>NW_017728992.1:89382927-89384993 GCF_001723915.1 Gavialis gangeticus | reverse complement strand
CTCATGAGGTTTTTTCCTAAGAGAGAGATAATCTCATAGGCTTCAGTCTCATAGGACATACACCTTTTTGTTGGTCATCTCTGAGAGGGCAAATTATATCTAGCCCAATCAGCCAAATAGAATTCCACTTTTAAAGGAAGAAATCCCTTAAAGATTTCCTTTCAGTAGATGTGAGCCAATTCTGCCCACACAAACACAAAAATGTGTTTTGTACATGCATTTCTCTGAAAAGAATTTGGCTTGTTACATCTAAACCAAAGTTGACACAAGAAAATTACAAGTGTGTGCTCAAGTCCAAGAGCATAAGGTAATAATACTCTGTCACCCTTGAATTGTTTCTTTCTCCACAGAACACTTCAGTAATTGTGATCTCTAAGGACAGCTTGAGTCCCCGCCATTTTAAACAGGAAGGGTGACTAACAGGCTGTTTTCCTTCAAAAGTTTACAGCTTTTGAATTCATGCTCCAATGTGTTGAAATGGAGAACAAGCTGAATGCCACATCAAGGTTGTAGGGATCCTTATGAATACAGGTGCACCAATACATTGGTCCCATATTGGATTGGCACCAACATAGGGAAAATTGACAGCATCAGAAAACAGCTTTTTTTTTTGCTGGATGTGGCTCATAATGTGGCCAATAAATGCCCTGTGCACAAGCACAGCTGCAGCATGCATGTGGCCAGGAGTGCAGCCTGGCAGCTTGGAGAGCAGAATCTGGCTGGTAAGTCTGTTGTGGGGGAAGGGTGGGAGGAAGGAAAGAGCATGGGGGGGGCAGATTGAGGCCCCTGTCATAAGGAAGGGATTGGGGCTGGAGCAGGGGCAGGAGCCTGTGCAGCATAGCCAGGGCACGGAGGGGCATGGAACGGAGCCAAAAGCAGCTTGTCCAGGGGACATGGGGGGAGGGGGCAACTCCTGCCCTCCACGCACCCCAGGAGGGCATGGGTATTTGTGCCCCTGGATCCATGCACAGGGAAAGGGTGGGCTGCCGCTGTGGGCTGGGGTCAGGCCAGGCTGTGCTTGGGACGGGGGTTGGTCATGGGGGGGCTATGGTGAATTTTGGGGTGGCTGTAGCCCCCCCATATCCCTCTGCCAGGGCCGCTGCTGCCCAGCTTGAGTGCAGCCTGGCCCAGCACCTAGCCAGGAAGAGTCCAGTGCAGCCCCTGGCTCCAGCCCACAGTGGCAGCCCACCCTCACCTTGCACACAGACCCAAGGGCACCCCCCCATGACCTCCCGAGATGCGTGCAGTGGTGGGAGCTGCCCTCACTGTACCTCCTGGATGAGCCCCTTGCAGCTCTGTGCTGCACCCCGCTTCACCCTTGCTGTGTGCTGCCCCTGCCTCACTCCCTCTCTCATTGCGAGGCCCTCAGTCGCCCCCCCATGCCCCTCACCCCTTCCCACATACCAGACTTACCAGCCTGATGCTGGTCTCCAAGCTGCCTGCTTGTGTATCAGAATCAGACTGGTATTGGCTGATATGGCTCATTAAAAATCGGCCATCAGTATCAGCCTAAAAAGTCTCTATCAACGCACCCCTACTTTATGAAGAATAGGAGGTGCGTACAGGGAGTCCCTGGATTTACAACACAACGGGTTCCTGAAAACCATGTCTTAAGTCGAAACGTTGTAACTCAGAACCAATTTTCCCATAGGAAACAATGTTATAAATGGGGGATTGTTCCTGAACCAAGGCCCAATACCCTATTTTCACCAAAAAATAACCCAGAATTTTGTACTCAATCAATTATAGATGAGTAACATAGCTACATTAAAGTATTTATATTGTAAATAGCAATCATATTGATTTTGGAAGGACTTCTCTGAGGTGACTTTGCTGGACTTTTTGAAGGGCTCTTCTCAGGAGTATTGGCTGCAGGTTTTTCTGGAGTCTTGTCTGCTTTTTTAAAGAAAGTGTCCAAGAAAGTTTGGACAGATGTTCTCCAGGGAGATGATCAACGCAGCAAACTTGTTCGCTGGGATGGCGTCAGATCAAGCTTTGTGAAGTCGAAACTGGCATTGTAAAGTTGAAACACGGTGTCAATTTATAAACGCTGCAAGTGCAAAACG
>NW_017728992.1:89356825-89377927 GCF_001723915.1 Gavialis gangeticus | reverse complement strand
TTCACCAAAAAATAACCCAGAATTTTGTACTCAATCAATTATAGATGAGTAACATAGCTACATTAAAGTATTTATATTGTAAATAGCAATCATATTGATTTTGGAAGGACTTCTCTGAGGTGACTTTGCTGGACTTTTTGAAGGGCTCTTCTCAGGAGTATTGGCTGCAGGTTTTTCTGGAGTCTTGTCTGCTTTTTTAAAGAAAGTGTCCAAGAAAGTTTGGACAGATGTTCTCCAGGGAGATGGGCAACGCAGCAAACTTTGTTCGCTGGTGTGGTGTTGCATCGGATCAAGCATTGTAAATTTGAAACTGATGTCGCAAAGTTGAAACAGGGTGTCAATTTATAAATGTTGTAAGTGCAAAATGTAACTGGAAATGTTGTAAGTTGAGGACTCCCTGTATAGGATTGGTCAAGTGATTGGAAAGTTTGGACAAATTTAGCAGTATAATGGAGTATAATTTTGTATTTATTTGTCCAGATAATTTGTTTTTATCATGTAAACTGTGTCAGGCCGGGTTTTAATATGCAATTTTAATATAACATGAATTGTGCAATATTCACATTTATGTTAACAGATATGGAGCTTAGGTTTTTTGGCATCAGTAAACACATCAGCAGCAGTCCCTCGGAGTCAAGGATGACATCTGTCAGGTTTGATAGGTCCTCAGGTGACTGAGGAGCCTGATTCTGGATATACATATTCTTCAGCAATGGAGGCATGTTGCTGTGCCAGGAAGTGGCATTCACAGCCCCAGGTTAGTCTCCTTCTCCTTCCTCCACTGCCACTGGTCTGCTTCAGTATTGAGTCATTAGGCCTTGAAGTGGTGTGTGCCTTGGTGGATGAGGTGGCGCCACACTAAACAGTCAGTAGCTTGCTCCTCCCAGCCATTGGTGTTGATGCCTCTGTGCTTGAGGGTGACCTTGAGTGTGTCTTTATACTGTTTCCTTTGGCTGACAGGAAAAGGTCATCTGGCAAGGCAGGTGGTTCTCAGACATCTGGACACAGTGGCCTCTCCATTGGAGTTGATTTCTCAAGAGCAAAGCTTTGATGCTGGTGGATGCAGCTTCATGGAGGACGCTCACACTGGTCAGGCAGTCCTCCCATTTGATCCCCAGGATTTGATGGAAGCACCACTGGTGAAAGCTTTCGAAGGTCTTATTGTGGTATCAGTAGATGGTCCAAGTTTCACCGCAGTAGAGGGTGGTCAGCATGACAGCCTTGTAAACCAAGACCTTTGTCGATTTCTGAAGGTCTCTATTTTTGAAGACACATTGTTGCAGCTTGAAGAAGGTGGCACTGGGGTGGTTGACCCGGTGCTGGACTTCCTCATCAATGGTAGCCTGTTGAGAGAGGTGGCTGCTAAGATATGGAAAGTGCTCCACGTACTCCAGAGCCTCCCCATCTATGTAGATAGTGTGAGGAACGTTCAGCTGGCCTGGGGAGGGTTGGTGGAGAACCTTCATCTTGGCGATGTTCAAGGACAGGCCAAGTCTCTTACACAAAGTTTTGAAGAGATCTCAGGTTGCTTGCACATTCTGTGCAGAGTAAGCCATCACGTAGCAATCATCCACAAACTGAAGGTCATGAATATCCTTGGTGGTGAGTTTTGGTTTTGCCTGGAAGCACCCAAGATTGAAAAGCTTCCTGTCCAGTCAATACTGGATACTGATGCTGGATGGCATCTCAGATGAGGTGGATGATGATGGTCAGGTAGATGGCGAACAGGGTGGGGGCGATCATGCAACCTTGTTTGGCCCTGGTCTGAATGTGGAAGGCGTCATTTTCAGACCCTCCACTCAGGACAGTGGCAGTCATATCATCATGCAAGAACCCCCACATGGTGATAAACTTCAGTGGGCAGCTAAGGCATTGGAGGATGGTCCACAGAGCTTCATGATTTAAGGAACTGAATGCCTTGGTCAGGTCAATGAAGGCGAGGAACAGTTCTTGATTTTGCTCCCAACATTTTTCTTGGATCTGCCTGGCAACAAAAACCATGTCCACAGTACCCTGGAATGGTTGGAAGCCACACTGGGTTTCCAGAAGGATCTCCTTGGCGACAGGACGAAGGCAGTTCAGGAGGATGCAGACCAAGATCTTACCCTCAATGGACAGGAGGGAAATCCCCCTGTAGTTCCCACAGTCAGATTTGTCCTCCGTCTTGTGGATGGTCATGATGGTCGTGTTCTTGAGATCCCCAGGGATTGTCCTCTTCATCCCAAAGGCGAAGGATAAGCTGGTGGAGTTGTGATGTGAGCCAGAAGACGCCAGCATGGTAGACTTCTGTGGGTATACCATTTGGTCCTCAGGCTTTATTGATTTTGATCTGTTGGATGGCCTGCTTCAGGTCTCTGATGGCTGGTGGATCGCCAAGGGAATCCACCACAGGGTGTTGCGGGATGGCTTGGAGGGTCTCCTCTGATACAGTGGACTCCCAGTTAAGGAGGTGTTTGAAACACTCCTTCCAATGCAGGTGGATGGCGTCATCGTCCTTGAGGAGCCGGGAGCCGTCCTGTGATCGGAGGGGGTTTTGTCCAATGGAGTGGGGTCCATAGGTTGTCTTGGTAGCCTGGAAGAAGTTATGCATGTCATGCTGGTCAGCGTAGCCCTGGATCATGCGTGCCTTCTCCACCCACCAGTCATGAAGACATGTTCTTCATGTCATGGATGCATCACTGAACTTTAGCCTTCAGCTAGTGGTACACAGCCCGTCTTTCACCAAGTTTGTGGATGGCTTTGCCAGGAGATGAAGGGTGCACACTTCCGCTTGTGGATCTGAGCATCATTGGCGCTGAACCAGTCCTGGTCCTGTCGCGATGTGAACCCAGTAATCTGGGCGCAGTCTTCTTGGACAGTGGACTTGAGTTGCTCCCAGTATGCCTGGATGGAGTAAACAAACACACACACACACACACACACACACACACTCTCTCTCTCTCTCTCTCTCTCTCTCTCTCTCTCTCTCTCTCTCTCTCTCTCTCAAAGCAGGATTTGGGGGCTTTTTAAAACCAAATGTTACCTTGATGCCAGGATCTGTGAAGCTTTTATATCTGCAACCACATGTAGGAAGTAATAACTCATGAACACTCTTCTTTGCAATAACAGGAAAGCAAAGCAAATACTGTCCCAGATAATTCCTGCTTCACCACTAGGCAATTTACATTTTGAATCATCTTCAGCTGCAAAAAAAAAAAAAAAAGAGAGAGACCAGAATAAAGGCAATTGTCTTCAATGTGTCAACATCCCCCATTATATTTAATTAGTCCAGTAAAATAATATCTAATAGCCTTTTTGTCTTGAAACTTATGTCCTAAGAAAAGTGAAATATATAAATTAATTCGAAGGTTACTGTAATTTTTAGAGCTAGTCAGAAATTGTTCAGCGGTATGATTTTCAGTCAGAAAATACTCATTCATCAAATATATTCTATTAAAATGTGCTTGCTTTCACAAAAATTATTTCTGAAATAAACACTGGGTTTTTATGGTTTTAAATGCTCTGCTACAATAGTTTTGGAATGGAAGCTTCTAAATTTTAATTTCTTTCTTTTTCAGTTTTATTTCATAGTATGAAATATATGTAACATATAGCATATTTTACATGAAACGTATATGAAGCAGTTAGAATTATTTTGTTTTTCAAAAACAAACTATTTCAATGATCATTAACATCTTTTCCCTTGGGAACTTCAATTTGTGAGAAATTTTAAAACATTAATTTTGGTACACAACAGAAATTTAGAAACCACAAAAGCTTTCCTGAATAAAAATATCTGTCCTTGTTTGAGACTGATTTTGTTGGTCCTCCCCAGAGCAATCTGAGGAAGTCCTATACAGATTTTCAGAAGTTTTAGGGAATATGGGATGAATATACAGAAGTTTATATGATGAATGTGTGTCTTTGCATATCCTTCGCCTCCCCAAATAATATAATTCTTTTTTAGATCAGAAAATAACTTTTGAAACAGAAAATAACAGCTTTATTGCACAGTTCCTAGAAAGTAATACCTTACTTTATAGAACATTATGCTTGCAAACCATTAATAAAGACATTTCCTGTTCTATGGATAGAAGAAATCGGTAGTAAGTTCAGATATGACTGCATGTTACGTTTTGGCAAATGATAATTTTAAAAAGTATATATAATGGATACCATTCAGTTTTACTCCCTATTTTCTGGATTCTATCATTCCAGTCTAATTGCAGACTGCAGTTAATTTTTAAGCTACCAAATCTATAATGGGAAAAATAGAATTGGCTGCATTTTTCTAAGGAGTTTAATCTTTCTTTACAGAAAAACATGTAGAAGTATGGCTACTTGTACTTACGCATCTTGTAACCTTTAACTGTACATGCCAGACTAAATGCTTGAATCAACCAGCAACTATTGTTGATTAATGCGTGAATGTAGCCACATGCTCCTATCTAAAAAGCAAAGAAAAATACTGATATATAAAGATCAGAAATAAAGGATACAAATGTTAATAAGCCTATTTGTTACAAGTGTAGTTGTTGTTTACATTTCATGGTCAAATTTATGAGTTAAAATACAACAAAAGCTAGACTAAAAAAAGATGCATTTGTCAGTAAGATACATCAATTATAAAACAAAGAATAACTTTATGTTTTCCTATTTAACTGCATATTTTTGTTGTTGCTTTTCGCTGAGAACATATGTCTTGAGTTTGGTAGAAACTCATTGTTAACGAACTTTTATAAATTGGTGATAGGGTGTTACAGACACACGTGACTGTACACACAGACATAATCCCCACTGAATGCATGTATATAAAATTAAGTATGTAAGTAAATGTTAATAGCATTCCTAAATGCAGACAGACAGTAGTTTTGTTTCAATACGCTGGTATATATAAATTTACAGAGCAAAATGTATGGATCATTTTGATTTGGTTGTGACAATGTTCAAAGATAAGAAGCAATTGCCAAAAATACACATAAATTTACCAATTATAAAATTTTATAATTTGTTTTTTCTTAGCATGATAGCATAATAAGCGTTGCAGGAAACTGTTCCAAAATTCAGGTTTAACATTCATAAAAAGAAGCCTAATATTTAAATAATGAATATTTAAAATATTAAACGTTGAAGCTTTCATCTGAAAGGTAGACCAGGAGGAAAAGCAAACTAGAAGCTACTCTACAGTTTTTGCATAACCCTTCACATTGTTAATGTCACAGATTACATCATGTTGTATACAATGATTGCTTCTAGCACTAGGCTCCAAAATGAGATTATGATTAAAAGCTTTAAAAAGTTACCCAATGTATTCATTGTACATCTAACCTTGCAAGTCCATACTCAAATAAAACTTCCACAGACTTCAAAGAAGAAATTGCTTTAAAAATATTAGGATTTTCCTTTCTGAAAATTGTTTCATGGCTCATGAAATTTGAGACGTCTGGGATGAGCAAAATAGGTAAAACATTTTCCTATAAGAAAACCGTGACGGTTTTGGATTGTCAATTTTGGATTTAATTCAGTTTCTGGATTGAACATAAAATCTTTCAGGCCATTAGCACAAAAGAAAGTACTTTTTCTGAGTGAATAATGAACTACATGATCTTGCAGTTAAACCACGAAAGCATTCAGTACTGAACTAAAAAAGCAGCCACTTACCGAAAGAATGTTTTTCATTGTAATCACAAAGACATTATATGCAATCAGCCAGTCCCAGTAACGCAGAATGCTTCTGATAGGTTTCAATAATAGATCTCCACCAAAGAGAAGGAAATAGAAACAGGCCACCAAGTAACCCATGCAGAATATGCTGATCCTTGTAGTACCCGTGATGAAGATTATAGTAAGCACAAACCAGAAGAGGTAACTAAATATTATCACTTTATACATATCTAAGTAGGATCTGAAACAAGAAGACATAAGCAAAAACAAAAACAAAACAAAAAAAGAAGAGGAAGAAAAAATTACTAATTCCTGATCAAATTGCCACACATTTTGCCCAAAACTAGTGTGGTCCTCAGATGGGCTGGCATCCTAACTTCATTTTTGGTTCCCTCCGTAAATTAAATTCCGAGCTCAGTGGGACTATTTATTCACACAGGTGCATGATTACTTTGCTTGATTAGACTTCATGTCATAAACAGATGGAAAATATGTTCTTCAGCAACTTCATGATGGAGTGATAATATCTAGCAATGTCAGTGCAAGTAAGTCTGTTTGAGCTCATCTCCTAAAAATTCTGGGTAAATATACTGCAAATCTATTTCCAAAAACCCACCAACATTACCTCACTGCTACCAATTCTATATTTATTGATGACTTCTAGGGAATTGTATCTGGTGAAAGGCCCAGTTGTCAAAGACAGCTTCTAAAAATATCTTTAATCTAGATCAATTATAAAAAGGAGATGGCTCTGCAGAATGTAAGTGTTTTATAGTTGTCTGAAATCTTAGAAATCAGCCTAAATCATAACTGGAACAATTAAGTGTTTTCCAATTCCTCAAAATCTTGACTTCATATCATCTCAGAGGCAGAACACATTGTATAAACAACAGTGTATATAGCTAAGCATGGTCAGACTAATGAGATCTTAGTTTTCTTTGGTGTAAAGTTTTGCTGCCCCAGGCTTGGAAAGCTACAGCACCAGGAAATCATGAAGGAAGATAGCACAATAAAAACAGTCACACCTTCTATTCCAAATCATGTAAGCAGCAATGAGCTCATTGGAATGCACCCTGTAACCTGTAGAAACCCTTGCCACCCTATATTCCTAGGTCCAAAACCACTCCGAGCTGTCTATTGGCTTATGTTTAGAGCCTATCTGTCATAATTCCACATAAGGAAAAACCAGATGACAGAAGACAGAAGGCTCCCTTCTCTGTATTTCTTTTAAGCAATAGGTCTGTAGTGGCTACATTCCTTGCAATCTATCTTCTCTATCTACCTACCTACCTACCTATTTTTTTTTTACAGGGGGTGCTGGGTTTTGTGCAATAAAGAACAAACACATTGTTTACATGCATTGTGCAGAAAAATAAATGGGAGATGTCAGCTAAACAAGGTCTCCAGGAGGCCCTGGATGTTCTTGAAGATTGTGTCCTCTATGTTTCTGCAGAAAAACACACTGTAGTTTTGCTGTTCTTTTACATAATAATTATTGATGTGTGGGATGGCAGGGAATAGATTTGCTTCCTGACATTATTTTTATCTTTGCAATGTTTGAAAAAACTTGTCCCGTGCTGCTGACAAAATGCATCAGCATTTCTGAGAACAGCTAAAGATGAAAAAACTGAAAATACAATTGTAATATAAAGAAATGCCTCAAATAGTGAGTACAAAGGTTTGATTGGGGCTTCTGTTTGTTTGTGTGTTTAGTTTCTGTAGGTAATGAATTCCCATAGAAACCTCTTGAAACCTATGTAAGCTCCCAACATATACCCTTCAGATCTCAAGGACAGGAAGGTAAGTGAGAATATTTTTAGGTAAAAATAGAACCAGAATTGCAGGTAAATCATTCCTTTTTTTCCTTATAAAGACACCAAAAGTAGTGAGCATCCTAATTCAAGTAGTAAGCATCCTAACTCAAATGGCTGAGATCTTCTTGGCATGCAGGGAAAGGTGCTTATCCAGGTACAAACTGTAATACAGTAATGGCTCTTGCTGCAAGCCATGTATATCACAGTAGTGCCGGCTCAGTGATGCAGAAAGCTTTGTCTTACTCTCATCATCATCTTTGAAAATGAAATCACAATGATGAGAAGTCATGAGGACATCATTTGATCCTTAGCTTGCTACAAGCAAACTCCAAGAACTTCCAAATGTCAAGTTGATACCAAAGAATCCCACGAGCAAGAACAGAACGGAAAAAAAAACACGTGATAGGATTTTGTGTTATTAGACTTTGAAGTCCAGTTTGAAAACCATTTTGGAAGAACGTATGAGGTTACTTTTTCCGCCGTAAAACACAGCAAGACTCAGGAGTCTTAAGTTCATGCCATTTATAATCCAAAGTATGGACTACCATATAAGCGCAGAGGCAGAAAAGGATCTTGGAGTCACTATTGATTCCAAGATGAACATGGGCCACCAATGTGGGGATGCGGTCAGGAAGGCTAACTGCACCTTGTCATGCATCCACAGATGCATCACGAGTAGGTCCAAGGAGGGCCACCCACATGATCAGGGGGCAGCAGGGCAGGCCCTACAAGGAGAGGCTACAGGACCTGAACCTGTTCAGTCTCCACAAGAGAAGGCTGAGAGGGGATCTGGTGGCCACCTATAAACTTGCCAAGGGGGACCAGCAGGCAATGGGAGAGTCCCTGTTCCCCCGAGCACTACCGAGAGTAAAAAGGAATAACGGCCATAAGTTGACTGAGAGTAGATTCAGGCTAGACATCAGGGGCCGCTACTTCACAGTCAGGGCGGCTACGATCTGGAACCAACTTCCAAGGGAAGTGGTGCTGGCTCCTATCTTGGGGGTCTTTAAAAGGAGGCTAGACAATCACCTAGCCGGGGCTGTTTGACCCCAGTACTCATGCCTATGGCAGGGGGTTGGACTTGATGATCTGCTTAGGTCCCTTCTGACCCTACTAACTATGAAACTATGAAGCTATAAACATGTTTAAAGTTTAAAAACGATTGCCTGGCAGTGGCAGTAGCATTTCTAGGGAGTCAATCCCTTCTAAACTAGTTTTTTCATTCCATGGGTATTAACAATCCTGTTTTTAAAAATGGTTTTAATGCTCCACCAATCAATAAAGCTATCCTTTGTTCTGCAGTTCTTGTGACTGTTAGGTGCTCTTAGCAATGAAACTCCTATTTCACAGCCCTGCAGATTGTTTAAACTCATTCCAGTGAAGTTATATTTATTTTTGCTTCAATCCTAAACTGAATATAGCCCTAGACCTCTAGTATATTAGGAAAGCTTCTCATTTGTTTTAAACTGTGTTGTTTTATATACGTTAATTTTTGTATGTGTTGTTTTGTCTGTGATGATATGGTGATGGGGAGGGGGCAGCAAGGAATAGGAGATACTCTGTTTGCCAGGGCACCTCTTGGAATAACTAGGAACAATGGCTACAAACTGACAGAGGGCAGATTTAGACTAGATATTAGGAAGAACTTCTTTATGGTAAGGGTTACCAGAATCTGGAATAAGCTTCCAAGTGAGGTGGCAGCTTAAAGACCTCCTACCCTGGAGGTCTTTAAGAAGAGACTGGACAAACACCTGGCTGGGGTCATCTGACCCCAGCGCTCTTTCCTGCTCAGGGCAGAGGGTCAAACACGATCATATTCTGAGGTCCCTTCTGACCCTAATAATCTATAATATCATCATTTGCTCCCCTCTTTTCAAAGTTCTAGATCCACCCATAGATATGCCTATTACATTTTAGCAAATATCTCCTGTATTATAATGACTGTTGTGAGCTTAAGTACCATGGCATGCAAAAAGGCTGATCTATTTTCAAATTCATGATGACCCATCAGTATCAATCTGCTAAACCATAATGAATACTTTGGAATATAAAAGCATGAGTGGCATCTAACTGATATGCTACTGATATGTTCATGGCCTGTCAATAAGGCTACCAGCAAAAAGAATTTTCACTTTCTCTTCTCTCCATCTTCTTCCCCAACAATCTCCTGCTTTTTCCTCTGACTCCTCACTTTTCCATCTCTTTTTGCTCACCTAGGTGACCGTCTACTTCCTCCACACATTGTCCTTTGATACTTTGCCATAGGTTCAAGTCTCACAAACCGCTTCTTAACGTTTACCCGCTCCCTGTATTTTTCATCTCAGTCTCTTACTCCTGATATTCACCCTCAGTCCCTATTCTTCTACATCCTGTATTCCCATGTGGCCCTCCCTGCCAATCTCACTTTTTGCTCTACACGTTACTCCGTTCCGTGCTGTGTCCTGTATTCCCTTCTGCTCCATTTATTGATTTTTCCATTGTCTTTAGATAGATCCTCAATCCTAAAAATCAGTTCCTTTATTTTGGTTGGATTATCCACATTTTATTCCAGTATATTCCAGAAAATGCTTTGGACTCATTATCTCCTTCAGCCCCTTCTCATAAATCGAATGTGGCTTCCCTTGTTTTCAAGGTCCTCTTTATCAGTAGCTTCCTTTTCTTTTGCTTCTGTTTGTTTTAGTGTAAAAACCCACAGTTAAAACCCTTTTTATTAGCAACCAAATGTTTATCTTCTTTATGCAAGTCTGACCTGAGGTCTGTAATGATGTTTTGCAGATCCCCTCTCATTAATCTAAGTGAGAAAAAGGTGGTTTCAAAAAAGGCAGTATATTTGCCTTTGTAAGAACTTGCTGCCTCACCTGATGCTTGCTGCTTGGTTGTAATTATTACAGGGCATAGTTCTATGAATGACTGCTGGTATTAGGCCATGGTCCTATGGGGAAAAATTTGTTTCAAGATTCCCACACTATTTTTCCTGCCCATTTCTGGATATTTGCACAGGGCCACTTCTGAGTGCTACTAGGGTGCTGGCGTTGGGATTTTCCAGCATTAAAGGCTGTGGGAACAGAGATTTTATTTCATTTAGCCACATTAAATTCTGCTGCATTTAGAAATTCCCCATTCAATCTATTGGCTTTGTTTTGTTTTTAGAAATGTCTTTGCTTGTGTTTCCCCCCAGGCTCAGTCACGTATCCCCTGAGAACTCCGGGGGTGGAAAAAAAAGAAGTAAGATTTCAGGAAATCTCTTCCTTATGGTCCATTTGTCATTGTTGATCTCAAGTACATTTCCAGAAAGACGAAAACTAAAGTGATCGGCTTGGATATATGTTCTTTCTCCCCATTGTTTATATTGTAGTAAAAGCCTTTTAGACATGACTATTGAGGCAATAACTGTCCAGTGTCTCTTCAAGAAGAGAAAAAAATAGAAGATAATTTTCAGCATGTTATAAGGTATTTTTTTTAATCTTTTGAACACCTCATAAATGAGAGGTGTTTGGTTAAAACCTTGTTCAGTGTTTTGGAAACCTGCAGCACCCCAGTAGAAAAGCCATGTGAAAGTGAAGAATCCAATACCAAAAAAGCAGAGCAAATTCTTGGCTGCTGCATAAGCCTTAAGCATCATTGTTGCCAAAAGCACTGGAACTGTTGCTTTTGCCCTAATTGATGCCATTGTCACTGGCTTCTATACAGCTGGCCCAATTTGTACTGCTCTTGGCAGTACCAATAAGGTTGACAGTGAAGCCAAAATAATTGAAAATTACAATGCAGTTCAGATGGTGTGGGTGAGCACTGGGCTGAAGTCTCTCTTGCTCTAGAGCTGGAGGGCTTGTGAGTGGATTTCCAGGCAAATTATGTTGGATGGTACCCTTACAACCACCACAGGACAGCTTCTTGGGCTTTGTAGTCTGCTTCAGCACAGACGAGCCAGATGGCTTAAGCATGGTAGAGCAAGTTCTGGGTGAAGAGGAATGATGGATTGGCAACCTGTAGCCCATGAGGCTTTAGGGACATTTGGTGATGGTCAGATCTAGCTGTGAGCACTCTCCTTGTATGGCCAGAGGGATGTGCGCCAGCTGCAAGTATTCTCTTTGTGCCACTGTGGGGATGAGTTCTGGCTGTGGACGCTCCCTTTATGCAACTATGAAAACAAGCACTGGTGGCAGGACTCAGACTTGGAATGGATGATTCTGGCTTGCAGCTGGAAATTTGCCTACCTCTAGGAAACTGAGGGTGCCTATACACATTCAGGCAGGCTGCTCCGATGCACTGTAATTACAGTGTATTGGAGCAGATTCAATTAATTGAGTCTGCTGGAGCGTGGTAATTGCCAAGCTTCAGCTGACTCCAGTGTCATGTGTATCAGCGTCTCTGCACTGAAAAATGCTGGTGAGGGCACTTTAACTAAAGTTCATTCAACAAGCTTTAGTTAAAGTACCCCCACCACCACTTTTCTGTGCGGGGATGTTGATACACTTGATGCTCTGAGCACTGTAATTAGAGCGGTTTTCGGAGCTGCTCTAATTAAAGTTCCCCCCATCCCCGTCCTGAAGCATGTCTGTAAATACCCTGAAAGACCAGAATTTACTTCACCTAAAAGTATTTTAGTTCCTTGAATCCCAGGGGTAGATTCTCTTAAATGTGTCCTCCAGCAAAACAGACATTTATCATGCCAACAAGCTGTCACTGTAACAGCCTCATAAGCAGGAAGGTGTTTGAAATATCTCAAAATACTTGTATCAGCATATGAAACAACTCAGGGTTCAGCAGAAGATGAATTATTTCATCAAAAGCTTTGTAAAACAGTTAGCATTGTCTTTACATAGTAAATATAAGTATCTCTCTAACCACTGGGAAAAGGTAGCTATTAAATTCTTATAAAAAAGACTATGAGGTCCCAGGGGTGCTACAGATAGTAAAAACAAACTGCAGAGGATTGGAGCAACTCCACCTTTTCTATGTCCTCATGCATATAACTAAATGAATTCAAGCCTCATGTACTGTAGGGGTGTGCGAAGCGGGCCCTATTCAATTCAGATTCGGATTTGGATTCAGCCTGAATCAGGGACAGTGATTCGATTTGTTGATTTGGATCCCCGTCCCTGATTTAATTTGGCTGAATCTGAATCTGAAGATTTGATGCTGATTTGACATCAGTGATTCAGACATAGACACAGCTTTAAAAGTTTTTTCTACATACCTTGAAGTAGCAGGCATGGCTCATGATCACTGCAATGGTGGGGCATTTGGAATGTCCCACAGGAGTGTGGAGGGGCCCTCTACATGCTCCCCAGCAGACCCTGAAGTGGACCTGGTCTGCCAGGAAGCACACTGGGGGGCTCCCCCGTGCTTCCCCGGTTCAATGATCAGCCGCAAGAGGACCCTGGGTGCCCCCCCAACCCAGAAGGCACCAGTCGCCAAGCCGAGGGGGGAACGGGGGGGGGGCACAGCGCGCTCCCCGGTGGACCCAGAAGTGGACCAGAAGTGCTCTGGATCTACTGCCAAGCACACTGGGGAGCTTCCCATGCTTCTGTGGGACACTCCATGCACCACAGCATCGCAGCGATTATGAGCCCCTGCTACCTAGAGGTATATAGAAAAAACATTTAAAGCTGTCTCTATGTCCGAATTGCTGAATCTTTCTAAATCTCTCTGAATCGGTCTGGAGGGTTTGATTCAATTCAGAGAGATTAAACGGTCTCCTGATTCAATATAGATTCTGAGATTTGGCCACCAAAACAGGCCGAATCTCTGCCGAATCAAATTGGGGACTGAAGCTTCGCACAGCCCTAATGTACTGCTACTTCAGTTATTACAATCAGCAGTCCTGACTCAGGTGTGTAGAGCACACAACTAGAAGTAAATATATTCATATATATATTTACATACAAGCATTCAAAGTAGCTGGTAACAGAAGCTGGTAACTCAATAGCTCCAAAAGTTAGTGACTAGTTTTCAGACTGATTAAGACTAAAACAAGTGACTTTAGATTAAAGGAAGTTATATGTAAATTTGCAAACTTTGATTAAAATATTCCCAGTAGTGACAATATCATATAAACATTCCAGATACAAACTACTAAAGCAAAGAAATTACACTGGCTCCTTTATCTTAAAAAAGCCTTATATACAGGATTTCCTCTCTCCTTCTAAAGTCCGTGTACAATGAAAAATTAAAAGTTCTTAAATAGGTCTAGACCATCTAATATGCTAGTTCAAGAATCCTCATTAAGTCTTACACATGGCTTGTACAGTCAACGCATGACATGAAAGTACTGATTTTATTTGAGCTGAGTGAATCAAAAGGAAGAATTTAACCCAGAGGATTATGGAGAAGCTGCAGTCAAATTCAGGTTGAGGTTTGCCTTCCATTATAATCCAGACTTTGTTTTCCATCCCAAATCTTATTTGGGATCTTGTCACTACTGGGGTGTTTTAATCAAAATCTAAAAATTTAAGTATAAGAACTTTGTGCTTTAAGTTTGCTATATTTTATCAGAAGACAATTTCTCTTTGTATTTCAGGAAATTCTAGCAAGTTATGCAATATAGATAAAATATGTTTGTTACTTTTTAGAAAATTAACTCAAAAACCGCCTGTCCTGGAAACCTCAACATAATTTTATTTGATAAAATTCTGATGGGATTTGAGAAGATGCCAAATGAGGTCATTTATAAAGCAAAGTGATTTTCTAGCCCTTTTCTTTTTGAAGAAAATCTTCAAACAAACTTATCATTTCTGAACTAAATTAGGAAAAACTACACCCCACCTTTACTCTCATCCACCAGTCTTACTAGCAGTGACCTTGCTCAGACTCCTACCAGCCATCAAAGCATCTTACTCAGTTACTTACTGATGATGGCTTAGAGTCAACTGTATTTTGGAGGTTTTTAGCTACCAGGGACAGTTTAGCAGTGACAAGAAGAGAAAACATTAATGTTTCTCCCATCATAGCTGAGTCAGCTTGAATGCATTTAAATGAGTTAATTTTTAAAGTACTGAGTGATAGAGATGCCGTGATGGTCCAGGAAATGTGCAAGAGGCAAGAATTTTTGCAGGTGATCTTTTATTGGACCAGCTGCATGGTTGGGATTGACATAGGCAAGCTTTTGGGTATCATGGTACCCTTTTCTGAGAAACTTGAGAAAAGGGTACTGTGATACCCAAAGGCTTAATTTTAAAAGTTGGTCATTACTTTTGCCACAGATTCCAGGAGAAACAGTGGGATATATTTAAAGATCTTACAAATGGATTACAATGACAATATTTGTCTGGTAAAATGATGAATGTTTATCAATGAAAGACAGAAATACATACATTTAGAGTAAAATAAACAATATCTTTCTCAGCCATCTGCTGGTAACAGGCTTTCAGATTCAAAACAACCATCTAAATAGTAGTGGGCAAAACACAGCAACTAATGAAGTTTTCCACTACCGTTATTTTTGTAAACGTTACATTAAACTTTCAGAAATATTTCAGGCTAGATGCCCAACTGTGCTGACCTTGCACACAGAGCAGATGTAAAACATGGAGATGGTGACTCCAGAGCTCCCAGACAAACACTTATTGCACAGTGGCATGCAATCTCAGGGGACTGGACTCTGTTTCAGGTGGTCCCTTCCAGTCCCATGTTCCTGTAAGTTTCTAATGGAAGCTCTAGTTTATATCAGTTGGAACAGCTCCATCAAACAATGGATATATCTACACCTAAAAAAGGACAGAATATCAGACACTTTGCTCCAGACAATCTAAGGGTATGTCTACAGAGCAAACAGAACATGAGATGCAACATGTGCTAGTATATATGTACTAGCTTCTTTTAGCTAGTCTAGGTAAAAAGAGTAGTGCAACATAGAGGCATGGAATTTGGTAGCCATTCAAATACAATCTCCTGAGAGACCTTGGGCATGTGCTGTTCACTAAGCCTTGTGCCATTCTGTCTTCATTGCTATAATTACCTTAGCTGCTAGAGGGTTTGTTGGCATGTGTTTCAATCATACCTTCAATTTGCCCTACAGACATACCCATGGATTGACAGAAACAGCATGTCTTGGCTTCTGACCTGTTTGTTCACCTCCAATATACCCATATGACCATGGGTGAGTTGGGAGGGGCCTAAAGGGAAACTGCTGACCACACCTTTTAAGAGACCACTAAGTCTCCTCAGCTTTAACTTGTTCAAGCTGTCGGATTATTTTTTTTCCAGAAAAGAATTAAAAAAATACTGTATGATCTTGTTCAATTTCTTCTAAATAATAGATAAATACTTTTGCAAAATTAAAGATATAAATAGACAGATTCAGTTTGATATTAGTTCTTTCACAGCCAGATGAGGTGGTCAAGACAAAGGAGTAGATCAGGTACATCTACAAAAACACAACAGCTGCCTACCCAGAAGCTTCTGGTACAATCCTCTGAACTCCATCTAGGTTGATCAAATAACCATAAGAAAAGTATAGCTACAAGAGACCTCAGGAGGTCATCTAGACCAACCTCCTGATCAAGGCAGATACAAGGCAGTTTAAACTATCCCAGAAAAGTGTTTGCCTAACTTGGTCTTAAAAACTTCTGAGGGAGTTCTACAACCTCTCCAGGCAGTCTGTTCCAATGCTTAATCATCCTCATAGCTAGAAAGCTCTTCCTAACATCCAACCTAAATTTCCCTTGTTGAAAGTCAGGACCATTTCTTGTCCTGCTCCTTGAAGCCACAGAAAATAGTCAAGGGGATCACAGTCACTTAGGGCAGAATCTATGTGCCTCCAGGTCTGCTCATACTGGCAATGCTTTGTGTAAGCCAAGACTTGCTGTTAGCAGTCCCCCAGGAATGGAAAAGACTTCCCTATTGGTCACCTGATAAATTTGGTGGCCACACCTGCATGAGACAGTCCAAGATTTTGTCTGTTCCTACAATTTTTGCACCTGGACCCAAAGACCTAGTGGGTTCCTCCAGCCTCTTCCTGTTTCTTCCCACCCATGGTGTGGTAGTTCACTAGCCTTTACTGTAGAGATGCCCAAATCTAACAGCTACTCCACAATCCTGATGATGACAGATTGGTTAGCTAAAATGAACCACTTCATGCCGTGCACAGGTCTTCCCTCAGCCAAAGATACTGCCCAATTATGGTTTGATCACATGGTTCACCTTCATGATCTCCCAGACTATATAACCTCCAATCATGGGCCCCAGTTTGTTTCCTGACATTGGCATGAGGCCCTGCACCTGCTGGGAGTCCATGCCCAAGTCTCGTCCACATACCATCCACAAACAAATGCTTAAGCAGAGAGAACAAATCACATTCTAGAGCAGTACCTCTGGTGCTACTTCAATTTCCAACAGAATAACTTGGCTTCTCTGCTAGTACTCAGAGAGTTTACCTACAACAACTCCTCAACTGGATGCCAACAACTCCTCAACTGGACAGATGCCATCCTTTGCCAATTATGTGTTCCACCCCCACATACACCCCGCTCTGCTCATCACCTCTGATAATCCTACAGCTATGGACTGGGTACAACACAGGCAGGAGATCTAAGAAGAACTAAAAACCTGTTTCAAAAAGGCAAAAGAAATATACAAACAACATGAGGACCTTATGAAGTT
Organism: Gavialis gangeticus; assembly: GCF_001723915.1. Taxonomy (NCBI): domain Eukaryota; kingdom Metazoa; phylum Chordata; order Crocodylia; family Gavialidae; genus Gavialis; species Gavialis gangeticus. The sequence goes on along the minus strand of NW_017728992.1, from coordinate 89,360,870 downwards.
CAACGTCGAGAAATGTAAAGTGCTCCACCTGGGGACGAACAATCCCCTGCATACCTACAGGCTTGACAATGCCAACCTGACCAGCACTATGAATGAGAGGGACCTGGGGTTAATAACTGATCACAGTATGAACATGAGCTGGAAGTGCAACACTGTAGCTAGCAGGGCGAACAATACCCTGGCATGCATCAATCGATGCATCTCCAGCAAACCCAATGAAGTGATTCTCCCACTCTACTCAGCATTGGTGAGGCTGCAGCTGGAGTACTGCATCCAGTTCTGGGTGCCGCACTTTTAACAAGGATGTGGTAAAGCTTGAGAGAGACCTGAGAAGGGCCACCCATGTGATTAGAGATTTGCGTGGCAAGCCACATGAGGAAAGGCTGAGGGACCTGGGACTCTTCAGCCTGAAAAAAAGAAGGCTGAGAGGGGACTTGGTAGCAGCCTACCACTACATCAGAGGCATACATCCAGGACTTGGAGAACAACTGTTCACTAGGGCACCCTTGGGGAAAACTAGGAGTAATGACCACAGACTCCTGGAAGACCATTTCAGGCTCAATGTTAGGAAAAACTACTTCACAACTAGGGTGTCCAGACTGGAATAAGCTCCCTCCAGAGGTGGTACAATTGCCTACCCTGGAAATCTTCAAGAGGACACTGGATGGTCACCTTGCTGGGGTCACCTGACTCCAGTTGTCTTTCCTGCTTGGTGCAAGGGGCTGGACCCAGTGATTTTCTGAGGTCCTTTCCAGACTTACAATTTGTGAAACTATGAACTTCAGCATGAGCCTGCTTCCTCAGTAGGACAGAAGATATGGCTGTCAGCAGAACACCTCTGCACCCACTGATCCTTACAGGTACATCAGCCCCTTCCATAACACCTGACACATTAATCCAGTCACCTTTGAACTGCAATTCCCACCAAATACTGAAAATCTATCTGGTATTTCACATGCCCCTATTGAAGCTGGATGTGGAAAACTCACCCCCTCACAAACCTCAACCTTCTTTACCACCCATAATGGTTCATGGCCAAGAAGAGTACTTATGAGGACCACTCAGGAAAGCCTGATGAGCACCCCTAGAAGGTTTGGGGGAAGGGAGGCTGCAATGTCAAGCTGTGGCCTTCAACTTGGGGCACTGGCCTGCCTGGCACAGCTGCCCATTCTGGTTTGCCCCCTCCTCAGCAAAACACGAGGGAAGACACAGGTAGCCAGAACCCTCCATCTGGGCCTAGCTATACACTCACTCCTTGTCACAAGGGTGGCCAGCCAAGGTCAGCTGACTCTTCACCTCTTCCAATATAAATCCCTGACCTGAAAGAGGAAGTGTTTTGGCAACAAGGCTCAAACTTGTACCTAGTGTGATGTTTTGGCTGGTACATGAATGACTTGTGCCCCTGGCAGTTAGGGGGCACTGCGGCGGGAGCACGGTGATGACGGTGGCAAGTGGGGCTGGCATCAGCGGTGGTGGCCAGCAGGGATTTGCATTACAACAAAGAGTATAGATATCTGTTTGCTTGTGCTGCCATAATTTTGTTTATGGTGGCATAAAGTGACACGCAACAGACCTGCCTTCCAACAGACCTACCTTCCTCTTGATACTTTACCTCAGAACAAACGTATGTCTCTTCTATATATAAGGCAACACCACCACCTTTTTTCTGTCACCCATCCTTCCTTATACCATCCATTACAGTATTCTAGTCACATGAACTATTTCACCAAGTCTCAGTCAACTCAATATTATCATATTTTTGTGATTATACTAGGACTTCCAGATTTTTCCTGTTTAGTCCCCATGCCTCTTACATTATTTTATAATCACCTTGGATGACTAGCCAATTGTCCTGTTACTTTTCCTGACAGCATTGTTAATATTTCCCATATTTTTTTCCCTGGGCTTTTGTCTGGGTCCACTTGCTCTTTTAGGTTGCTTGTGCTCTCTCTCCCTCTCTCTCTAAATTGCATGTGAAATTTAGGCCACAATTAGTGAGCCACTTCCACTATACAAATGCTTACTTCTGCTGGAGATAGTAGATAGTACCAATGTATTTTCTATCTATTTCTTAAGGAAGCTAAATAACCTCCTTCATATGTAGGTATAGAATGTGTGGTGTCAAATGGAAAAACTGAAGACAGACAGAATAAGTCATGAATCTTCCATTACCTCTATCTTCAAAATGAAGAACTTTCAAAGAAGAAATTTCAGATATACAAAATTTGAATTTACCGGCAATGAATGAAGTCAGGAACAGGGTTGTGCTGGCTGAATGATGCTGCATCTAGGTTCATGCAAATTTCCACATTATCCCCAGCCATGATTCGCACAGCAGCTTTATTTTCATCCTCAAATGTTTGTCTTTGCAAGGATGCACACAGCAGCAACATGAAATCATCTAGACAGACGAAGATGCTGTTAGCTCACATTTCCAGTGCAGAATACTGAGTACTTCTGAGAATATGCCATAATGTAATTATTGCATAGTATTTCATAAAATTAGATTGCATTATCTACAATGAACAATTATGACATTACTTGATTTTATTTTCACCTATTTCAGCCACTTTTATTTTTATGTAAAGAGAAAACAGGAAAGAAACAGAATTCAAAGCATCTGTTAAAAGTTAGACAGCAGCAGATACATAAAATTCTGAGCATTTGAATTTATTGATTATATAAAAACACAGCTACAATATAATGCCCTATAGAATACATAAGCTTGCTCTTGAAGGCGCAGTTTTGGTTTCAAATTTCAGTACACAAAAGCATCAAGTGAAAGGCAAGTAAATACCTCTCACAACTCTTTGCTAAATACTTACAGGCAAGAAAGACAGGATTTGGTCTCACAATGAAGTCTGGGAAGTATAACCACTTTATGATATTGGAGTTGAAGCTAGTCTGAGGGTTTCTCCATGGGTAGTCTACACAAGGAAAAACATGAAAACATGTAATCAATAGTTCACAACAATTACTTCATCCTTTTTCTGTCAATTTTCCAGCACTTTCCAGTAAGAGCAAATGGCAATAACTGGCCATAAAGGTCCTTTACCTTTACAAAAACCTTTACAAGGTCCATTATCTTAACTGGTCTTTACCTTTACACGGAGCAGGTGGAATGCCAATACAGAGGAAGTACTGGAATATAATGATGCATCCTAGAAAACAGCAATACTTTGGCCAGATCTCTGCAATGGCTTTTCTTCTGCGTCGATATAATACAGCAATTAACCAGAAGGCATGAATCATGGCATAGAAATCCATTCGTTGACCAATAACATTAACTGACATTAGGAAACAAGTCTAGGGGAAAAGGAAAGAAAAAATGTGCAATATTTACAGTCCCTACAACAGTTAGATAATGAAATAGCTTTCCATTAAATATAAAACTTAGAATGCAGGTAAATTAAACTCTTGAATGCAGCATAGTTCATATTCTTTTATCAGCACCCTTCCCCCGTGCTGTGGATATTATTCTACCAAATTTAACAATCCCCCTATCACAGTAGAAGAAATAAGACTTTCATGGTACCAAAACATAAAATGGACAGGGCATTATCACAATAAATTAGGCAGGAAACACATAATATCTGCCAAGTAAAGTCATATTACATAGCCTTATAGGTTAAATATAGACAGTCAAAAAGCCTGAGGCTGAATTGATACAGTCTTCCCAGATTAGTCTAAGCCATGTAGATTGAACCAAAAAGCAAGTGAACATTCACTTTTGATTCCAGAAGTGCAGCCACATGCATGCAGTAGACCAGGCCAGAAGCCAGGGGATGCTAGAGCATACCTTCCTGCTCAACTGGAGCAGACAGCTTGGGCCAAGGCTAGCCTGCCCACCTTGTGGGGGGGGAGAGGCGTTGTAGGGGAGGTGCAAAGCATCCTGAGATGCTGGGGGGCTGTGAGGTAACTTGGATCTGGAAGGGATCTTGGACAGAAGTTTAAAAAACTGATTGAACTTAAACAGTAAAGTCTGATGCTACAGGTTTATCTACCAGTTTTGACAATTTTGATGCTACCAGTTTTGACCATTTTG
>NW_017728992.1:89350172-89351825 GCF_001723915.1 Gavialis gangeticus | reverse complement strand
TTGTGGGGGGGGAGAGGCGTTGTAGGGGAGGTGCAAAGCATCCTGAGATGCTGGGGGGCTGTGAGGTAACTTGGATCTGGAAGGGATCTTGGACAGAAGTTTAAAAAACTGATTGAACTTAAACAGTAAAGTCTGATGCTACAGGTTTATCTACCAGTTTTGACAATTTTGATGCTACCAGTTTTGACCATTTTGAAACTGGTTTATGTGCACTGAACTTCTTTTGTGTTGGAGATTTGAATCAATTTCCAACTACTAATACTGGTTTAAGTGTAATTTCTGTCCTTAGTCATATTGTGATAGTACTTACAGACATTAAAAAGTGAAATCACTAATAAAAATAACAGCTAAAATATATTCTTCAATAAGAGCCCGACAAAGAGGGTGCTTGTACACGTGATGAGGTGTAGTCATCATTAAATTAAAATGTTTTATTAAATTTAAAATTCTTTATTTTAAAACATTGTGTCAATATTTGCATGTGGTAGCCTTTACAATGGATTAAGCTCAGTGTGCAGTTCCTAGTAAAATCCAGCAGGGGGAGCCACCCTGCTGCTGTCTTTAGTACTGGATTACAGCAGGGAGTGCATTTAAACCACTAATCTCCTCCCTCACTCCCAAAAAGCCCCCAAAGGACCCCATCCTCCGAAGCAAGGGATCCCCATGCTAAGCTGCGGTTATCACCTCCCCCTCCCACCCACATATTCACCCCCCAAAACACATGGACTCCCATGCTGATCCACCTATGAAAAAAAACACCACATCTGGAAGGAACTGTATGAATTTTAACCTTTATTTCTAGTTTTTTTAAATCCATAACACATGATTTATTGAAAATAACCCCCCCAGTCATTATAAAAAACAGTATAAAAATACAGTATGTATAAAAATAAATTTAGAGTATAAAATGTAAAAATACAGTATTTTCCATGGTATGCTAAAATAATTAATTACATAAGGTCTGGTAAAAAAACCCCAACAACTACTAAAACTTATATTATTTACTGTATTACAAGATGTGACAGGGATGATCCCAGCCCACTGATTACTACCCCATGGTCCTAATCCATGTGGTCACTAATGATGCAGCCAGGGGAAACCCTGATCGCCTGATGATGGACTACCATGCTCTGGGGGGGCATGCTGAAGGAGATAGGGACACAGGTAGTATTCTCTTCTGTCCTACCAGTGAGCGGTTGTGGAAGATGACACAAGACCTGCATCAGAGAGGTCAACTTGCAGCTTCAGGAATAGTGTCTTGAGGCAGGCTTCGGCTTCCTAGACAACGACCCACACATCAGGACGAGACACATGCTCGGGTAGGATGGGCTTCACCTTTCTCCCAAAGGTAAGGGTGTGTTCTCTTCAAGGTTGGCTGATTTCCTTCAGCTGGCTTTAAACTAGGCTCACTGGGGGAAGGGGAAGATGAGGGCGGAGGACACCTTGGACTACTAAACCAAGTGTCACCCACAAGAACAGCCCAGCCTAGACCGAGGACGAGCAGAACAAATACCCAGGTAAGCAACAGGGGCCCGAGTAGTACTGAGATTAGGGGTGCAGTGCATGCATCTTCAGGAGGCCTCAAATGCCTCTACTCTAATGCTCGTAATATAGGCAACAAGCAGGAGGAACTTACCCTCCTGCTAGCTAACA
>NW_017728992.1:89348724-89350161 GCF_001723915.1 Gavialis gangeticus | reverse complement strand
TTGACAGCACCGGTGACAGCAGGGGCACCACAGAGATGCTCTGTTCGGAAACCAGGTCATCTCTCCTGGAGGACCAACTCCTGGGTTTCTTCCAGACAGGTTCTTGACCTGTGCCTTGACCCAGTGTTCCGTGGCATTCTTTTTTTTGACCTCTGGATATCAAGGGTTCTAATTTTGCCCCTGTGCTGCAAATATGCAGTGCAGGGAACATTTTTTTGTTCTCGCACATGCATCTTACAGCATGTCAAAGGGGTTTGAGAGGCTGCAAGATACACGTGCGCATTTGTATGGATGTGCCCACAGTGAGTCTGTGGTCTACCAAGGCTCCCAAGTCCTTTTCCATAGTGCTCCCATTCAGTCAGGTGTCCCTCATTTTTTATTTGTGTTTTTGATTATTCCTCCTGAGTGTTGGCTTAAAAATGGTATGTGAAGGTTTGCTTTTTGGGAGTTGGCTTATAGGTATAGATATATGCATTAGAACGGTTTAGGATGGGCAGCAGGGGTTAACTGACTTCTAAGAGTCTGGATCACACAGTCACATAGTTTCTCCCCAGCCATCAAAGCAGACAGGCTGTCTAACACAACAAGGTCAACAAGAACATGTCTGGGAACAAAGAACATATGTATTACACTGCCCATAACACAAGATAAAGTGGCACCAATTAACAAGGCCCCATAGCCATAGCAGGGAGGCCTAATTCCCAGTTTTGAGGAAAAGAACAAATTAGGAGAAAGCCCAGAAAGTGACATGAATATGTGACCACAGAGAGAACAACCAGCCAGTAATAACCATGGATGAAGAGTCACCAAGAGTCATTAGGAGGGAGAATACAAAAGTAGAGACTAGGGAGTAACAAAGGGCCCCTCCCCATCCCTCCTCCTCTTCCCTGAAAGCATGGGTGACTGGTGCCTCTTGAGTCGGGGGGGCACTTGTGCCCCCAACAGACAGTCAGGGACTGGCAGGGTGGGGGGATCCCCTTGCTTTCTAACATGAAGGCCGGGGGGGAGGGTCCCCTGCAGCTGATCCGGCTGACCCGCAACTGGCAGCGGCACACCGCTGGCACTTCCATCTGCACCACTGGCACTTTCGGCTCAGCGGGATCAGCCCCAGGGGGACAGCTTCTCCTGGTGCACTCCCTGGCTGGCACTCGGGGGGGCACCAGCGCTCTCATCTGGCCCCCCTGCCTGGGAACGCTGCTTGCAGGGGGTGCACCAGTGCTGTCAGGGGTGCACATGAACACCCATGTACTCCCTATGTGTTGCCACTGCCTGAGAGGGTCCCCATCTCTGTTCCTGGGGAAGGGTCCCCAAGGCCACCATGGACAAAGGGCACATCACCAGCCTGTCTCATCCACCCCTTTGGAGAGGGGTGTGGGCCTTGGCATCCCACCTCCAGACTGCTGACATTTGACACCTAAGAAAGATCCTTAGTGGACA
>NW_017728992.1:89341821-89343724 GCF_001723915.1 Gavialis gangeticus | reverse complement strand
CTCCCTATGTGTTGCCACTGCCTGAGAGGGTCCCCATCTCTGTTCCTGGGGAAGGGTCCCCAAGGCCACCATGGACAAAGGGCACATCACCAGCCTGTCTCATCCACCCCTTTGGAGAGGGGTGTGGGCCTTGGCATCCCACCTCCAGACTGCTGACATTTGACACCTAAGAAAGATCCTTAGTGGACACTGCATCCTGGCCAGATGTACTTTGACTCTGATGACAGCCCTAGGATTTGTTAGATATATAGAACTGCTTGATGGTTTGTATTGCTTCTTTTTGTTATCACTGTGTATCAATAAATTTGCCTGTAATTGAATGGAGAGGTCATAGTTGGTCTGAGGGTGGGTCTTCCCCTGGAACAAGGCCTCTGGGTCCTAAATCCAAAGCCAGTGCTGAGGTGTACAACTTTGCATTTGTCTGCATTGAACTTCATTCTGTTAGCTCTACCCTTTTCTGTTAGCTCTTTCCAATCTGTCAAGATCTTTCTGAATTGAGTTTACATCCTCCAATGTGTTTACAGCCTTTCCTAGTTTCATGTCATCCACAAGCTTGCTCAAAAAGCTTTCTATGCCAATATCAACATCATTAATAAGCTTGTTAAACAGCACTGGAGCCAGGACAGAACCCTGTGTGACTCTACTTGAAACCTCCTGCCATTCTGACATGGACAGGTTAAAAAATACCCTTTACTTGAGGTTATTGAACCAGATATCCATCCAACCTGTAGTAGTTTTATCCAGCCCACATTTCCCAAATTTGTTTGTGATCAGGTCATGTGGGACCTTGTCAAAAGCCTTGCTGAAGTCCAGATTAACTATATCCACAGCATTCCCTCCATCCACACAAGTAGTTACTTTGTCAAAGGAGGAGATCAGATTTGTGTGACTATTTATTTTTCATAAACCCATGCTGGCTTCCTGCAATGACACATTCCTCCTCTGGATCTTTCCAAATGGCCTTCCTTAGGATTTGCTTCAGTAACTTCTTAGGTATTAAGATGAGGCTTACTGGTTTTTAGTTTCCTGGTTCTTCCTTCTTGCCTTTGTTTTCTAAAGATGGGCACTACATTGGCCCTTTTCTAGTTCTCTGGTTCCTGGCCCATCTTCCATGAGTTCATGAATATCATTGCCAAGGGTTCTGAGGTGTCCTCTGCCCACACCTTCAGGACCCTGGGAGGAAACTCATCCAGGCTTTCCAACTTTAATTCATTCAGATCCAAGAAGAGCTATCTGGCTATCTCTTTTGTTACCCTGTCTCCCTCAGGTTTGTTAACAATTATTACATTATTTTACATATTAAATACATATTTAGTAAATGTTTATGTCAATTTAATATGTTTTATATATAAAAATATAAACAGGTCAAACCTCTTTTCAAACTTTAAGCCCCACCCCTTAACAAGTACTCTCCCCCCACATGGTCATTTTGGCTTCCATGTATGTAGGAACAGGAAATCCCACACCTAACCCCTGACCTTTGCCACCAGCAGTTCCCCTGGAAACACTTCTTTTGAAGGGGAAGTCTCCATCTTGAAAATCACTTTGAAACAGGAAGCAGAAAGTCCCTCTCTGTTCACATGATCCCTGACCCTGATGGCCCCACCCACATGACCTCAAAACCTTCATATTGGCCACCATGTTGATGGACATAGTTTTCCAGAATCCCCTGCCATCACATGGTCTGTGAGCCAGAAGATCCACCCACATGATGCCAAAACCTGCTCCCCCTTGCCACTGTGTTGGCCACCTGTTGGCAGCCATGTTGGTGGACACCTTAGTCCCCGAAGCAGCTGTCCAATCCATGATCCATTTCCCAGAAGTTCCACCCACTTGACCCCCCAAATACACCCCCTCATTGCCATTTTGGCTGCCATATGATGCCCAAAATGTTGGTTCCATA
>NW_017728992.1:89329360-89336821 GCF_001723915.1 Gavialis gangeticus | reverse complement strand
ATTGCCATTTTGGCTGCCATATGATGCCCAAAATGTTGGTTCCATAAGCCCATGCCTAATCACAGGGTCATGAAATCTCACTGAATTTCATACTGAAATCTCTGCCAGCGTGACCTCTTAGTGCTCTGTTGGCAGCCATGTTTGTGATCATCTTGACTACCATCTTGGTCCCAGAAGCCTCTGCCCCTGCCATATGATCCATGACATCAGAAGGTCCACTGCTTAACTGGGAAACACTGTCCCATCAAAAGGGCCAGTCATTGTACCATATGCTTCAATGCAAGAGCCCCCTATGCTCTGAGAAACAGGCACAACCTACCAGGTAGCAGAGGATTGTGACCCATCTAAGAAATTGCCCCACCACCCTCAGCCAGTCATCATGGGTTTCAGGGGTTTCACACCTCCACAGAAGCAGTGCTGAAACAATCAGAGCAAGTATAGGGATGGGACATAGATTGAAGCTCTGGACTGGTGATTTTCAAAACCTTTTTGGGAAACCCTCAAAAGATGACCATGTGTTTTCCATGACCATTCTAATGGAGATAGAAGCAGATATGGATTCTTACAATACACCTATAAGACTCTTCATTCCTGCTTTACCACCAAGGCTTTCCAGACACCTACTGAGAAAACAAAGTACCATAGTGACAGTTCTGAAAAGGGGGGGATTAAGGGGAGTAGTCCCCTAACCCAAAAGATGCCTGAGATGCCTGAACCTGGGAAGGACACCTGAGCCTGATGCCCAAGACTCCTAGAGCAGACACTGAGGACTTGGAAGAAGAGAGGTGACTTTTTCTGGACCCTGAGTAGAAGAAGATGTCTACAATGGAGAGGGGACACTGGATTGAATCATTGATGTAGGTACCTTAGAATGTCTGGTGATAGGGCTGGTTGGACAATGGTAGGGGTGGGAATTAGTTATGAGCCAATGACCTAAAACTTGCCCTAAGGCCCTTAGCCAATTGTCATGGATATCAGGGTCTTCCAGGATTTTCAGGGACTTCCCCAAGACCAGCACTGAACCAATTGGAGGAAGTACAGGGATGGAACCTAGACTGGTAGCCCCAAGATAGTGGTGGGGTTTTGCAGGAATGCTATGGATGAGATATGGATGGTTGAGAGAGATTCTCAGGCTCCAAAAGAGGCCCTGGAACTAAGATATAAATCCATCAGCCAGCATCAAAGCTGTCAGTGTGAAAGCAGAGTTGTTGGAAAATCTGAAAAGAAAGGACTCTGTTGAGGTAAATAATCAAGACTTTCTCTTTGGGGGTAGCTTTCTATTATAATTTGGGCAGCGTGTACATGTGACAGAGTTTAATCCTCATTAAATTAAACAGGTTTATTAACATTAAAATGATTTGTTTTAAATTGATGCATCATTGTTTACAGGTGACAGCCTTTAAATTGAATTAAGCTCAGTGTGCAATTCACAGGAAATTACAGACGGGGGAGCCACATAACAGCTCACCCCATTGATGTCTTGGTACTCAATTACAGCAAGAGGCACTGGCAAACCGGTAATCCCCTCACTCCAAAATGCAATCCCCCAAAGCTGTAGCTGCCAGAAGGGTGCTCAATGCCAAAAAAAAAAGCACAGCACATCCAGAATGAACAGTATAAAATTGAAACCTTTATTTGCTGCCTGAAAGTATTATTGGCACATTATTAGGGTATAAAAATATAAATAGCATTAAAATTATAAAATAATATTATTGCAAATTTGCTGTATAAAAAAAACCTGTATAAGAATATAAATTTGCCTGTTCTGCCTCATTTAGGGGGGATCAGCAGGCACTGGGGGAGTCCCTGTTCCCCCAAGCGCCGCAAGGAGTGACCAGGAACAATGGTCACAAGCTGGCAGAGGGAAGGTTTAAGTTGGACATCAGGAGGCGCTACTTCACGGTCAGGGAGGCTAGAGTCTGGAACCAGCTTCCAAGTGTGGTGGTGCAGGCTCCCACCCTGGGGGTTTTTAAGAGGAGGTTGGATGACCACCTTACTGGGGTCATACTGGGGTCATTTGACCCCAGTGCTCTTCCTGCCATGGCAGGGGGTCGGACTAGATGATCTGCTCAGGTCCCTTCCGACCCTAGAAACTATGAAACTGTGAAACTATGAAATTTCCAAAATGAATAAATAAATAACTACAAATAATTATATACATAAATAAATAAATAAAAGTAGCAAACCTGCAGAAACAACATAAACAACCTTTCCTTAACTCTATTCTACCTAGTCTATATTCTACCCTATTCCTATCCTATATTCTACTATATTCAATATTCTCTATTCTTTATTCTATCACTAATCTATTATTCTATTATATTCTATTTCCATTTCCATTTCTATTCAGTTATTATGTATCATTTTACTTTTCAACTGTCTCTATTCTTGTCTTGACAATTGCCCTCTCTCTTCTTCAACTGATGTCTTCTGAAGGGGAAGAAATAAGATGGGGTTTGGCCCATACTCCCAAAAGTACCTTCTCTGCCTCCTCTATACAGGCTACAAAATATCCCGGGGATTATTTAAGAATTATATCTTTCCTTACCTAAATATAAGACATGATGCAGCATAGCGCAGTGGACAGGTTTGGCATGCTGCATTCACTGTTCATGGGGTTTCTGGAAGGCAATAATAAGAAAAACACAAGTTACCCCTGAAATTAGCATGCTAACATGTGCCAAGGCACACCCCCTCAATTGCAAATTTACCATTTGTTCCACCTGTTGCTGGAGCTCTTCAAACAGTGTATGGGGTTGGTTGGGGGAGCATCATTAGTAGTGGTGGTGGTGCTGGCACCCACACCATCACCGCATACGGCCAGTACACAGTTAACACTGTGGGGTAGGTGTGTCTCTGGCCCTCCATCCCTGCTGCCAGTTGCTCTGGCCACTCCCAGGAAATATAGGAGAAGCCTTATATGTCTATGATGGGCTAGCTGGTGGTGACTTAGCCCAGGGGTTTTGAAAGGGCAAAAGATTATTGGAGGGCTTGGGATTTCCTTTCCTCACCAATCAGGCCCCAGAGACTCACACTCCATGTCCCCTGATTGGTCCCTTGGGTCACTTGGAGGGGGATAAAAGGGGCAGCACAGCTGACTCAAGGGAGACCAGTGAGGGACCACAAAGAAGGAGTTTCAAAGAGCTGGGCCAGTGGGGTGGGAGCAGTTGCCCCAGAAGAACCAGAAGGAGTGGGACCTGCAGGTAGCAGTTGGACCCTCAGCAGCATGGCATGTGGCCGGCAGGAGAGGCTCCCCGCTGGGCTCCAGGATCCCCTATGAGAGGCTGTGGCCAGCAGGAGAAGCTCCCCAGTTCCAGCAAGGATCTGAGTAACGACTTGAGAGGTTCCCAGCTCTGCCTCCAGCTTCTCTGATCAGGGGCTCTTGGAAGGTCAAGACCCATTGCAGCTTTGTGTAGCACCAGCACTGGTGGCTATGTGGTAGAGTTTCTGTGTACCACATGGGTGATTTGAGTTCAAGTTCCAGCTGGGATGACTTGAGGTAACTAAAGTGACAGGGAGAAATTCTTATTGCAGTGGAAAGGGCCCATTGTGTTTTCCCTCCCCCCCCACCCCCGCTTCCAGGTACCTAGGCCCTATATTCCTTGTTATTTAATGTTTTGTATTTTGTGCCTTTTATATTGCACCAACCAGTATTGTTTTTTCTGCTGTTTGTATTTTATATTTTGTTAACCCTACCTTTTGTCAACTGGATGAATATGTCTGTGATTGTAAGTGTCTAACCTTTGTTGAATCCTGCCCCCTCGGGGCATTGTAGTGTCCCTTATACCCCCTGGTTTATACTGGTTATGTTCCCAGTACTGTTCTCTCATTAAAACGTATATGGTTAAGTCCCCATTAATGATCTGGCTCTACTCTATAGGGGGAGGAGAGTCCCTACACCTCTCACAGTGCTTGTGCACCTGCTCTGATCCCTTCAATTGGACAAGGGGTACCTCGTGGAGTACCGCCTGGGTTACATGTCTAAGGGACATACTGATGGACTATATGTCCCTGCCACTGTGACTCCAGTACGGTCGCCCAGCTACCCTTGTATAGTACCCATCAGCTATCCTTTAAGATAATTTGCCTGTGGCCATGGCATGAGAGCAATCTTTTCTGATATGAAGGGAAATTTTGGCCTCCATTAGCCAGTCTTGCCATGGCATGCACATTAATGTACAACTTTCAGTACAGTCATTTCCATGGGTGGTCCTGGAGTTTTAGCATGCACTCCCCTGCCAAGAAGCAGACTCCTTTAAAAGCCATGGTTTGACGTAGCTCCTGGCACTCGGGAGCCAGGAGCAGGGAGGAGAGGAGGGATCCAGGCACACGTCTCCAGCACACACGTGTCCCCTTTACCTGACCCGAGGCAGAGGCGGACGCAGCAGCTGCGGAGTCAGCAGCGGGGGCAGCACCAGCTGATCCCCCTAAGGTAAGCGGGCAGAAGGACCAGACACAGCTGAGCCAGATCCAGAGGGGAAGCCCCCCAGATCCCTCTTAGCTCAGCCGGTAGGGAGCCGCGCTCCTGAGCCATGCCGATCGAACACAGCGTGCCGGTGGGCCAGCAGGAAGGGCCAGGAGGGAGACTCCTGCTAGGGCAGGGCAAAGGCACTGCACTAAGCTATAAACAAATAGCAACTACTACAATGGTGTCGACGCGGAGTGCTGCCAGGGCCCCTGCTTGGGGGGTACAGCCTACCCAGAGCTTGTCTGAGGCCTCCACCCAGACAGAGCCCATGGGGGAGCTGGCATCCCCCCACCCCCTGGCCTGCGGGGGTTGCCCAGCAAGGCCCGGGGGGGTAGGGATTGGGGACCCCCACACCCGTCCTGCAGGCGCCTGCCTTAGGGCCCTGGAGGTGCAGGTGAAGGAGCTCCAGGAGGAGGTTAGCAGGCTGAGGGGAATCAGGAAGGTGGAGGATGAAATTGATGGTTAGAGACACACACCCAAGGAAGAAACACCTCAGTAGGTGCCCTCCACTGCAGAGTGGCAGACAGTCACCTCCAGAACCAGGGCTGTTTGCAACACAACAGTACCACTTCCTCCAGTCCAGCTGCAGAATGGGTACAAGGCCCTGGCAACTCTGGAGGAGATGGAAGGAGAGGAGGCAACCAGAGAGAAGGCAACTCCACACTTTCCACAATCTGAGCAGGCCGAAGGAGCTAAGCAGTCCTGGAGGAGAAAGAGCCGAGTGATCATTATAGGTGACTGCATCCTGAGAGGTACAGAGGGCCCCATCTGTTGCCAGGACCCCTCGACATTCAATGTCTATTGCCTACCCAGAGCAAAGATTCAGGACATGATGGGGATGATCCCGGCTGTGATCCAGCCCACTGATTACTATCCCATGGTCCTAATCCATGTAGGTACTAATGAAGTGGCCAGGAGAAGCCCTGATCACCTGATGGCAGACTACCACACTCTGGGGGGCGTGCTGAAGGATGTAGGTGCAACAGGTGGTTTTCTCTTCTGTCCTACCAGTGAGGGGATGTGGAAGATGGCATGCGACGTGCATTGCCGAGACCAACTGGTGGCTTCGGGAATGGTGTCTCAAGGCAGGCTTTGGCTTTCTCGACAACGACCTGCACATCACGACAAGAGACATGCTTAAATGGGATGGGCTCCACCTTTCCCCTAAAGATAAGTGTGTGTTTTCTTCTAGGTTGGTGGATCTCCTCCAGCGGGCTTTAAACTAGGCTCATTGAGGGAAGGGAAAGACAAGGGCGCAGGAAGCCTTGGAATGCCAAACCAAGCAACACATCTGCTGGGAATAGCAGTCAGCCAGGTCTGACCACTCACATAGGTTCCTAGCCAGAATGCAGGGCCTCCATCTAACCCAGGAGGTGCACAGCCCCACCAGGGGAGACGCCTTGTTGGACCTGGTGCTGGCCACCAGCAACGACCTGGTGAGGGGGCTGCGGGTGCTCGACCATCTGGGTGACAGCGATCATCGCCTGCTGGAATTCACCATCCAGCATAAGGTGACAAAAGCCTACAGCAAGGCAGCAGCCCTAGATTTCAGGAGGGCAGACTTCAATGAGCTAAAGAGAATAGTCGGGGAAGCACTGAGGTCCTGGAGGGGTGGGGAGGGGAGCCAGGTGTCCCAGGGGCCATGGTAACGCGGGACACTTACCTGCAGCCCGGGATGAAAGTCGTGCAGAGCAGGAAGAGGAACCCGCGCAGCTTGTTAACCACTTCTTTGTACAGCTGCGGCTGGCCGGTGACGTCAGCGTCAGATGCCGGCTGGCAGATTTAAAAATGGCAGTCGCCGCTCCGGAGGGGGCGGATAGCCCAGAGAACAGGCTGCAGCTGGTGCCAGCATCAGAGTGAGCTCTGTGGGCAAGCCTCTGAGGATCCAGCAAGTTGGAGGGGCTGGTGGCCAAGGAAGGAGGCACTGCAGCCAGGATCTCATCCGGTTTCCAGAGAAGCAATGGGCCGACCAAGTGACAGAAGGCAGGAGCAACCCTGGGAGCGCCGCAGGATCCTAAAGTGAGTGTTGGGACAGCGGGTGTGGAGGATGCCGAAGAAGGGGTTAAGGGCTGAGGACAACCCGGCAGGAGGGTAATTGGGGCGGGATCACCACTGGGACATTCGGACATCGATGGAGGGGTCTGAGCCGGGCGAGAAGTAGCTGTTAGAGGGGAGTGCCCTCCCCACCCATAAGAGTCCAGGGACAGGGAGTTGGTGGTGGGTCAGTTTGGAGTAGTAAGGACTCCAGAGTCCCTGAGTTAGGGGAACGGAGATCAGAGGCATGCCCCATGGTGGGGGTTGTGGGGGGGACTTCAATAGAGGCAACGGTGAAGGTCCCTCACAGGATAGGGTTAGGGCATATGACACTACAGAGTTAGTAGTGTCCCCCGTATTTGGCCCTGAGACATAGAGCGGCGGCTGAGGCCTGCGGGAAAAACCACGGGCAACGATACGGCGATGCATCAAAGGTGGCGTGAGGCCAGGGTGTAGGGCTGGCGGAGCCCCGTGAGCAACTGTCAGGCCTAGCCCGGGCCACCGAGGGACCTGCGAACTAGCCTTGTCCACTGAGGAACATCAAGTTGTGGCAGGAGAGAACAGGGTTGGAGGCGCAGGAGGAATAACTACCCCAGCGACGAACAGGCCCAGAAGGGGCGGAGACATCTGCAAGGAGATCAGAGCCGCCCTAGGGCAGCTGGGGAAAGCCCGGCGGTCACACCAGGTGTCCAAGAAGAGTGGTCGCTCCTTAAGGAGATGATCCTCTAAGCCCAAAGGGAAGTAATCCCAACATGGATCAAAGGGGGCAGGAGGGCCCAAAACCCCACGGTTCACTAAAAGCGTGAGGGAATGTCTCCTAGCAAAAAGGGAGGCGCACACCCAATGGAAGGGAGGGGCCATCACCAGGGAGGATTATCTTGCGGTTGCTCGAGGATAAGGGGGGCAGTCAGGAAGGCCAAGGAGGAGATGAAACTGGGACTAGCTTCCTGGATCAAGGA
>NW_017728992.1:89324110-89324360 GCF_001723915.1 Gavialis gangeticus | reverse complement strand
AGGACAACAAGAAGTCCTTTTTTAAATACATAGGGGCAAAAAGAAGGTTCCGGGTAACATGGGGCCCCTGCAAGACACGCTAGGAAATTTGGTCATAACACCAGACCACAAAGCTAACCTATTTAACAATGTCTTTGCCTACATTTTTCTGAACAGGGACCGGAACACCCCCCCATTATACCCCCCCTTAGACCTTAGACCTTATACCCCCCCCTTAGACCCCAGGGGAGGTGCACCTAGGCCAAGGGTT
>NW_017728992.1:89322102-89324099 GCF_001723915.1 Gavialis gangeticus | reverse complement strand
AGGAGGTGCACAGCACCACCAGGGGAGATGCCTTGTTGGATCTGGTGCTGGCCACAGGCGATGACCTGGTGAGGGATCTGCAGATGCTCAACCACCTGGCCAACAGCGATCATCGCCTGCTGGAATTCACCATCCAGAGCAAGGTGGCAAAGGCCTGCAGCAAGGCAGCAGCTCTGGACTTCAGGAGGGCAGATTTCAATGAGGTAAGGAGAATAGTTGGGGAGACACTGAGGTCCCAGGGGGGAGGGGAGTCAGATGTCCAAGAAGTGTGGTTGTTCCTTAAGGAGATGATCCTCCAAGTCCAAAGGGAAGTAATCCCAACATGGATCAAAGGGGGCAAGAGGGCACAAAAGCCCCCATGGTTCACCAAAAGCATCCGGGAATGTCTCCTAGCTAAAAAGGAGGCATACACCCAATGGAAGGGAGGGGTCATCACCAGGGAGGACTATACCTCTGTTGCTTGGGGCTGTAGGGGGGTGGTCAGGAAGGCCAAGGTGGAGATGGAACTGGGTCTAGCTACCCAGATCAAGGACAAAAAGAAGTCTTTTTTTAAATACATAGGGGGTCAAAAGAAGTTACCCGGTAATGTGGGGCCTCTGGAGGACATGCTAGGAAATCTGGTTGTCTCACCAGACAGCAAAGCTAAACTATTTAACAATTTCTTTGCCTCCATTTTTCTGAGCAGGGACCGGGTCATCCTCTCCACTGGGACCCCCTGTAGGCCCCAGGGGAGGTGCACCCAGGCCTAGGGCCAGTGAGGACCTAGTCAGGGAACTTCTGGAGGGACTGGACATATTTAAATCAGCTGGTCCAGACCATCTCTACCCCAGAGTGCTGAGGGAATTAGCTGAGGTCATTGCAGGACCCCTGGCACAGCTTTACAAGCACTCATGGTGCTCTGGCATTGTGCCAAAGGACTGGAAAAGGGCCAATGTGATTCCCATTTTCAAAAAAGGGAGGAAGGAAGACCCAGGAAACTATAGGCCAGTTAGTCTTACCTCAGTCCTGGGTAAGCTTTTTGAGAGAATTATCCTGGCGCATGTCCGCGAGGGGCCAGCAGGGGAGATTATGCTTAGGGACAACCATCATGGGTTCATTAGAGGCAGGTCCTGTCAGACCAACCTGGTGGCCTTCTATGACCAGGTCACAAAATCCTTAGATGTAGGTGTCACAGTGGACATAGTCTTTCTGGACTTTAGGAAGGTCTTCGACACTGTCTCTCACCCCATTCTCATTAAAAACTAGGAGACTGTGGTGTTGATACCTACACAGACAGACAGATCACTAGTTGGCTGGGGGGCTGCACCCAGAGAGTGGTGGTGGACGGGTCTTATTCGACCTGGAGGGATGTGGGCAGTGGGGTTCTGCAGGACTCGGTCCTCAGGCCCACACTGTTCAACATCTTCATCAGTGACTTGGAAGAGGGGTGTAAAAAGCACCCTGTTCAAATTCACAGATGACACTAAGATGTGGGGAGAAGTGGGCATGCTAGAAGGGAGGAATAGGCTACAATTGGACCTGGACAGGTTACAGGAGTGGGCGGATGAGAACAGGATGGGTTTCAACACTGACAAGTGCAAGGTGATGCACCTGGGGAGGAAGAACCAGCAGCATGCATACAGGCTGGGGAACTCCCTTCTTGGCAGTGCAGAGGCAGAAAAGGATCTTAGAGTCATTATTGATGCCAAAATGAACATGGGCCAACATTGTTGGGACGTGGTCAGGAAGGCCAACTGTACCTTGTCATGCATCCACAGATGCATCTCAAGCAGGTCCAAGGAGGTGATCCTCCCCCTCTATGTGATACTGGTCAGGCCGCAGTTGGAGTACTGCATCCAGTTCTGGGAGCCGCACTTCAGGCAGGATGTGAATAACTTGGAGAGGGTCCAAAGGAGGGCCACTCGCATGATCACGCATCAGCAGGACAGGTCCTATGAGGAGAGGCTAAGGGACCTGAACCTGTTTCGCCTCCACAAGAGAAGGCTGAGGGGGGATCT
>NW_017728992.1:89307324-89321292 GCF_001723915.1 Gavialis gangeticus | reverse complement strand
ATGAACACCTTGCTGGGGTCGTTTGACTCCAGTACTCTTTCCTGCCATGGCAGGGGGTCGGACTTGATGATCTGCTCAGGTCTCTTCCGACCCTACCAACTATGAAACTATATTCCTGTTAACACTATTTATACTATATTCTATTCACACTATTTAAAGTCTATTACTATCTCTAATCTACTTACATATCTATTTCTACCTGGATTCTACTCTACCTACACATCTGTCTACATATTCTGTGTGCATATCTGTTCTATTCTATTGTATTTTATTCTATTCTATCTGTAATGTTTCTAACTCTATTTTATATCTGTGTCTATCTTCTGTTTTCTTATTCATTTTCTCCTTCATCCTTCTGCTCTATCTCTTATCTTTTAAGAAGCCTGCAGGGGATGAAAAAGAAGAGGGGGTTTTGGCCTATATTCTCAAAACCACCTGCTTTACCTTCCCACTACTGGCTACAAAGTGCACTACAAAGTCTCTGGTGGGAGAGTTCTGAAATTACCTATATATGACCTGGAATGCAGTGTATCCCAGGTGGCAGGTCTGGCAGGCAGCATCCGCTGTGCACTGGGTTCCTGGAATGCAAATGTAAGAAATAGGAAAGTTACCCCAAAATATTAATGTATCATCATGTGCCAATGCATACCCCCTCAATTGCAAACTTACCGGTGGCTGCAATCCTGAGGCGCCTGCTCATCCTGAGTGCTGGGTGTGATGGTGGCAGGGGACCATGTAAACTATTGGTGGTAGGTGTTGGACCACCACCACCATGATGGGGTACCACAGTACAAGTACCAAAGATGAGTTGCCACATTGACCCTCCATGTTTTTTGTATCATTAATGGAGTAGATTTCCCAACAGCCCCTACCATCGCATCTTGGGCCAGTTTCCATGGAGACCAACCCCTACAGCAGCTGCACTGTGATATTGTGGACCAGAGGTTTTCATGGATACCAGGCCAGATGCACAGGGTTGTGCACTCGGACATGTGCAATTTTGGAGTGGTTACAGCCCGCCTTTAGCTAGCGGCAGCCCTGCTGTCAGGGTGTGTGGCAGGTGTGCGGCACAGCACACAGCTATACTGCAGCCTCCCTGGCATTTTATGGCAGTGACAGCATGGTCTATTGCTGGGGCACAGACACAATCTTCAGCCTGCCATGCCCTGGGTTAGCGTCGCAATCTCTCATCTCACACATATTTATTTTAAGTCTTATTCTTTATTTTTTTTTATCAGGGCATGCCATTATATATATATAATCTCAGAATGAGAAGATAATGTATATATTATCCAGAACACCAATATAAAACACAGTTTAAAACAAAGTCAATTGCTCTAACAACAAATAAGTACCTTTAATAACAAATATATTTTTAAAAATAAGAAAGCCTTCCCCCCACCCAGGCATTTGCTCCCTTACTTCTCCCCAGGTCCTGCCACAGTCCCCAGTGGTGGCCATTTACTCATCTTTCAGGTGACTGCTGGAAGCCCCTTCATTCACTCCACCACCCGCAGTCACCTGCAGTTATGGAAAAAAAACACCATATCCGGAAGAACAGTAAAAATTGCAACCTTTTATTTACAAGAGCAAAAAAGAATAAAAATCCTTGTTTTTTTAAGACAAGCAAACAAACAAATACAAAACCAAGAAATATAAATTAAGAGACCCAAACAAATAAAAAAATCCACTGCATAATGTGGCATCACATCATCTTTGATGTCTTATTGTTTTGCAGGGGAAAAAAAGGATGGGTTTGGCCCCATGCTCCCAAAACCACCTTCTTGGCTTCCCCCCATAGGCTACAAAATCCCCCGTGGGAGATTTCAATACCTATTTATAAGCCTGGCAGCACCATATCCCAGTGGAGGGGTCTGGGACCATGTGTCCACAGTGTGTGGATTCTCTGGGAGGCAAATATAATTATAGGAGTGATGCAAGTTACCACTAACTTAGTAACGTGCCAAGGCACATCTCATCAGTGGCAAACTTACTACCTAGGGCACCTGCTGCACCTTCTGCTACATGAGTGGGTTTTAGGGTAGAAGCTAAAGAGGCATGGGGGTGATAGGGGAAGCAGGACCCACAAGTGGTGGTGGGGGTGGTAGAAAAACCAACAGCACTGGCACCAGTCTCATAGCTGTGGGGGTCAAGGCAGGGGTTGTTCCTCCATATGCACTGCTGGATGGGAGTGTGTTAGAAGCAAACCTGCTGCTACCCAAAGAACTTGTATGTTGGGGCTGTAACTTTCCCCATGGACAGATGATCTATGTCTCACACAACCAGTCCTGTTCCAACCAAACCTGCTGCTTGCCCCATGGACATTTGGGGGCTGTAATTCCTCCTCCCCCCTCCCCCAAAGGCTTGTGCACCCCACACCTTTGCCCTGTCCCACAGCCAGAAGCCAGCAATGAGGCCTGGCCAGCAGCTGTTCTGATTGTTAATCTGCCTTTTTGTGTGTGGAGGTGGGGGATTTGCAATCTTTTCCTATATGAAGGGAAATTTTGGCACTCGTTTACCAGTCTAGCCATAGTGTGAAATTATGTACTACCTCTCAGTACAGTCATAGCTGTGGGTGCATGCAGCTGGAGTTTAGCAGGCGACCCTCCCTGCCAAGCTGCAGGAAGGCTCATACCCATTCCCCCCTCACCAGAAAAACTATTCTATCGATTCTCTATTTCTATCTATCTGCAATAGCTTTTCTTCTGTATTGATATAATACAGGAATTAACCAGTCAGTTATTCATCATTCAATCATGGCGTAGAAATCCCTCACCAAAAATCAATCAACCTATCTATCTATCTATTTATCTACACATCTATTCACTTGTTATCATTTTACCTTTGAACTGTCTCTATCCCAGTCTTGATTACTGCCCTCACACCAACCCCACCCCAGCAAAAAGCCACAGACTACTGCAGGTTCATACCCTCCCGCCCTGCTCCTGCCTGTGCCAAGGAGCAGTTTCATTAACCCTTCTCAGGACATGGTCCACCCTGGGAGGCCAGGCTACCACCTGTGCGTGGTTACCCCCGTGGCTGGCAGTGTGCAAACAATAACTTCCTTCCCCCACCTGGGCAGCTGCTCCCTCCCCTTCCCCCATTCCCTGCCACAGTCCCCAGGGGCAGCCAGTTATTCATCATTCAATTTACCATGGGAAACCACAGCTGCCCACAGGGAATCCCCCACTTGCCCCTCCACTGTCCGCCCTCAGTGCAACCTCTGCCCTGCCACTGCAGACAATGCACTGAAAAGACAGAAGTTTTGTGTTGCACAATGAAAATTTTGTTTTTATTGAAAGAACCAATCAGTGCTTGTTACTGGTAGTGTCCATGATATGTGCAACCAGGCAATCCCGCACAATGGCCACTTGAACAGCATCTCCATGCTGATGTTGTGGGGTGCCATGTGCTGCCCGCCCACGTCTCTGTCTGCCTGCTGCCTCCTGTGCTTCGTCAGCCAATGACTCACTGAAAACCTCCCTCCTGGTTTCACAAATATTGTGAAGCATGCAGGCTGCCACTAAAGGCCATTATATTTTCTGGCTTCATCTTGATCCTGCAGTTCAGTGCCCTCCAACATGCTTTGAGCTGGCCAAAGGTGCATTGAACAGCCATCCTGCATTTGCTGAGATGGTAGTTGAATGCCTTCTTTTGCAGGTCAGTAACATGTCCTCCATATGGCATCATGAGCCAGGGCTTGAGGGGGTAAGCTGCATCTGCTATTATAAGCAGGAGGATGGCAACACCACAGATCACTGTGTTGAGGGCTTTGGGCACATAGTGTCCTTTCTTCGTCAAACCAGGCAGCAGAGAGTTTCTAAATCCACGCACATCATGCGCTGCCAGCCCAGCCTGTACAAATGTTAGTGAACCAGCCCCAGTGATGCACCAAGGCTTGCAGAATCCCTGAGGCAAATGCCTTCCTGTTCATGAATGAGCAGCTCAACTGTGAGGGGGATAGCACAGGAATGTGTGTGCTATCTACAGCCCCCATGCAGTTTGGGCACCATGGCATTGAAGCCATCAATAACTTCCTGGGGGTTATTGAGGCAAATAAAGTTGTTTGCTGCAACATCCTGCAGCAACTGGCATACCTCACAACTCACCATCCTGGATGTGCAGGGAGCCACACAAATTTGGTTCACAATGTAGCAGAGGCTGGCAGGGGTGGCCAGTTTCATGATGGCCATGATCACCCTCTTGTCTAGCCTGACGGCCCGGTGCATGACAGTGTCCTGCCTCACTATTTTCAGCCCCAGCATTGAGATGATGTTATTAAATGTCTCCCTGGTCATTTGGAACATCTCCAGCCACTGTTGATTATTCCCATCAGTCAGAGCTGCTCATGTGGGCCCAGACCCTGCAGTTGCTGCTCCTGAGGTTGATCCACAGAGCCCTGTCATCCACCAGTTCCATCGGTTCTCCCACTCCACTGCTCATTTAACTGCCTTTTTTGTGAGGTGCATTTACATGTTGGCATCTCATTGCAACTATTTACAAGGATCATCATAGCATACATTGCGATACTTAGCTGTGGTTCTATGCTATCGAGTAAATCCAAGACCATCAGTGGGAGACTCAACTCTATTTTGTCCTCCTCACCCATTTCATCTGGATTCCCTATTTTGGCTTCCTTACTCATTTTGTCAGGATTCTCCATGTCATCTTCCCCATGCATTTCATCTGCAATCTTCATTTGGTCCTCCTCACTCATAACGTCTGGATTCCATGAAGCCATGTTGTTTGCCAGTACATAGCAGGGCCACTGGTCAGCACAAAGCACCACTGAGGTTCGTGGGCAATGGGGGTCATCAGAATAGACATGGTAGCTGAATACAATCAATTAGCATTGACAGTGACTTGCTATTTTCATGTCAATGATTACCTTGCTCAGGAGGCTGTGTACTGGGTGTTGGCAAAGGACAGCCTTTGCCTGTACACCCAAGAAGCATCTCCCCAGAAAAGAGCTCTGCCCTGCAATAACTCAGATTTGAAACAGGGGTGTGTGAGGGACAGTGATATGTCTCAATGGCTCTCATTAACAGCTCAGGACCTATGCCAGGCATCAAGGCACCAGAACCATAAAGTCTTCTCCCAATCACTATGGTCTGTAATTGACCCCCACCTGGTTTTGGAATAGGGCTTCATTAACACCCATGCTACATTTGTACTTCTGAGTCTTACAGTGCTCTGCTCTCCTCCCCTAACTTGGTAGTTCAAATTTTGCCTCCACCACTCTCCCAGAAATAATTAAATCATTCCTTGCAAAAAAAGTTGGGGTTCTAGCTATGAAAGACGCAGTTTATTATAAATGCCAAGAAGTATCTCCCCTTCATATGAGATAACACCCCAGCACAGCTGAGTGCTTGATCAGGTGGCACACAGCTGAGTGCTTGATCAGGTGGCACAGTTAGGGTAGGGGAAGTTTTGTCTGAGGGAGAAGCATTTGGGTGTGATTGGCATTGGGACATTATCAATCTATCCATAAGGACAATGGGGCTTGATTTGGACCAGGCTATGCCTATCACCATTGCTTTCTTGGTAAATGTCGGTTGATCAGATTGCTGACTACCAGTTCCGAAACACAGTTCACGCCTTCATAGTTATGTGTACGTGGAATTTTTAAAAAGGTTCGTTCAACACATGTCTATACAACAGCCCCCAAAGTTTACCAGAAAACTTTCTGTGACTCTGTTGTCTGGATACCTTGGTCTTGACAACTTTTGGGGCATGAAAATCTTCTTGATGTCTCAGAAGAACAAGTCCAATATGCAGACAATGGAGCAGGAGGCTGATATATCTATCAACCATGGCCCCAGTTGGACCCAGGAAGAACTTACAGACTTGATCAACATTTGATTAGAGGAAAAGATCATTGATCAGCTGGAAAGCACAAGGAATACATGCAAGAATGAAGGGAATGAAGGTGAGCAGGCACAACTGGGACTGGACACAGTGCCGGAGCAAGATCAAGACACTGAAATGTATGTATCATCGGGCAAGGATGTGAGTTCTCATTCTGGGGCAGCGCACACAATTGTTCCACTCTACAACCAGATGTCCATCATTCTCTCCAAGGATGTAGGTGAGGCTTCCTGTCTCTGGTCATCTGCGACTGGTGTTGGCCTGGAGAGGACATGTAAGGAAGGAACCACAGAGCGCCCTGAGATGGAAACTGTGAGCATGTCAGAGCAGTGGGGTGATGGCTCAATGTTGCTGGATGACAGGGCCAGCCAAGAGGAATTGACCCTGATCATGAACCCAGTCTTCCTGACACTCTCAAGCACAGATGAAGAGGAGGAGGACACTGCTTTGGATATGGTTAACGCATCAGAAGTTCCTCCTGAGACCCAAAGATCAGTTTCTGTTCCCGAGACACAAGAGGATGAGCAACTGGGGACTTGTAAGTATCGGAGAATGGGCACTATATCCATTTGTGCCACTATTGCAGGCACTGTTTCAGTGGCATTGGGTTGGATGTGCTAGGGGGTTGTGCATGTAGCATTGGAAGTGGGTACCTATCCCTTTTAATGTTTGGGGAAGAGATATTTCACCACAAACACTTTGTTTCCTATTCCTGTTACCAGCTAGCACACCTGATGCCAGTTGGGGATGTGCATTCAAGCCTTGGAGCCCAGCTCACACTGGAACAGAGCACATGTGGGAATATCGCTGCAGGCAGCAATGCTCCAGAGAGCATGATGGAGGCTTTGGTGGAGACAGCACAATCCTGAGTGGCTGCCGCAGATGACTGTTGGGATGAAGTGCGGGTGGTGCTTAGGGCGGATGGATGATGAGTGGGAGACACGAAGTGTGGCCAACACCACAGAATTCAGAACTAGACTGCACAAACCAGTTTCCTGAAATGACCATGCAGTGCCATGAGGATCTGCAGGAGACATGCACATTGGTTAAGGACCATTTTCTTCAGTGTGTGAACAAGCCCCCTATTCATAAGTCGGTACCCCCCTGCCCCCCAGAAAGTGCACACAAGCTCCACTCAGATTGCCTCCATTCAGGAGGTAGCCAGAAGTATTACAGCGGAGCCTGTCCCCCGACCTGCATTGCAGTCAACTAGTCAACTTAGGGGTGCCTTAATGTGAGCAAGGTCAAGAAAGCACCGCTGCGGTTCAGGGATCAAGGGGCAGGTCAGATGAGGGGTGCATGGGTGGGAAAGAAAGCCAGTTGATGAGACAGGGTTTCCTATTTGTTCCTATTTCAGTAAGTTCTAGGTTCCTATTTGTTTCTATGTATTACTTAGTAAGTTCTTGGGTGGAATAAAACTGCATTTCCCATCCCTGTCTGCCTTCTTTATTGGGAAGGGGTAAAATGGCTGGATCTGGTTGTTGGGTGGGGGGTGAAAGCAAAGCCAAACATTCCATGGCTTGCCTCAGACACAGTGTGGTAGTGAGACTTCATTCCACAAAAGTGGACAGTGGGTGGGGGTGGGGAGAGAAGACTGGTGATAACCTTTTAATAAACCCCTCTGTTAACTGCTTCTGTTGCTGCAGCAGGAGAACGAAGCCAGGGAACTTGGCCTGAGTATATGATAATTGCCCTCTTTGAAATGTGAAGTGGCTGCACTGAAAAGGAAAATGTCTGCCCATAAAGGGTCAGCAAGTGGCACCCTTTGAGCAGAACAGTCATGAAGTCAGACCTAGAGACTTATATTTTCATATTTAAACATAATTTCTATATTCAGAACAGGTGTGACCTTGAGGTGTTTTGTACCTGAAGCTGGACTCTCTTCTGCATACAGATTTTGGCTCTGAAGAGCCAAGAGACAGATAAAAGTCCTTTGTGAAACTTTGCAACATTTCACAGACAAGATGTTCAGCAACTATTGCAGTCCCATGCCTTTCCTCAGATTATGGCTTGGCTGTGCACGGTGGTGCACAGTGACAATGTAAGTCAATGGGTTAGACACGGTGGCCAGAAGGTCATTACAGGCCCCCCTCATCCCTCCTCTCCCGTTATGTCCACTGTCAGCAGTATCCTGCCAGGTGATGGCTACAAGCAACTGCAGCCACCACTCCAAACACTTTTCCCCATCCTCCTGTCTGCCCATGAAGGACAACTGCTCTGATAAACTGCTGTACAGCCCTTGGTACCCGGGGTTACACTGTGCAAGGATGCAGGACAACTATTGAGAGGGTCTTGCTAGATGGCTGGCACCCACCTGGGGAGCTTCTCCAGGGTGACCCGGGGATGGCCACTGCCTGACGTGCCAATG
The DNA here is from genome assembly GCF_001723915.1 of Gavialis gangeticus. Taxonomy (NCBI): domain Eukaryota; kingdom Metazoa; phylum Chordata; order Crocodylia; family Gavialidae; genus Gavialis; species Gavialis gangeticus. The sequence continues at coordinate 89,313,056 of NW_017728992.1, read as the reverse complement.
GGCACAGAGCATGCCACTGCTGTGTGTGCCACAGGCCATGCACAATGAACTTTTAGTGCAGGCTGAAGGTTGCCCTAGCCACTACATCCTGCTACTGCTGATCCTGCTGGTGCTCCATGCACACCTGTGCGTTTGGTTCAGGACACTTAGCTATGAGGGCACAGGGGGTAAGCCTGGCTTGCCACACAGCTTGCTGACAGCTGGATGGATACCTGTCACAGTGCTATACAACCCTGACCCCCAATAAGGAGGATGACACTGGCACAGTAATCAGTGCCTTCCTTGGTGTGTGAGAGACACAATCACTTTCACCCCTTCTAGGGAAGGGAAGAGGGATGAAAAAATTATGTGTGAATCTTATCATGTTTGTGCATGTGCTGTACTGTACTGTTCTGAGTAGGTGGAACAAGGGGCCAGGGCAGTGCTGTCATGCCACCCTACCTACCCTATAGCAAAGGTTAGTATCCACATTCATGTATGTTGGGGAAAGAAATGACCCGATATTCATAAAGCAGGTAGCTATGCTTAATGGTCCCTCAGGATCACGGAACACCATTTGTCAGGTTTTCTGCAAGTCTGGCAAGTGAATCAGTGGTTTTGGAGAGTGGGTTTTTGGAAATTCAGACACAGCATGACTAAAAAGTATCTTTCAGTGGAGGTAGGGGGGGTAGCATTGGTTCCTCAAGGCTGCTGCTTTCCTGCAAAGGCCTGGGAACACTTCTGTAATAACATTTTCTGTAATGCAATGTAACACATTGGGTACCAGGGGTACTGTGATGGCCCCTGGTGGTTCTGTGACCATGCCCTGCTCTGCCCCTAGGGTGCCCTCTTGTCTTTCTGGCCACACTTGATGGAAATAAAATAGAGAGGCTGCCCACAGACCTTTGCTCGGCCTCAGTCCCAGTGGTCCCAAACCCCTGCCTGGGGCTCTGTGGTCAACTGTGCCCAGCAGGGCACTAAAAGCCTTAAGAGCTAATTGCATGGCTCCAAATCCTCCCCTTTACCACACCCCATGCCTCATGGGTGCTACTGGTACGTCATTCTCTCTGCTGGGGCTTCAGCCTCTTTGGCTTCTGCCCTTTTAATCTCACTAGCCTCCTAGCTGAGGCCCACTGAATTGGACCTGGCTTTGCTTGTCCCTTCTAGTCACTGGGCCCCTGGCCCCTGCCTGCTGGGCCCCTGGTCCCTGTATGGCTGCACCCTCTCTGGTGCTGGGCCCATGGCCCCTCTGTGGCTGTGCCGTCTCTGGTGCCGCTCTGGGCTCAATAAGGGCTGAAGCCCTGTGCCTGCCCCTGGCAAGGCACAAGGTAGTTGAGTGTCCCCTGGGCACTAATGAGGCCTCCTTACTTCCCCTTCCAGCCTCATCCCAAATCACCAGCAAAACAGTAAAGTAAATCATAAGCCCCTGGGTTTTAACATAAATGACAACAGAGAAAGCAGACCTCTGTTTCTTTAAGAAGGCAAACCTTCTTTCTCCCTTTGTGCCCATGTACCTCCCAGCATAGAGTCCCTGTGAGCTTCCCGAGCCTCAGCATTCCTATAGGCAGCCAATGGTCAGCCCAGCATCTCTGGGTGGCTGTCTTTGACAGGAACTCCTTCCCCTATGGCAGCCAGGGAGAGCCTCCTCTGCTAGCCCCAGCCTTTGGTTTATGAGCTCCCAGGGCCCGGTCAGAAAACTGTTGACATGTGCCTGTTAACTGCTCCATTAGTCTGTTGCCCTGGTGACCTGCAGCTGCAGTGTCCTGACTAGTCTGCAGTGCTCCCTGGCTAGGCTGCTTTTGCTCTTAAAGTAACAGAGCTACCAAAGCTGGCTTTGGGAGGCTCACTGTTACACACCTCCACTTTTTACCTTCGGCCAACAGGCAAGGAGAAGGTGTGGGGTGTCCAATTGTAGGCTGGTGCCCCCTAATCTTCATCCCAGCTCAGCAGGCACAGGCTTCTCCACCTCTTATCAACGTACCCTTCTAACATCAGGTCCCAGGCTAACTCTCTTATGATCCCTCTGCCTTTAGTCTTGCTGTCCCTGAGGACTCTTTGCCTATTCAGGGTTTCTTCCCAGTCTACAGTCCTTCCTCTGAGGTCCCAACAGCTGATGATCTCAGCTATTTCCTAGGCAGCTTCTTCATTCTTACATTTAACCAGCGCTTGACCACTGGGTCTCCCCCAAGTCTTTATATAAGTCCACAAATGTGACACTCCCTGTTTTCCTTCTTGGGTGGTCTTTGAGAGTTCACCAATTATTCCACTCAGGGAGGTTATCCAAAAACACCCTTCTGCCACTCAGAGTTGTCCTTATCTCAGTCTGTCATCTCCTACTTCCTGAGCTGGGGTAGGCTTCATTTCTCCCACCTCAGGCTGGATCAGCTCTTGACTCATTCTTGCAGTCTATGTCCAAGATTTTCATAATGGCTGCTGAGTTCCCCTCGTAGCTAGCATGACCTCTGGCACACAGAAATTTTTCTGCCTGGGTATGCCTGTTCCCCTGGTGACTCTGTATCCCAGGGTATTCTCCCCTGTAATAGTCTCTCTTCCCTCCTGGAGGCACTGTCTCCCTTCACCCGCTTAGGGAAGTGTGCTCACCACAGGGCATCAGGCCTGCTGTACAAGTAGGGTCACATGCCCGCTGCCCACAAACCCCACTAAAGCAGCCGTCACCCCATGTAATTCTGGGAGGCTTACCTGGCTTTCTTGGGGCTGGGTAGCTCACACTCAGGTGATCTCTGTTTTTCTTCTGGCCTGAGTCCTGATTCACCAAAGCAGACTTGGCCCCAGTTGGGCCTGGGCAGGAGGACCAGCTTTCACTTCCAGCATCTGTTGAGCCTTCTCTGAGGACCCCTCCTGGTGCCTCAATACTGCTACATCCCTCTGGGGTGAGCCAGTCTTCTCCCTAATAGCCATTGTCATGGAAACCACCACTGCCCCCTCTCCTCTCTGTTGCCCTTTGGATTGTGGCTGTGCCTGAGGTTGGGTTTTTGCATCTTTTTTGCCTCCATTTGCCATGGCTTCAGGAGCCTTCTGTGACTTTTCCCCAGGAATGCAGGTGTCTGGGAGCACCTCTCTTTCTAGGCTCTTGTGTGGGTCTTTGTTTTCTGACTCCTCAACCTTGGCGTCAGTTTCTCTGCCTGCCTCTTGCATCTGACTCGGCTGTTGCAGAGATATGGCCAGCTTCATCTGAGCTCCCTCCAGCTCTCCCAGCTGTGCTGCAAGGACTCTCAGTCCCTCTGCAACTTCTTTGAACTGATGGAGTCCCATGTCACACCTCATTTGCTGTCAGCCTAACTCTGCTTAGTTTCAAGTTTTTACTGGTCAGCTCAGTGTTGGCTTGATGAAGCAATATGAGTTGTTCCTCACAGCTGGCCTTCTCTGCCTGCAAGTTGTTCCTCTGTGCACAGGCTTCAGCCAAGTCCTGATTACCTCTTGAAAGCCAGGCTGTTTGCCAGGCTGTTTGCTCACTCCGTCCATAATGATATAAATATGCAGTGGGCATCAGTTCCTGCACCAGGACTTGGGTACTAGTGAGGTCTTCCTGCAACGTATACAGGAGCTTCTCACTCTGTATGCACTTCTCCTGCTAGTCCTGCACCTCCTGCTGCAGTTATGCTGATGCTTATTTTGCACATCTGTCTTTTCAGGGCTGCTACCTTGGCGTTCTACTTTTTTCCTTTCCCTGAATTGTCAGGGTTTTCATTTTTTAGGTCAGAGTCTGTTCCCTCAGTCTGAGGCAAGAATGTCCACTCTGTCATGGAGGGCTCGTAGCTTTGCTTTCTACCCTTGACTTCTTCCTGCCTCTGCTGCTATTAGCTGTTTTATTTCTTTCCTGCTCTCAGCCTTAGCTGCCTTTCAACAGCTGAAACAAGCCTTTCAATTCCTTGCTCTTACTTTCTTTGCTTCTTGTCAGCATCTGCTGTCTCAGGGAGGTGACCTCTGACTCAGCTTGCTCACGAGCTTGGTGTTCTAGCACCAGTTCCCATTGCAGGCGGTCTGCCGGTCCACCCACGTTGTCTGCAAAGAGTTGCACCTGCAACAGCTCATGTACCAGCATAGCTACACGGTCAGCTTCCAATACTGCTTTACTCTTGCTACTTGGGAGCTCAAACCCCTAGATGGATAAGTGTTCTGACAGGCTCTGCCACACCATTGTCTAAACTTGCTGGGCCTCTGCACTTGTCTGTTCAAGCTTGCTGATCTCTTCTTTTACATGCTGGAACGTCTGCACTATTAGTTTTAGCAAATCTTGGCTAGGTGCCATCTGGATTCCAGCCTGCTGAAGCTGCGACTGGACCACCCCTCTGATCCATTCCTCCTGTTCTCAGGCCTGCTCAGTCACAGCAATCTGCTGCTTGATTAGTGCCTGTACTAGCTGCTCCATCTCTGCAGCCATTTTGCTTTTGATGCCTTCCCCAACCTCTCTGCTGTACAAGTTCTTCTGTATCCTGCCTGTCCTCCATTGACCCACAGGTTCTCTCACTCTTTTGCATGGCCAACTTCCTGGCCAATGCACCAGGGTAACATATTTGGGTCCCAGGGATGGCTGTGATGCCCCCAGTGGCTCCATGACCATGTCTAGCTCTGCCTCTAGGGCATCCTCCTGTCTTTCCTGCCATGCCTTGATCGAAATAAAATAGGGAGGCTGCCCATGGACCTTTGCTAGGCCTCAGTCCCACTGGTACCAGGCCCCTGGCGGGGCTCTGTAGTCAACTGTACCAGCAGGGCACTCAACACCTTAAGGCTAATTGCATGGCTCAAAATCCTCCCCTTTAATCGCCCATGCCTCGCCAGTGTTACCAGTATGTCATTCCCTCTGTTGGGACTTTAGCCTTTGCCCCTTTAATCTCACTAATCCTTCTAGCCTAGGCCCACTGAATCAGACTTAGCCTTGAGACACTAGCTTCATTTGTCCCTTCTAGTCACCAGGCCCTGAGCCCCTGTCCCTGTGTGGCTGTGCCCTCTCTGGTGCAGGACCCCTGCCCCCTCTGTACCTGTGCCCTCTCTGGTGCTGCTCTGGGCTCAATAAGGGCTCAAGCCCTGTGCCTGCCCCTGGCAGGGCTCAAGACAGGCAAGTTCCTCCAGGACACTAATGAGGCCTCCTTACCTCCCCTTGCAGCCTCATCCCAAACTAACGGTAAAACAGTAATGTAAATCATAAGCCTCTGGGCTGTAACATAAACAACAACAGAGAAAGCAGTCCTCTGTCCCTTTAAGTGGGGAAACCTCCTTTTACCCTTTGTGCTAGTGTACCTCCCAGCATAGGCTCTTTGTGAGCTCCCTGAGCCTCAGTGTTCCAACATGCAGCCAACAGTTAGCCCAGCATCCCTGGGTGGCTGTCCTGGGCAGGAGCTACTTCTCCTGTGGCAGCCAGGGAGAGCCTCCTCTGCTAGCCCCAACCTTGAGCTTATAAGCTCCCAGGACCCTGCCTATATTCAGTCAGCAAACTGCTGGCATGTGCCTACTAATGGCTCCATTAGCCTGTTGCCCCAGTGACCTGCAGCTGCGGTGCTCTGCCTAGTCTGCAGTGCTCCCTGGCTAGGCTGCTTTTGCCCTTAAAGTAACAGAGAGCCCTGGGCTCACTGTTTCATAGTTTCATAGTTTCTAGGGTTGGAAGGGACCTGAGCACATCATCTAGTCCGACCCCCTGCCATGGCAGGAAGAGCACTGGGGTCAAATGACCCCAGTAAGGTGGTCATCCAACTTCCTCTTAAAAACCCCCAGGGTGGGAGCCTGCACCACCTCAC
>NW_017728992.1:89282372-89307010 GCF_001723915.1 Gavialis gangeticus | reverse complement strand
TAGTCCTCCTTAGTGATGACCCCTCCTTTCCATTGGGAGTAAGCCTCCTTTTTGGCAAGGAGACATTCCCGGATGTTTTTAGTGAGCCATGGAGGCTTATATGCTCTCCTGCCCCCTTTGACCCTCCTGGGGATTACCTTCCTCTGGGCTTGGAGGATCGTCTCCTTAAGGAGCGACCACTCCCCTTGGACACCCGGCTCCCCTCCCCTCTGAGTCTTCAGCGCTTCTCCAACTATTCTCCTTAGCTCGTTGAAGTTCGCCCTCCTAAAATCTAGGGCCACCACCTGACTGCTTGCCTTTGCTACCTTGCGCTGAATGGTGAATTCTAGCAGGCAGTGGTCACTGTCGCCCAGGGGGTCAAGCACCCGCAGCCCCCTCACCAGGTCGTCGCCTGTGGCCAACACCAAGTCCAACAAGGCATCCCCCCGGTGTGGCTGTGCACCTCCTGGGTTAGATGAAGGTCCTGGACTCTCTCCAAAAACCTGCGTGAGCGCTCGGACCTGGCCGACTGCTCATCCCAGCAGATGTCTGGGAAATTCAGGTCCCCCATGACTACCACAACTACTGTTACATGCAACAGTAGCAGTTTTCACTGGTGCCTGTGAACATCCTGCACATAATTGCCTGTCGCCATCAACCGATGATGTGGGATTCTGGGGAGTTGATCTGAGAATAAGAACCTTTACCCCAGACCCTCTGACCCATTGACCCAGACTCTGGTGCCAGGGACCCCTGCCTGACTCTTCTTTCTGCCCCCCCCATGACCAACCATGATCACACCTGCCCCATCTGTGGCATTTGCACAGACAGAAGCCTCAAGTCTGGCCTCTGTATTACCCAGTCAAAGTAAAGGGGGAAAACAGTGGCTTACACAGGGAAAAGTATTCCCCTGATGAATGCAGTCTTGGAATTGGAGAACCGCATGATTTTTCAAAGGGCAAAATAAAGCACTCAAAGCCAGTGGTTCTTAATTTTGTGCCACTGTTAGAGTAATGGGCACAAGGGTGGGTGGGCAGAAGCCAGTGTTCCCTTGCTAATTATGATGTGCCTGGACTTGACAGAGCCAGCACAGACCTTGCTTGCATGCTGGTTGCTGTCATGCATGGTCCCATCAAGCATGGTGGACAATGTGTGAGTGAGACCACTTCACAGTGTTCAGCTGACATGCTTGATGAATAGTGGGTTAGGAATCACATACATTCATAGAAAGGAAGGGCTGGAAGGGACCTGAAAAAATCATGCATTTTAAAGCATCCTACTCAGGGCAGGAACACAGCTGAGATCAAATGATCCCAGGAAGGCATTTGTCTAGTGTTCTATTGAAGACATCCTAGGGTGGGGATCACAAAACCACCTTTGGTAGTGTATTCCAGATTCTGGTCTCCCTTACAGCAAATAAATTCTTCCTTACATCCAACCTAAAACTATCCTCTAGGACAGTTTAGGGGCATTCCTCCTTGTCCTTCCTTGGGTAGACATGCCATATAGTTAACATTCATTCATTCATATCTTGACTTGCTGCCTCACCAGGTATGGAGACTGTGAGCAGAGACCACTGCCTTGACACGTGGGTGACTTGTGGCTAGCCCTCTTCTGTGCCATGGCAAAAAGAGACCCTATGGCTCATATTTTTACCTACACAGATTTTAGGCACCCTTTTTCCAAAAAAGTATGGACAAAAGAAGCAAAGTTGCCAGGATGGTGCTAGCATGTCTGTCTGCTGTACAAACCTTTTGCACCAAAATGAGGGTCAAGGAGTGCACTTTTCCTGACCTGCTTAGCAAGAGCTCTATAAATTGAGGGCACAGGGGCCTGTGTACGGGTACCACTTATTGATCCAAGATGTCTGAGGCTGAGGAGGGAAGACAGCAGGCCAGGTGGAAAGAGAGGCTACCAGGGTGCGTAAGACGAGGACCACTTGGTCCCATGAAAAAACTAAGAGCCTGGTTTAGGAGATGTGTCTAGCGGGGGCACAAGATGGCATTTCAGTGCAGGGTGAAGTCCAAGAATATGAGTGCTGCTTTCCTACATGGAGTAGCAAGAGCTCATCAGAATGTCATGCCCATGCATAATGTGCTGCACTACTGGTACCTCCAACCAATAATAGAAGTAGCAGAACACCAAGCAAAGAGATGAATAGAGGTATTCAGGCCATCCTCCACTCCTGAGAGCTCACCAACCATGGGTTCGACTGAGAGTCTTGCTGCCTCAAGAGAGGAAGACAACGGCAGTTCACTAGAACTGGACCTTGATGAGTCCACCCAAGAGGAGAGACCAGGGCCATTGTCCTCCACAACCGGTATGTAAATCTATGGGGAACTGACATCTGAACTGACAATAGGTTGGGCCATGATGTGAGGGGGACAAGTTGGGGGACTGCAGTTAACTGGCATGAGACATGGGGCCAGCAGGGGGCGTAGTTTAGTTGACAACTAACTGACAGTTGGGAGGAATTGATTGTTGTGCATGAAGGTGAAGGTCAATGCAAAGCACAGAGGCTCTGCAAGTGACTTGTTTGCAGCCCTTCAGGGCCTGCAGTCCAACAACTTGGAAAGGCAGGCAGGCATGCAAGCACTCCTTGGTGGGTTCTGCAGAACACTTCTTATCTGCTTGTCTGATTCTCAGAGCACACAATAATCCCCCACATTTATTCCTTCCTTGGTTTTCAGCTTCACTAGGTATGCTTCTGCTGTCAAAAAATGCAGACCACGTAGGAAGCCTGAGAATGATGCCTGGACAGATAAGATGCCTGGACAGGTAAGATTGTCAGCATCATCAGTACCTGCACAGTGTGGTTGTGGGACATAGCAAGACACGCATATTGAGTCTGTGGCTGAGTGTTGGCCAGGCAATGCAGCAGGAGGTATTCATGAGAAAGGGAGAGAAAAATGCAGTACAGATCAGAAACATAAAAAAACAGCGTTACTTATGTGCAATGATAGTAGCTAAGTATTGCTAATTAGTGGTCATTGCCTGTTTGTTGACTGAAGCATGAGCAATGCCTATGGTTATTGTGTGCTTGTAAAAAAGGCCTTGTAATAAAACTTGTTGCATTTTGCCTGAGGTTCAAAAAGTTGAAGAGTACTACTTCTTGCTAATGTTTACCTTGAAAATTCTGTAATGGTTGATTTGTTATTTATTTAAGTTATGCTTAATAAATCAGTAAAGGTTAATTATGTAAAAAACGTTTCTGGCTTCTTTTCTTTTAATGTGGTCGGGCATCGATGCCATTGTCACTCTGGCCAGAGCATGGCTGAGGAGTGAGTGGTGGGGAGGGGGTGTCGATACAGGAGAACAAACATTGATTCATATCAGGCTGGCTGGACTGCAGCATCAGGCATGCAATACCTGGTGCGCAAAGAAATACATTACACCCAATTATTGAAACACAGCAGCTAACCTCTTCACCTCCTATCTGCAATTCAAAGCGACATCTGATGGACAAAGGGGTGAACTACACAAAACTTGCAGTGCTATCTGGTGGACAAAGGGGTATATTACACATCTTTGAGTGCATTTCTGTTTGCACATGATGAATCCATGGACACATTTTAATTCATGGTGACCCACACTAACTACGTTGGGATGAGTTTTACTTTAAAACTCCAAGAAGACTTTTAAAATGTCAGGAAAACCCACAAGTACAAACTGTAACTCTGTTGAAATACAAGAAAGGGTAAATTTTTTCACGTGTACAAGCGCCCAGAGACAGTGTGTTCAGAAACTGTTCAGACAATATCATACTGGCTATAGGCAAACCAGAAAAATTGCTCTGAGGTGGCTTTGCTGTTTAATTATTTTTAGGAGTTGTTACACACTACACTTACATGTGTTAACTTGGGGGTAGGCAAAATATGATCCCTTGGCCCTGCTCAGCCCAGACATGTGTGGCAACATGAGTCCCACTGTCCTTGGATGTGCAGTGGGGCTGAGACAGCATGGTGGCTGGACTTGCTTCCTGGCAGCCCCCAAAGTGGTGGTTCCTTCCTGTGGCCACTGCCAGTCTCCACCCCCACCATTGAACCCAGCCTCACTGCCTGGGCACCCTGGTTTGTCCACCCCACACCCACTGTTGGGGGCGCTGGATGAAGTGGGCAGGCAGGGTCTCCATGGAGACCAGTCCAGGACCTGCGCAGGCAGGGTGCGCTCAGCCAGGTGGATAGATGGGGCTGCAAACAGGTGGGAAGTGGCATCTGGGAGTGGGACAGGTGGGTGGGACTGTAGGTTGGTGACAGTGTAAGGCCAGGACCCTGAGACAGAGCTATGTCTCGCTGCCCGCACATCCCTTTAATGGGTGCCAGTTCAGCCACAGGGGGCCCTGGCCACCTTTTCAACTACTGGCATGATAGTAAGGGGCTACAAAGTTATTCCACATAGTTTGAGGAACAGCTTTGTGGCTTATTCCATCTTTTATCACACCAATAACTGACTGAAGGTGTGGCTGGGTGACAATTTAAGATGTGATTAAATGTAATGTGTAGGTGGGGCCTAACAGTAATAATAACAGCAACAATAAGAATAATACAGGTGACCCTCGCCATTCATGGGGGATATGTTTTCGTATCCTCCATGAATGGTGAAATCCATGAATAAGGCACTGCATTCATGAATGCACTCTGCGTTCATGAATGCAGTGCCCCTGGCAGCCTGTGGGGGCACTGCATTCAAGGAGCTCCTGTAAGTAAGTAAGTGTATACGTGTATTTAAAATGCAGGTTCAGCATTCGCGAATACTTGAAACTGCAAATGCCGTACCCATGAATAGCGAGGGTTTCCTGTAATGTGGTGCTTTCAAAGCCACCTGCCTTCCATCCCAACTTCTGCAGTCCTGAGTGCCATTGATTGCAAGAGTAGCTAACAAGTATTTCATCATAGCCAACAGCCTGCCAGCCCCAGATTCTTCTCTCAGCTCAATTATATGTATAACATCTGTTGCTATTCACCTTGCCAATCCCTCCCTGAATAGTGCAGAACTCCCAATGAGTTAAAATAGAACAGAACAATGAAAAACAAGGAGTAAAAGAGAAACAAATAAAACACCGCAAGGCAGAACAAAAGGAAAATGATAGAAAAAGCTGATGTGGTCAGATAATGGAGACTGTGCCAGGGCCTGGTATAAGTGAGGGATGGAGAAGCATTCAGTTGTCATAGCTTCCTAAGCCGGTCTCCAAGAAAAAAAACTAATAAATAACAGATTACTATCTTAGCAGAATGAATATATTATTTACCTCCAAACCAAACTTGTAGAAGAAGTAATTTATAAAATACTTGGCACAGTTTAAAATTCCATCATCCAAATGCACTCTTGTAATATCATGGAAAATGGTTTTAGTCACAGGTGCAGTAAGATTATTTCGACATCTGTAATACTCCTGATGCCGGTAAATTGTAACTTCAAAGGCTAGAATAGCCAGCATCAGTAAGTTATTCTACAAAAGAAGCAATGAAAAGAAGATTAAGGAAGAATTAAAAAAACGTGAGGGTCTAGAAAGGCTTTTTTATTATTATTTTTATTTTAAGCACAAATTATTAGCCATATTAGTCTGAAGTCAGGCAGAAGGTAGGGTAGATTTGCATCTTTAGAGACTAAATCAGAGATGTATAGCATAAACTTTCATAAGCAGAGGGCTTACTTCACCAGATCTTTAAATGGTTATCATCATTTCAGACTCCTATGATACAAAAATGTAGTTATTTCAATTACAGCTGAAATTAAAACAAAATAAGAACACCCCAATGTACTGTAATTTAGCAAATATTTGCACCTAAAAATGCTTAAAAATACTCATTTTGTTTAAAAAGCTAGGGGACCTATCCTGTAGAGAAGCGGGAAAGTATTATCACGTTCTGTTTCAGACTGTATAGTCCCTCCATTCTGTATCTTCCATAGCACTGAGCTCAATGTAGAGATTAAACAATCTATTGCTAGTTTTCAAGAGTTTATTTTAAATGGGGAGCTCATTTGTACAGTAAAGTGCTTCAGAGGGGGTTTTTTTATTTGTTTCTATGACTACAAAGAAACTTTATACCCTCTGGCCATGAGGATAAACAAAGTATTTCTCACTGAATACGTGAGACGTTCTGAGATGTTTTCCCTTGAAAGTCTGCAATGTTGCTAATGTATTTGCACAAGGAGAATAATGGAAATGTTTGATAAATATCTGTAAAAGAACTACAGATTTCTGGTATATTGTGACTAAGCGTGTTGTTCTCATAGTCCTACTTTCAGAGGTTTTGCATTTTGCCTATGGGAAAAAACAGAATACCCTGTTTCTTTGTAGGTAAGAACAGCAGGTAAGAACTTGCTTTTCTTTTCAAGTCCTTGTTTATATGTCTTCCATTTCTGGTGACTCAGACAATACATGAATAAAGGATGAGGGTATAATACATCTAATCAAACAGCAGCTGTATCTCAGGCCTACCTAATGAGGTGTGTGAATGATGTTTGAACAATAAACTAATATGTATGAATGAAGGAGGTCACTAGGTCCTGGTATGCCCGAAGGAGTTCTAAATTAGCTATCTCATACACTACTTTAATATAAACCAACACTCATTTACAAGGTCTTTGGGATTAAACCATTTGATCTTCAGCAGTGCAGAGCTCCAAGGGATATTCTGAATGGTCTCATTCTATTCAAGTACAGAGTTAGAGCCTGAAGGATATATTCAGGCTGTTTCACCCTTGGATGAATGAGGCTTTGGAAAAATTAGGTAAATGTATAAGTGCATTTAAATGAAAAACTGAGCCCACATTTGGAAGAAATGTAGGATATGGTTTAAACATTACTTTGTTCTCATTAAAAACTATAAATGGTGGTCCAGACCTAAGAGCCTGTGATTCACAAATTCTTTGCTCTGAAGTTACTGCTGCATAAAATATTTTCTTCATAGATGAATGGAATTGTGAACATGAAGATAATGTTTTGAAGGGAGGGTCCATCAGGATCCCAGGATGGAGGAGATTCTGGTTTCAAGTAAAAAAAAAATCTAAGCCCTTTTAAAAACTAAAGGTGAATGGAACTGGTGGATGAAATAGCTGCCAGATGAACACACACTGAGCTTTCTTGACAGCTCAGAGGTTTTTCAAAGATAGCAAATATTCTAGCATATTGGGATCAAAGTCCCTTGCTAAGGATAAATTGTGCTGAGATGACAACACGGAAAAATCCTTCCTTTTTGTAGTATATGTACTTCTAGCAGTTTGTTTCCTGCTTTGAGCAAAAATATTTTGTACACCCATGGAACAAATTCTTTTTAAGCCTATTAATGCCAGACTGCTTCCACCTTCCACGATATAATGAAGTTAGGCCTGGGTAAAGAATGACCCTATCATTTTGGCCAATATTATGGGGCAAGAGAGTTAGAGTGATAGGAGGAAAGACTAATAGGCTCTTCCATTTCGTTCACTGGCATTGTTTTAGCTATGTTGGAGTCTCAGAATGACGAGGGCTTCTTTAATGCCCAGGGAACCAAAGGCACTTATGGCCCATTTTATGTATATTTTCCAATGTACATAAAATAGGCCATAAATCTGTGGAATTAGGAAGTTATTTCCCTTAGAAAGGGACAAAGTCCAAGTTCTCAAGCAGAATGTCTTGCTTTTCTTTTTGTGCTTCATTCCAAACAGGCCTTTGTGGAAACACCATAAGTGGAATTTAAACTTGCTAACACTCTATTCAGGGTTTTGTGACACATATTGGCAGTGTATTTTGAAGATCTGGAAGATGAACTGCAGATATTGTTAGGTTATGCAGCATATAACAGTACTACAGACAAATCACCTCTCTGTATAAGATGGTGGATCTGGAATTCTTGGAATGACTAAATTCTTTTGTTGGAGAAAAAAAAAGGTGTCATAGATTTTTTCAATGATGAAAATGATATATGAGCTGGTATATACTTATGCTGAAACATAAACTGGTGAATTAACTGACGTAAAAAAGTCTCTATCAAAAGGCTGCATAATGTGCTTAAGTTATTGTTGCTCTGGAGCAGCAGAGAAAACCATCTAGCCTTTAAAGAAGATGGGGAAAAATGTTTAGAGTGCTGAAGAAACCAAAGGAGCCAGTAAGGCTGGAAGCTTTGGCCAACCTTCTTCAGGTACCTTCAATGCATCAAATTTGCTTGGTGAAAATGCATTGTTAGGTTGTTCTTAGCAGTTGCCCTTCAGTTCTAGGGCTCCCTCCCCACCTTGAGGCCTGCCAGAGTCCAAGCCTGGACATCTCCCAGAAGCACTATAAGACTTTCCTGTCTGGGCAGGTGTTTAGAACGCAAGTCCAAGATGTGATACTGGTGGTGGTGAGGGAAAGCTGGGGAAAAGATGGGTGATGGGGGGAAATATTTTATTTTAATTTCCTGCTTGCTTTTATATATTATTTTATTCTCTTGTTTTACTTTCTTTTACATTCTCTTGATTTATAAGTTTTCCCACCCCCCTTACTGTAAGCAACTCAGAGCCTTTGTTGGGAAGTGCAGCATGTAAATCTAATGAATAAATAGATAAATAATGGTATGTGGAATGACACCATGGAGGCACATACCAGGAGAGTGAAATTTCTTCTTAGACTGAAAGACTGACTCCTCTATCAGAGAACACTGCCTAACTTTGCTGAGGCAGTCTTTGGTATCCCACTAGTAGGTCTGAAAAAGCCTAAAAAGGAGACTCAGCTAGGAGTGGAATGGTCAAATTCTTGATGCTATATAGGCTCCTACTGACCATGAGGTAGTAACTGTTGTCTTAAGCATCAAAGTAATTTGCAGTGATTTAAAAGTATGAGGGATAAATACAGGGGATGTTGGTGATACCAGCATTAAAAACTCAGGCACCAAAGGGCACCCATAAATGTGTAGAGAGTCTGCTTTGATGCACTCTAATTACAATGTGTCAGAGCAAACTTGATTAATCGAGTCTCCTAGAGCGTGGTAATTACTGTGCTCCAGCAGACCTGTGTCCCGTGTATCAGCATCCCTGCACTGAAAAATGGCAGTAAGGGCACTTTAACTAAAGCTGGTTCAATGAGCTATAGGTAAAGCACCCCTGCCACCATTTTTCAGTGCAGGAACACTGATACACATGATGCTTCGGGCACTCTAATTGGAGTGGCTCCTGGAGCTGTTCTAATTAAAGTGCTGCCCCCCCATTCCCAGACCATGTCTGTAAATGCCCAAAGATTTTGACACTCTCAACTTTCCTCAAAGATTCTCACTGATTTGTTAAAAAGGAATAATTTTAAAACTTCTATTTAGACTTCTCTCAACCTTTCTTGTGAGGAACACTTGCTCTTTAAGGTGTTACTCAGCCAAAGGAAAAAAGATACTGTCGTCCAGGGGCATGACAGACCTATTTACTGAAAAAGCTTGTTGGATTAGCATAGGACTAAATCATCCTATGTTAGAGAAAAAAAACCCCCAAACAAATCTCCAAACTATGACTAAATCTGTCAAAATCCTACCTATGACAATACAAGGCTACTTCTAAACCATTAACTTTTTACAAAGGTAAACCTACTAGAACTGAAAACACCTAACCAGCCCTGTTAGCATGCTCTCTTTCTCAGGCAGGGTAGTGAGAAAAAATTAATAGCAGTTGGTTGCTTTGCTTGTGTTATGCTTTGGGTTTGCATGACTTGATAGCATAAGGGACAAAAAAACAACCAACAGCCACTGTTGGATGCATTTTGATCTCTATTCTCATCTGTCATGCCCCTGGACGACAGATGCACTTGCACCAGAAATGGAACCCATATAAACAATCTCTTGTGGAAAATGTGATGTTTAAACCTACACTTTGGTCAAAATCTGCTTTCTCTGACTCAGTTATGTTTTTGTCACCCATTCCCTAAGAAAAGTGAACTACTTTAAGTCATAAGTGAAGGATTTAAGAGATTCTTTAATCTGATGGGAATCATACATTAAAGAAATGTTTAATCCCCATAGGAGTAACAAAATACACATTATCTGCATCAAGCAAAAAACTAAAATGCCAGCACTGGATTACTGATATCAAAAGCAAGGATTATTTTCTAATGTAATTACCATTATCAAACTTTTGCTAAAGGCTAAAATTTTCTTTTTAAAAAACAAAATAACAACAACAACAAAAACCCTGCCTGTGAAATGTACTACCATTTGGAGCCATTTATCATAAACCTTCTATAGCTAAATATATGTATATTTTGCTTCTCAAAAATCTTGTATATCAAATTCCTTTTCATGCGTTTAATATGTAGCAGAGCAAGAAAGTGCTGATTCTACATTCAGAATATCTCAAATCATGTATGGACTCTTCCAGTTTAGCCCTGCAAAGATTCTCCATGATAGCACATTTGCCCCCTACTGTTCACAGCCATCCTTCTCCCTACCCTGCAGATTACAGTCAGTGGAATGACATTTTCTGACAGTTCAATCAACAGTAAGAGACAATAAATCACAGAGTGGTTACCCTCAAGTATACAAGCAGGGAATCAGACTTTCTTAATCCAACCCATTCCGCTGGATCAACAGGCCCACTGTAGAGGACTGATGATTTTAGCTCTTCTTTTTTTGCATTAGTTTCATTTTCCCAAGGCTAAAATAAAAAAAAAAAGATTTTATTTTTTTAGTTCTGTTTTCTCCAAGGCTACTGAGGGCAGGAACCACAACAGCTCAGCAGAAACATGTCAGTTGAAAACTCTGCAATGAAAAGACAGAGAAAAAGGAAACCTATGAAGTGATTCCTTAGCAATTAAACCTTTTCTTGTAAGCACAACTACTCACCCTTGTGCAATTACTGGAAAAGGTGGCAGGATTAATAGATGTGAGCTGGTATAACATTTTGCAGATGATAATCACGCATGTCCAAACAGTGCAGATACTTGATGCCAATGGGCGAAGCTGAGCATATGGCAAAGCAAGAGCCCAGGCAATCACAAATACAAAGTTAAACAAAGACACCTGGTGATAAAAAGATGGAAGAAAGAAGTTACTGATAGCAGCCAGAAGACCAGAAGACTTTTTGCCACCTAATACCTAGAACACTTTATAGATGGCATAATTCAAAAAATCCTTCAAAACAAAGGTCCACAAATAAGTTCTAAGAAAAGAAATAAATATTTGCATCAGCTTGGAGGGAAATGATGGAAATGCAATACAACTTAGACATAACAACAGCTAATGACTGAAGGGAAACTAAATAGTCAATTAGCTTGGAAACAAGTCTAACTTTTATTATTTCTCTTAACCTAAACATAATATACTCACCCCAAATACTGTTTGAAATGCAAATGGACAACCCCTGGCTCTGCTGTTTTTAAGTAACAAGGAATACATGTGGAAGGAAAAGCAAGGAGATTGTTTTGTGGGGTAGGGAACTCACACTAATTATGTTACTGTCCACACCATATCACACAGTCCTCTGAAGATTCTGTTCTGGTCTCTCTAACTCACTTGTAAAGGTACTGCTGACTGAAGGGAGAAAAGCAGAGGGATTATGACTGTGGTTCTCAACAGTTAAACAAAAAAACCCCTACAAACTAATACCTAATTTTGGGGGGGAGAGCTCTGGGGGACTGTTGGGTAACAAGGATTTTTACTGCCAACAAAGCGTCAGCCGCTAAAAAGTCCAGCCAGAGTTCCCAACCCAAGTGAGGTTTATCACTTAGTAAAAGGTTGGGACAAGATCTGATCCAAAGTTTGGATATGGTATTTCACAGCCAACAGGCCCCAAGAGAAGAAGGAGATTTTGACAACACATTTACTTGCCTCTTTCACAGTGACCCAAAGGATGTAAGAAGAAACAATTTTGATAATGTGAAGTTCTAAAAGCCACCATACAAAAACTTGCATCTTATGAAAATATTCCAGGAATTTCAAGAAGAGCACTGTGAGGCGGTCAATCACCAGATGCCACTTGTTTTTCAAATCTGAAAAGACAAACCAAATGGAATCACTGAAAACTACCCTTGCCCTTGTAAAAAAGACTGCATTTCTCTTTAGTAGATAATAAAAGGACAGGATTTTTACCTTGTGGCCCCAAAATAGGAGGTATTAAAAAGAATAAAATCAACTTTGACTTCTGATGAAAGATTAAGACAAATGAAGCTCAGATCTAACCCACTGGCTAAGTACAGATGTTCTCTCTCAGTGTGACAGGCAGGGGGTGGGGGGCAAACGGACTGGGCCAGCCAGGTACTGCCCCCCCAAGCGTGGGTCTGCCCGGCACAGAAGGGGAAAAGCCCCAATGGGGGCTTTTTGCTCACCTGCATCCCGGCTCACTGGGCTAGGAGGAGGGGTGGGGCTGAGCTGATCCAACCCTCACCTGTGAAAAGCGTTGGGTGGATGGGAGCAAATGCACTGGCCCTGCCAGACACTGCCCCCCTCGCTGGCGTCTTCCTGGTGCGGGGGGGGGAACCCCCACTGGGGTCTTTTCACTTCCCAGCCTGGTTCACCAGGCTGGCATGGGCTCAGCTCTGCTCCCCAGCCCTGCCTGCCTTTGAGAGGTGGGGGGTGGGCTGGAGAGGGGAACACATTGGCCCAGCCTAGCACCAATTTCCTCCCTTCCCCTCCCCCCGCCAGCCAGGGTTTACCAGGCATGGAGCAGTGCAAGCCCCCACTGAAGGCTTTTCATAAGCCTGCAGCCTGGTGAGCCAGGCTGGGATTGGCTCATTCCTGCCCCCTCCCTGGGAAGGGGTGGAGCTGATCTCCACCTGGCTCACCAGGCTGCAGGGTTCTGAAAGGCTTTCAGTAGGAGCTTGCACTGCCCCATGCTGGGCATATCTTGGCTGGCACGGGTCAGTGCCAGGCCGGGCTGGTGCATTTCCCTCCTCACCCTCCCGCCTCTCAGAGGTGGGGAGGAGGCAGGGATAAGCCCATGCCAGCCTGGCAAGCTAGGTTGCAGGAGAGTGAAAAGGCCCCAGTGGGGGCTTCCCCCATCTCCCCACACTGGGCAGACCCCAGCTGGGGGGCCAGTGTCCAGCTGGGCTAGTGCATTCACCCCTCTACCCTCCACCTCTCACAGGCTGAGCTGATCCCAGACCAGTGAGCCAGAATGCAGGGGAGTGAAAAGCCAGGATGCAGGGGAGTGAAAGGTCCCCAGTGGGGCTTCCAAGCCTCCCACCATGCCAGGTTGCAGGGAGTCAGTGACAGCCTGGGCCAGTGCATTCTTCCCCCCACTCCTCAGAGGTGGAGGCTGGGGAAAGGGTGGGACAGAGCTGATCCCAGCTTGGTGAGCTGGGCTCCAGGGGAGTGAATAGCCACCAGTGGGGGTTTACCCCCTTAGCCAGGTAGGGATAGGTATGTTTTCTCATCACACATTTCAGCCAGTCTTGAGTTGAAGGTTCTATATACACAAGGTTATGTTCTACCATATGGGGCACCCCTAAAAAGATATTTAAAAAAGCTGTAATATAGCAACACTGTAGTGTAATGAACTGCTATCCAGTACATCCACACGTGGCAAATAGTGGAATGACCTTCAGGAAAGGGTAGCTGTAAAATAAGTAGGCGTAACTGATGAATAAGCAGTCATGGACCAAGCAGTGGCAACACCACCAGGATGTGGTGGGGGGCAGCAGATAATAATGCTTTCCCTCCTGAAAAAGACACATAGATCCTTTGACAGCGCAGTGATATGGCGAGTACAGGTCGAGCAGGAGGAAGAAAAGTCTCAAGGGGTGCAAAAGGAGATGAAGGCTGCAACAGGAAGAGGTGTCCAATTGTCTTAGCCTCTTTTCCATTGGATCAAGGTCCTGTTCTGTCAAGAAGTGTGTGGAAGCTGAAATGCAGCAGCTTCTTCATGATAAAAGAAATCACACACAGGCATCTTCCAAGAAAAACAGCTTTTCCAGCTCATTTTTCAAGCCCTTTGGGGACCAGCTAGTGATGAAAGAGGCAGGATTGTGATCATCTGGAAGCTCTTAGTCATGAACTGGCATGATGACAGCAGTTACAGAAGGTCACTAGGGCTTGGACAAAGCATTTCTCCCAGCCAAATGTGCAGAATATTAACTCATCATCACCAACACCCTGTTCTGCCAGAAAAACCAGCAAAAGACATCATGGGAACACCTGCAATCTAACCATTGGCACTTAACTGACTATATCATTGTTTGTGTCAGGACTGCAAAGATGTCCACATCAATTGAGCTATGATAGGAGCCTATGATTGCTGGACTGATCACCAACTCATCCACTCAGTTATATCACTCAAACTGGCTCCCAAACTATGGCTGCAGCAGGAGTAATGCTGATGAAAGACCAATGTTGAAGGACTCAAGGACCCAATCAAGTGAGACTTTTTTCACCAGTGCCTCAGTGAAAAACTGGCAAATTCCAAACAACAAGGATGGGAGAATGCCAGGGTGCCTTCAAGTCCACTATCATGAGTGCCTGTAAAGAGAACTTGAATTCTGTATAAAGAAACATCAAGATTGGTTTGATGATAAGGAGTGGGAGATCCAAGAGTTGATTGACTACAAATGAAGGCCTTTGGTGCTTGGCAGAATGACATAACTCCAAGAAAAAGAAATTGAATCACCAACAAGTCAAGGGAGAGGTCCAAAGGAGGATCTGTGATATGAAGAACGGATGGTAGGAACATAAGGAAAAGGAGATTCAACATCTTGCTGACATCCATGATATGCACTATTTTTCAGTGCCACCAAAGCCATCTATGTGTTGAGCACTCAGATGCCAACCAACCCCTTTGAGAACTAAAAATAGAGGAGACCTGATCAAGGAAAGGGGAGCCATTAATGCCCATTGGAAGGAGCATTTTGAAGACCTTCTCAAGCAAGATTCTGTTATTGACAAATGTGGCCTGAATGCCATCCTGCAGCACCAAGTCAGAGATAATCTCAGAATCCTTCTAAATCTTGACAAGGTGAGGAAAGCCATCAAGCAGGGGAAGAACGACACAGCAGCTGCAGCTGGAACAGATGGAAGCCCTGCTGAAATTTTCAAGCAGAGGGGATAGGAGCTCACATCACAGTTTCATCTTAAGAATCCAGAATGATGAGGGAATCCCAGGGACACCGTGATTTTGACAGTCTTAAAGAAAGGAGACAAGTCTGACTGTGGAAATTACCAAGGGATCACTTTACTGTCCACCACAGGAAAGATCATTGAGAGAACCTCCTGAACCATCTCCTCCCACTTGCTGAAGAGCTCCTCCTGGAATCTCAGTTTATTTTTAGGGCATCAAGAAGCACAACTGACAAGATCTTCACTGCTCACCAGCTGCAGGAAAAATGCATTTGAAATGTATCTAAAATTTTATTTGAAACCTTATGATGACAACAGGATATGGAAAAGCAGGAGTGGCAGAAACAGCACGCCACAGACTGAAACAAGAGTCACCCACCCCACACAGAAACATGTGCCCAAGTTGATACAGACTGTTGATCTTGGATTGGCCTCATCAGCCATCTTCAGACCCATAGATAAAGAACAATCATGGAAGACAGTCATTCTTGACTGCAAGGGATTCTTGATGATGAATGTAGCAACAGAAAAAAATAACACCATGCTAGTGTATGGCTGAACACTGTATTCCACACACAGAATCCATTGATGAGATGCTTAAAAAGAATCATGTCTCACAGATATACACATATTCTTTTGGAAGGAGCCATTTTATTGTAATAGGTATTTGTGAAGTATTTTGCAGAATCCAGAATCTCTCCCTATAGAGAGACTGAAATGTTGACCATAACTCTGTTCTCTTTCCATCCTCTTTCCCCTACTCTTCTTTTGTCTTGTCTATTTAGACCAGGGGTGGGCAATTATTTTGGCTGTAGGGCCAC
The DNA here is from genome assembly GCF_001723915.1 of Gavialis gangeticus. Classification (NCBI taxonomy): domain Eukaryota; kingdom Metazoa; phylum Chordata; order Crocodylia; family Gavialidae; genus Gavialis; species Gavialis gangeticus. Next base: position 89,291,229 of record NW_017728992.1, on the reverse strand, counting down.
TTAACAAGTATTTGGTGAGCTGTCGGTGGCTGCAGGGGTAGCCCCACCCCTTGACAGGTGTCCCACACCCTGGTTGCCATCTTGGGACTGGAAACCCCACCCCTAACCCCTGACCTTTGCTACTGGAAGTCCCTCCCTTTGGCCCCAGAAGTACTCCTTTTCAGAGGGGGGGTTGGCCAACTTGGAACAGAAAAAAAATGAATTATATACTAAAAATCAAACCTCTACTTTAACATATTTTAATTTTATTTCAAAAAATATTTCTGTCCTGATTCATGTGTTTGCATAATAGTTCAAAATGAAGTCTTACTCTTGCTGCTGCTTCACTCCCACATGCCACCACTTCCCGCCTCCCTCCTACTCATTGCCACTTCTACCCCATCCACTGCTGCCACCTCCCCCACCCACTGCTGCTTCCCACCTGCCTGAACGACAACACCGCTTCCACCCCACAACTGCTGCTGCTTACCTACCTGTGGGGCTGGTGTCAGGGATGTCCCATTGGAGAGGGTGAAAGCACAGCATGTGCTGCTGCCACAGAAGGGAGCAGGACTCAGCCCTATGTGAGCATAGAAGGGGCAGCCTGGGGCCAGGCCGGATACAGTGAATTGGTAGGCACCCATCCGTGGGCCAGATGAAATTGCCTGGCAGGGTGGATCTGGGCTGTGGGCCGTACTTTGCCCACCCCTGATTTAGACTGTAATCTGTTTGAGTGAAAGGCTCTCTTTTAGTCTTTGGAACCAGGTTCTCAGTTGGATTTTTGGCTCCACCATAATAGTAATGCTACTAATTATTTAGTTTCAAATAATTAAAATAATGCAACATAAGGAATTAACAGATGAACTACTATATCAGGGGTTGTCAACTGGGGGTACACATATCCCTGGGGGTACTTGGAATAGTTCTAGGGGGTGTTTGTGGCAGGGTGAGGACGGAGCACTGCTGCCTCCCAGGAGCAGGGTCAGGGTGGGGTGAAGGCAGCAGCACCCCTCTGCAGGGCAGAGAAGCTCACACACAGTGGCTGCTGCTGCCACCCACTAGCCTGGTGAGCTTCCTTGCCCCGCAGAGGGGCACTGCTGCCCTCACCCCAGCCCAGTGAGCTTCCCTGCCCTGTCCTGGGAGGCAGTGGCACTCTGTTCCTGCCTGCTCATATGCCGTCCCTCGCTGTCCCTACCCTGCATTTGGTGGTGTGCCACCTGCTCCCCTGCATTCAGCCACGTGTCACTCCCTCCCCGCCCCACATTCTGCCACACCCCACGCCCCCCTGCATTCAGCCGCATGCCCCACCCCACTGTGTCTGGCCTGGGGGGGGGTGTGCATTGATTAAAAACGTTTGAAAACTCCTGTACTTTATCATAGTTTATAACCAAAATAATGAATTCTAAGGATGTGACCCTAACAGTTGGTCCATCAGTACTGACAAATATGCTTCTTCTGGAGGTCACTCAGGGACTCTACCTTGAGTGTAGCTAGATTAGAATCATAGAATCATAGAAGTAGGGTCAGAAGGGACCTTGTAGATCTTCAAGTCTGACCCCCTGCCTGGGCAGGAGAAAAAACTGGGCTCAAATGATCCCAGCTAGGTAGGCATCAAGCCTCCTCTTAAAGACCCCCAGGGTAGGAGCTAGGATCACTTCCCTTGGAAGTTGGTTCCAGATCCTAGCCGCCCTAACTGTGAAGTAGTTCTTGCAGATGTCTAATCTAAACCTACTTCTCCAACAACTTGTGGCCATTATTCCTTGTTATGCCAGGGGGCGCTAGGGGAAACAAGGTCTCTCCCAGACCCTTCTGGTCCCCCCTAGTGAGTTTATAGACTGTCACCAGGTCCCCCCTCAGCCTTCTCTTGTGAAGGCTGAACAGGTTCAGGTCCCTCAGTCTCCCACTGTAGGGTCTGCCCTGTAGTCCCCGGATCATGCAGGCAGCCCTCCTCTGGACCCTCTCAATGTTGTCCACATCCCTCCTGAAATGGGGTGCACAGAACTGGACACAGTACTCCAGCTGTGGTCTGACCAGTGTTGCATAGAGGGGGAGGATCACCTCCTTGGCCCTGCTAGAGATGCACCTGTGGATGCACGACAAGGTGTGGTTAGCCCTTCCAACCGTGACCTTGCATTGTCAGCCCATGTTCATCTTGGAGTCAATAATGACTCCAAGATCTCTTTCTGCCTCCGTGCTCTCAAGAAGGGAGTGTCCCATCTTATAAGTGTGCTGCTGGTTACTACTGCCCAGGTGCAGCACCCTGCACTTGTCAGTGTTGAAGCGCATCCTGTTTTTGTTAGCCCACCCCTGTGACCTATCCAAGTCTTGCTGCAGTCTTTCCCTCCCTGCTAGCGTGCTCACCTCACCCCATATTTTGGTATCATCAGCGAATTTAAACAGGTTGCTTTTCACCCCGTCGTCCCAATCGCTGATAAAGAGATTGAACAGCACAGGCCCAAAGACCGAGCCCTGGGAGACTCCGCTGCCCACTTCTCCCCAGGTCGAATATGACCCATCTACCACCACCCTCTGAGTGCGACCCCTCAGCCAATCTGCAATCCATCTGACTGTGTAGGCATCAATGCCACAGTCGCCCAATTTTTTAATGAGGATGGGGTTAGTTTGTAAAATCAGGAATTATACTAATTGGCTTTTGCTTTACAGTGCTATTTATGAGGAGGAGGGAAAGACCATTGGAGATTAGCTAAGCAAAGCGTAGATGCGAAAGGATCTTCTGCATACTAAAAATGTCTTCTCAGTTGGTCTTACATAATTAAGCACTCTGAACTTAACTTGCATTTAAAAAAATCAGTGCATATTTTTGTAAGATCTTGCTTTTATGGGGGTCCAGATAATAGGTATTAATTTCTCTTTTTCTTCCTCAAAAAATTCTTAGGAAACACCAACGAAAAAGAAAAGAACAAAACAAAAATTTCAACATAGCAATGTTAAGCAATTATAGAACAGTGTCATTTAACTATGCATGTATCTGTATGTATATGTGTATATTAGGAAGGAAAGTCTTTAATTAAAGTTCCACATTTTATTTTTCAGTTAATATAATTCAATATGATTTTTAATAACACTGAAGATAAACAGGTGGCAGAGGAATAAGAGAGAGTGTGTATATTATTTTCACAAGCTCTGTCTGGTATACCAAGCACGATACACTGTACAAGAGGTTACATGTGAAAAGAATGGATTCAACACTGCATTATTGGAACAATCCTATGTAATCATATTAGGAATACATGCATTAGCATGGTACAGCAACATTAGCAATTCCAACCTCTTCAGTTCTTAAAAGTGTTTTAGCTTTTTGGTATAAAGGCGCACTATTTGGTATATATTTTGAAAACAGAGATTCTGCTCAGAGGCAGACTTTGGGCTAATGCCAAAATTCACTTAGTGCAGCCCAGAGAGAAGGACTTTATAGGGAGTCAGCTGCAGCTCCCTGATTCTCAATTCATAGATTCATAGATTCATAGATTAAGGGTCGGAAGGGACCTAGTAGATCTTCTAGCCCGACCCCCCGCCAGGGCGGGAGAACAACAAAAAACCCCAAAAAGAGAAACAGGACTCAAACGAGTCCAGCCAGGTAGGCATCCAGCCTCTTCTTAAAGACCCCCAGGGTATTCAACTCTGCCTCAGTGTAGGTTAACTTATGACAGCTGCCAGTGGTCCCAAGAGATCTTCCATCAGCTGAGGTAACCAAAGTGCGGCATATTCTAGGCATACCCCTCAGCGCAGAAGCAATACATGAGCTAAATACACCAGCTCTGTTCTTGCTGTAGACTCCTCTAGGATGGGCAATTCCCAGCTAGGGAGGCATGAATGTTTTCAGCTCTCTTGAGACTGCATGAGTTCAGGGTAGGGAAGTGAAAGCAGCCATATTTCTTTGAGCACAATACATTAAATGTCTGCGTTTCAATCCAACATTTCTACATAAAATACTGAGAGTTGCCAACATAATCATAAGGCAGTTTCCAGATGGTTTGATTTCCCTTGGTTCTAAACACTCTCTCCAGTTTCCTGTTCTTGACCTGCTCTTCCTCCTGCTAATCTAAGTCACACAGGGTTCATGTTACTAACTGAATTACAGAAATTATTTATGTTTTAGCCTAGGAATATGAACATCATCCTTAGCCCTCATTACCCTTAGGCATTTGTATGGTCAGCTACAATCAGTGACATGTTCCTCATTCAAAATGGCAAAATTTGACACTCATGCTGCTCATGAATAATGAAGTGGGGACATTTGGAAATGAATTATCTTAAAAGCATACAGGACAAAAGAAAAAAATAACTGAAAGTGTTATTGCTTAGAGAATTCACTCAAAGCTGGCTTTCCTATAATTTGTAGGGACTTGCCCATTCAACCTTCCTTGGCTATTTAAAGGATTCTCTACCAGTAGGTTTTTTCATTTTGTAAGCATAGGAGGTAGGTAAGAGTAGCTGCTCTCACTTCAAGTGACTGCAGCCTGTTGAATAATTAACAAGTAGCCATCTGCTCAACTCAGATATTTTGGCAAAGAGTCTAGTCAAAATTAAAAGGGAAACACATAACTTAAAGCAAGTCAGGCTTATCAATAAAGTTGATATACAGTTGGAAAAGCTCATAAAATTAACTGTCTTCATAGTCTACCTGTAGTTTCTTCTGCTTCTGAATCATCATCCTCATCTTCATCTTCCTCTTTCTCTTTGTCTTTTTCCTTTTCATCTTCACCTTCCCTTCCCTCCTCACTGCTTTTTTCTGTGCTTTTGTCTCCATGCTCTTCCAGATTTTTATCCTCTTCCTTTTCATTGCCAGCAGTTAAACTCATCATGGTTATGTCAGGCAGACTCCCATCTTGGTGTACCAGTCTGTTGATAAATATCAGTATGTCAACAAATTGAATAGTAATGGCACCAGGAACTCCCCCCGTCCCCCAAACAGTATAATTAAACAGACAAACATACAAGCAGTTCATGAACAAATGCCTTAGAACTGGAAATGATAATGATTCTGGTACTTTCTGAAAGCAATCGCTGTACACGGAGTCAGAATATATTAATAATTATTTCTTTTTCAGATACCAATGGCTAGTTAGTAATGAGTGGTATTGACACCTAAACTTGACATTTTCCCCAATGGAGAAAATGGTCAGAGTTTAAGATGAAGAAGCATGAAATGACATTGTTTAAAAGCAAGCATTTCATGACTTCACGGGGGACTTACTCATTTTGGTGGATTGGTAATTTTTTCTTGAGGCTGCTCAAAATAATTGAAACAGAAAGAAAAAGGGAAATGAGAACAGAGGGGTTAAAAAGAAGGTCAGAGATAAATACAGCATGCTATATAACTACTAAGGCACTTTCCTACTCTATCTGCAGCAGCCTTCTGATGCCAAGAGCATGCCATCATGACATTAACAGGGTGCTTTGGTTAAGTTATAGAATCATAGCAGAGATAGAAAGAGTGCACAATAAGAACACTACAACTAAATGCAGAAAAGGATTAATTCTCTCCCATGCATTTAGGGATGCACCTGGATTGTAAGAGGTAAGTTATATAATTCATAGTTTGAATATATTTTCATCTCTTTGAAAACTGAAAGAAGCAACTGCTTAGGAATGTGCTAGTTTCAAAGGGACAGTTCTCCAAAAACAGATTCCTAAATACATTCTAGCAGAAGTCCCATGTCTGCTACTTTGGGATGTATTATCTGACCCGTTCTGCACATTCTGCCTTTTCTAAAATTTGTTGATGTCATACTTTGAAACTTAATTTGTATTTTAATGGATCACTTTACAAAGTGAAAAGCAGTGGAAATAAGCTAAAAAACCGGATGTAAGCTATGTATTTTTAATGTGGGAACTGTGGTATTGTATTAGCAGCAACAACTGCCCTATAATTTTTAGTAATTTTGCTTTCCTTAGTAAAAAAGCAACTATTTATCTTATACGATAGAAAAGGTTTTGAGTTAATAGAATATTCATCCATATATTTTCTTTTCACGCTTGGTGACATTGGACATAAATTTGATAGAATCTTCCCCTAAATTTTATATAAAAGTGCCTCTAAACTTTGTGGGTGTTCAGATTAAGCTCTGGGTTGGATCTGCACTGCCAGCCCCCTCTCTCTGTACTATACCCCAACTCCCCCTTTTGTATGTAGATCAAAACTACATGATTTTATATGCAGATCAGAACTGTGAGACACTGACTCATTCCTAGTGTAAGAACTTCTGGTATAAAAATATTATTCTTGCTCCTTTAATATGTGCTTGATCCTGTCCATACCACTGAGCACATGGCTAAAAGTTTGAATGGGACTACTACTTGCAGTAGTCTTTTTGGTAGTATATGTATGCAGGAGCAGGTCCCTGAACAATTAGCTGTGGTGAGAAAAATACTATATTCAGAAATGTTCTTCAACACCCTGGGTGCATCTACACATGCATTAAATGCTATTGCTACTGTGCATTAAGTTTAGTACCTCTAATACAAGGTACTAACTAAATGTGCAGTAGCCACCACTACTGTACAATAGAGCAAGTACACAGGCTAGGGACAGACATTATACATAAACTGGTTTATGTGATTAGAAACTGGTTTAAACCTGTAACTGAACAGATGTTTAGTGCACAAAGAAACCATTTGAAAATGGCTGAAACTGGTTTGAAATAAACCTGGTTGAATGTAGTATCAGACTTAACTAATTTGGGTCAAACTGGTTTATGCAATGTCTGCCCCAGACCCCTTGCTGGTTTAAGATAAACGAGACACCCCCAGCATCCTGGCATGCTCTCTGGGCTGGGCAGGGCTCTCTGCTCCACAGCAGGGCTGCACCCTCTCCTCTGCCCTCTGGCTGGAGCTGCAGCAGAGACCGCAGGTACAGCAAGGTCTGCCAGGCTTCCCCCTGCCCTCCCCTGCCCACCCCACTCACTCGTCACTGCACAAGCAGGAATCCTCCCATCTCTCATAGTATGGACCCCAGCCCCACAGACCCTAGGCATGTGGTATGCTAGCTAATGCCAGGAGGTGTTTGTGTGTGTGTGTCTCCAATTTCACTGGGACAAGCAGACAGAAAAGTGACTGCTTAGGGCTTTTTGGAACTAATCAACAGGTCAGCTGTTTAAGAAGAGTTTGAACTAATGGAGAGAGGCTATTGTTTTGCTGATGGGGTGATAAACACTCTTAGCAGCTCCCTGCTGGCTTGCTTGCCTGTCAGTTTGATGCAGACAGTATAAATAAGCAAGGAGGGAGACTGAAAAGCTCCGTATCATCAGCAGATGCATACACTGCACACCTACCCTTGCCTCAGAGCGCAAGCAGGGGGCTGGGGTCTGGCAACATTCCCACCCCTTGAGCAGCCAGTGGGGATAAGCCTGGGATGGTGCAGGCAGATGCCCCTAATCAAAGTGTCCTGCTGGGGCCTGGCCACGCCCCCCCTCAGCTCAGCACTCTGCAAGGGAAGGGAGGGCTGTTCTAGTGCGCCCCCCCATCTTTTAGCCTAAGCCACTGCAGGCATGTGCCTGAATTTCCTCAGTCCAGAGAGAATGTCTGTCTGGCTACAAACCTGTTCAGCCTAGCCAGGCTAGACTAACCTGGAAAGACTGAATCAGTTCAGGTCAGGTTTTTTGAATGTCTGTCCCTAGCCCTAGTGTTTTCATGATGCTTAAAGCACAGTAGACTAATTCTGTACATTTGCAGAGCTTTTGCGATGATGCGCTAATGCACAGTAGAATTAGTCTATTGCACATTAAGTATCTCATGTAGATGCTCCCTCTTACTGCTATTTTGGGACCTGGGTAAGTAATTTTAGTAGGGTAAAATATTGTTTTATTTTTATTTACAATACAGAATTCTGGCACATTAATCAACATTTGAATTAGACAACATGCAACTTCTTTGAAGATTTTAGAAAATAGAAAACCTAGCAATATTTATCTTATCTATACAATGTATTTCAAAACCTTGCTAATGAAACAGCAACAGGACAGCAACAGGACAGCCGCAGCGAGTTTAACATTCTCGCAATTCCTTCATATTGCAAGTCACGTGGCTTAGAAAATGAAAGGTTACAGAACCCTGGGTACTTCATCTGCATGCACATTAATGGCATGCTGGTTATTAAAATAATAGAACTATAATACAACAATTTCTTCCCCAAATAAAATCTTACATAAGGAGCATAACTGTGAAAGCAGTTATCAATAACGCTCCCTCCTCTCCCCCACTATGGAATAGGACTCCATGCCTGTTAATCTCATTATGACTTGATCCAATGCCTATTACTGTATTATAAATGTAGTTTAGTGAGAATGGGAATTTCACCGAGAAATTTAATTTTTAGGAATAAACAAGAAACAAAATCAAACCTTAATATATTGTAGTACACGTCTCTGGAAATCTCATTGCAAACCTACGCAGAATTTCTATCAGTATAAATGGGAGTTCCATGTACATAAAGAACCTTACAACAGTTCAAAACTTAAAGACTCAGGGCATTTATACACACTCTCTGGAAGGTGGCGGGTGGGGAGGGGCTTTACTTTAATAAGAACAGCTGTGAGAGTTGCTCTATTTAAGCCAACCAAAGCATAACGTGTATCAGTGTCCCTGCACTGAAAAATGGTAGTGGGGGCGCTTCAACTAAAGCTCATTGAAGAAACTTTAGTTAAAGTGTCTCCATTGCCATTTTTCAGTGTGGGGACACTGATACACATGATGCTGGAGTCTGCTGGAGCGTGGTAATTACCATGCTCCAGGAGACTCAATAAATTAAGTCTGCTCTGACACACTGTAATTACAGCGCATTGGAGCAGCCTTAATGTACATGTATTGGCACCCTCAGTTCCTAAGCTAATGTAAATAATCACAGATCTATTAAAGT
>NW_017728992.1:89275700-89277372 GCF_001723915.1 Gavialis gangeticus | reverse complement strand
GAGACTCAATAAATTAAGTCTGCTCTGACACACTGTAATTACAGCGCATTGGAGCAGCCTTAATGTACATGTATTGGCACCCTCAGTTCCTAAGCTAATGTAAATAATCACAGATCTATTAAAGTCAATGGATAAAGTATGTCTTCATGTTTACACCTCCAGTGACTTCACAGAGGTAACTCCTCATAGACAGAGTTGTGAGAAATCTGGCCAATGGGGTCAAAATCAGGCAGATTTTGGTTTGTTTTCTATATTTAGTTAATTTTAAAAATAGGGCCAAATTTTGATTTCATTCATTGCTAGGGACCAAATTCATGGTGGAAGTGGGCTGCATTGCAGCTCCTTTAATTTTGCAGGTTCTTCCACACACCCCTCCCCCACACACACTTTGGTGGAGGGGCCTTGCCCCTCACTCTTGATCAGCAGGATAGCAAAAAACACAGTTTAAATATGGCATCATTTTTGCCTCCTGGGTGGTCAGCAGCATGCAGCAGGACCACCAAAGCTCATCAGCCTCATCAGCTAATCAGTGGGGGAGGAGCGCAGGGTAACCTGCAAGATAAAAGGAGCCTGCTTCCATCATTAATTCAGTAGGCTCCTAATTCATCCCTATACCCACTCAAATCAATGTAAAGGAGAACAGCTGTGGTCCACAGCATTGTCCTCCCCTCATGTTTACTACTAAATATATTTGTCATTTACTTCTATGGCAATAGAACAGGCCTGTAAGAGAGAAATCTGTGCGCCATATACATGCACTGAAAAAGTCTAAGTATGTGCTTAGGCTGTATTGTCATCAATAATACTTCAGGCAATAGCTTGGTGCTTAGCTGAATTGAGGATAAATAATATACCCAACAGCTCAGGGGGTGGTCAGGCATTGGAACAAGCTACCTAGAGGAGTCATGGAGTCTCCATCCTTAAAATTATTGAAAGGCAGGATAGAAAGAACTTGGCTGGCATGGTTTAGTTGGGGATGATCCTGCTTTGGGCAAGAACTGGACTAGATGACCTTGTGATGTCCCTTCCAGCTCTACTTTCCTATGATCCTTTTATCCTATGAACTATTTCCCTAAAAATATTATTTTACTTTGAACTTTTCTTCCTCGAAATTTATTGCTAATTTTTCTTTCCTTGCTGGACAGGCTATAATGGATGTTAGTATTTGTAAAAATAAGGAATATTTAACTATTACATGGCATACAAATGATAACTAGCACTGAAATTGGTTTGATATATTTATTAGCATGTCTGTAAGACAGTGATAGACTCTTCAAAACTAGTCATCTGTTTAAAAAAAAAACAAAGAATATATAATGGTGCAAGGTTATCAGAAAAAAAGCCAAAGGAAATCATGTGCATTTTGTTCCATTAATGAGGGAAAGAACTGAATACCTGGTCAACAAGATGCTTTAAAGGCAAAGCCACCAATGGTTTTAGATAGGACCATTCCTTTCCCTCAAATTAGTTGAACATGGCACCAATTCAGCCTACCTCACGGCACCTGAATGAATTCAGTGCAACTCCCTGGATACATAAAGTCGGGTATGTGTTGAAATTCGTTGTTAAATTATACTTAAATAAGTTTTATAATAATAATAATAATAATAATAATTGTTATTCAAAGTTATTTGGGCAGACGGCACGAATCATGCATCGCGGAGACCAACTG
>NW_017728992.1:89274685-89275689 GCF_001723915.1 Gavialis gangeticus | reverse complement strand
GGTCCCTTCCAACCCTAGAAACTATGAAACTATGAAAGTATTAATGGATTTTTTGCTACCGGTAAATTTTCTGAAAACTGTTTTAAAAGCCTTCTTTCAAAATTATGTGTCAAAAAATTCTTTTTTAACAACTCCTGATCTGCAGAAAACTCATGGGCTACCTAGTGGGCACAGAGTTAACATCTGCTTGCAGCAACACCTTGGAAGAACAACAAACTGACCAGCTACATTTGTCACAGAAAATATTTTTTATACCATACTTGCTTGGGAGCAACATAGTCCTTTGGCACTGACATGTTTATACTAAGAGACACTGATCATATTCAGGGTTCAAGTTGTTCATTTTGAGTGGACACACAGATACAGGTTTCTCTCAATTTATGCTGTACATGTGTTCTGGGAGAATGGTGCATAAATAGAATTTGCATAAAGCAAATCCACTTTACAATGTAACAAATAGGGATAGGTTCCCATGGTGGTGAGGGAGGGAGACAGAGAATGAGGCTGGGACTAGGGAAGGGGTGGAGGGGAGGGGTGCTGCTCGTGGGGTTGCACAAGACAGCAAAGCAGAGGGAACAGAGTGGCATTCACCCCAGCCCTGGCTGCAGTGGCCTCGAGAGCGACCAGTGCCAGGTGCCTGCAGCTGCTGGGCTGCACCGTGCTCCGCCTGTCCCTACTCATCTCTGCTCCTGGGCTGTGCCATGCCCTGGTGCAGGCAGCTTGTGTCGGCTGCACGTGGGGCCACTGCAGCTGGGGCTGGGGTGAGTGCTGAGCCCTGTGCTGCCTGGGACTCTGCTTGTCCGCACACACTCCAGCCCATGCTAGAGCGGCCCTGGGAGCAGCCGACAACAGCTGCCTGCACCACGGCACAGTGCAGCCCAGAAGATGGGTGAGTTCAGGTGTGGGGGGACAGGCAGAGCAGAGCCACTGCAGCCAGGGCTGGGGTGAGTGGGGCCACGGCCCTTTTCCCTCCCCCTACAGACTTATTTGCTTGGGTGGGGGGG
>NW_017728992.1:89260342-89274405 GCF_001723915.1 Gavialis gangeticus | reverse complement strand
TGGTGTCGGCCGCTTCCGGGGCTGCTGCAGCAGGGGCTGGGGTGAGTGCTGTGCCCCACGCCACCCAGGGCTCCACTTGTCCATACTCACCCCAGCCTGTGCTGGAGTGGCCCTGGGAGCAGCCGACACTGGCTGCCTGCACCAGAGCATGGCACAGCCCAGAAGCAGAGGTGAGTGTGGACCAGTGGAGCCCAGGTGCAGGGGGACAGGGGGAGCACGGTGCAGCCCAGCAGCTGCAGGCAGCTGGCACCGGCCGCTCTCAGCACTGCTGCCACCAGGGCTGGGGTGCGTGGGGCCACAGCCCTTTCCCCTCCCCACAAAGACTTACCTGCTTGGGTGGGAAGGGGTGTCTATGCTAATCGCATAAGAGCAAATTTACCTTGCATATAATGAATTATGAGTCAAAATATGCTTATCGCATAAGAGCGAATTCGCATATAAAGAATCTGCATAAATTCGAGGGACACGTGTACCATGAGATTTACTCTGTAACTGAATGGAATGGGTGTCACAGTTACAATCAAGTTTCTGATGCTGACAGCCAAGTTTGTTAGCTCAATATTTGCATTCTGTGAGTTGTGCTTAAAATTTATAGTTTCTATGAACATTCCTGCCAGTAAGCTTGTTTGCAACAGCAGGGATTTTCAAAGAAGCCTGTGCGTGTTTCCAAAGAACTGAAATCACATTCTTCTTTGAGAAACCCAATTTAGAATATTTACTGGAGGCAGCAAAAAATGAGGCATAAGCACTCAGTAAGAAATATTTTTTTCAGCTGAGTATTTACAGAGAACTTGTTGAGGTATTGGCTCAGTTCTCATTGCTTTTCATGAGAAACAAATCTCCACTGTTCTTACTTTGACCTAAAAAGAAATTATGGCCACTCTAAAAATGAAAAGAATCATGGGTAAGTACTTTAAAGGGCCAATTTTATAAAAGCATAATAATGACACTGTAAGTTTTAGAGTTCAAATCTTGTAGCTTTCAACCCTGGTTAACTGTCTGGGGAAGTCCAGCATTTAGTGGGTATTGTATTTGTGTCTACACTTTTCCTTTGCAAAATAAAACACTAACTTTGTAGGCATAGGCTCACTCTTCAGACAAATTCATGTTCTTTGAATAGTTCCTCTTGTCTCAAGTACATTTTCTCAAGTGTTTCTGTACATGTCCACATATATGCAGGTGAGCATGCTTGTTTCCATGCATAAACAAAGGATAGACAAATCAGACTCCTAAAGTAATTCTGCTAACTGCACCCAATTCAAAAAGTATTGGCTACACCTTTATGAAGCTTGGATAAAGTTTAGGAGGAGAATCCCAGTTGTGGAGTGAACCTACAACCTCTAAATCTATATATGGCAGATGTGTTAACCAGAGGACTAGCATACATAAATAACATTGTCCACTTACTTCGTGGTAGCACACAGAAAAAGTGATTTTTGTATAAAGGAAGTGAAGGAATAGCAAAAAAATTAAGGTACATACTTTTTATAAGAAAGGAAATACTGAAGTACCCACCTATTTATTATTAGATAAACACGACCATTGACTTTGGCGTGGCTATGAGGTAAGAGATGAAAGCACAAGAATGCATGTGATGGCAATGGAAAAATGAATTAGAGAGAGAAAAAGAGATTGTTAAACAGGGATGAAAGTACTTAACTTTTTACTATAGAGGTACATAACACAATGTGGCACTAAGTTGGAAAGTTTATTACAAAACATGCAGTTGAAAATGCTAGGAAGCCCACAGATTCAATAGTGTTACTTGGATTATATGTAAATTAGAAAGATCTTAGGAAATCTTAGAGACCCCAAAATATCAGAAGAGGTGTTATTCTTTTATATTCTTAGTCTAATCCCTTATCATATAAAATAATTACTTTATTAAAAAAATCAGAAATGAATCTTTTGCTTCTTTTGACTGACATTTATCTTAACTGCTTCCAATGGCCTCATTACTTTAATATCTCAGTATTTCACAGTTTAAGGTTTGATCTCCAATTTTTAAGTTGTGAGACAGAAATAGGGAATTGTTATATAAATTTTATTAAAATAGGGAAGAATTTTAGACAGACGATGATGTAGCTTGACTGAGGCCACAAAGGGAAAGTTTAATGGAACAAGGAATTGACCTGGATCGAAGGCAAGCATCACAATCACCAGACCTTTCCTCAATATAAAATTCCCCTTTCATGTAAAATTCAACAGCCCAATGCTGCCACTGAGAAGTGTCTTTCTCCATGAGAAAATTTCATTGTTCCAGCACCTACCTAGCGGAGCCCTACCCAGGACCAAGCTTCAACATCTTTACTTAACTAGTAACAGTGTGTGAAGTGGGCCCTATTCGATTTGGATTTGGCACGAATCAAGGACAGTAATTTGATTTGTTGATTCAGATTACTGTCCCTGATTCGATTTGGCTGAATCCGAATCTGAAGATTCGATGCTGATTTGGGGAACACAGACATAGCTTTAAAATTTTTGCTACATACCTTGATGTAGCAGGCATGGCTCACAATCACTGCAATGCTAGGGCACATAGAGCATCCTACAGGAGTGGGGGGGGGGGCTGCTTCCATGTAGTCGGCGACGAACTCAGAAGTGGACCAGAAATACTTCTGATCTACTTTGGGTCTGCCAGGAGTGCACCGGGCTGCCCCCCCCCGTGACTCCCTGGCTTGGCAACTGGCCATGGGGGGACCCTGGGTGCCTCCCCCAGACCCAGAAGGCACCAGTCACTGAGTTGCGGGTTGGGGGGGGCCCCCACCACGCTCCCCAGTGGACCCGGAAGTGTTTCTGGTCCACCTGCCAAGTGCACTGGGAAGCCCCCCACACTCCTGTGGGACGTTCCATGCACCCCAGCACTGCAGCACTCATGAGCCACTGCTACCTATAGGTATTTACAAAAAACATTTAAAGCTGTTTCTAAGTCTGAATCTCCAAATCTTTCCGAATCTCTCTGAATGGATTCAGAGGGTTCTGATTCGATTCGGAGAGATTAAAGGGTCCTCTAATTCGATTTGGATTCAGAGATTCAGCCACCGAATTGGGCCAAATCTCCACCAAATCAAATCAGGGAGGAAGCTTTGCACAGCTCTATTAACTAGCTCAGTTGTGCCTTACTCTTCAAATCATTCCACTGATTTCCCTAAAACTCAATGACAATGAAAGGTGCTTACAGTCCAGTTCCACAACTAGATGATAATATAACATAATACACTTCCCTTACTATTTTAATAAATCAAAGTGATAAAAACCTAGCCATAGCTACTAAAATTGCTAGTATCAACACCCTAACCATGATGACACTTATACCCTGCATAAGAATATTTTCATTTACTCCAGATGATTATCCTCATACCAAGTACACTGTTTTGTGTACTTTTTCTGATTGTAGTACTCCCTAATTCTGATTTTTTTCATTTTCAGCAGGACCTTGGTAGCACTTTGTGTCAAATCATGCCACTAGCTTCATGCTTTGCACAAGAGCATTGATTTTATTTGTGCCTCCCTTTGAAGACCTACAACACTCTATGAATGTTGAACTTGCATATATGCCTTGGTAACAACACACAGGATGTGAAGACAGCAGTTTCATAGGAAGCAAATACTGTAGCATGAGCACATCATCAAAAGTAGGACTATTTCAGGCATTTCTCTCATACTATGTTCTTGAAACTCACTATATGCACATGAAAGCTGCTGCTGTTGACAAACACAGAGCAAAGTGCTTAGTATTCAGTAAAACTTGTGTAGTTACCAACTACTGTGGAATTTCCCCCAAATGTCAATTCTTAAGCCCTCTTCTTAGATTCAGCCCTTTGACAGGCACAAGTTCTAGTGTACGATCTCAAAGTTTGGGGAAATTCAGAGAAACGCAAAACATCTCCAGGACACAAAAATTCATGCATAAGTAATCTCAAGAGAGCCCCGAATTTACCATGTGATTTCCTACTTTACTGACATGAATTAAGATAAAAAAGGAATGAAGAAGACAGACATTTGAAAAAGCAAATAAAGAAAATACTGTTAAAAAATTATTGGTATTCTTTTATAGTCTATTTAGAATACAAGACTGAGAACTTTTTAAATCATTTTGGAGAAGTAGAGCTTATTCCAAAAACAATGCTGAACAGGAACGTAACACCCTTGCATCATACTGTACATATATTTCACACTGAGATAAAAATATTGGCATACTAAAATAAATATCTGATTCCAATAACCAAAGACATTCCTATATTTCCTGTATGTTATATCATTAAAAAATCATAGCACATTCTCTATTGGTGTAAACAGGCCTTAATCTGTAATTCATTCATGGCATAGAGCTATCTTTCCAAATCCATGAGAATAAAAATGTCAGATGGAAAACATGTCATGTTCTACAAATTAATGTCCTCACAAATGGTGGTATGAATCTAATTATATTATAAAATTATACAATGTTGTATAACACCTTTTAATTGCCTATACATTTGGCATATGGCGACAACACAGATTGGCTTTTAGGCAGAAAATGCTTTAGGTATACAATATACTGAAAGCTCATTCCATTAAACATCCAAAAATGGAGGGGTTAGGGACTAAGGTTAAGATCACCAAAACACACTGCTGTCTATTTTGTTGAGCCCATTAAGTTGGCACAGCGTATAGGTCAAATTTTCAGGAACAAGCAGCAATGCTGGATGTCCCCATTTCCAGTTAAATTAAATGAAATTTTAATTTCATGTCTGAGATACCTAAATCAAGGTGCTAAGTAATTTCTGAAAGTTCAGCTTCTTTAATCTATTTCAGCTGGTACACTTAAAACTGAGGCAATAAAACTCTTTGAAAGCATTCCCATTATTGCCAGGAGTGTTTAAAAGGCCCACAGGGAACATATGCACTTTATTCCCATTGACAGGCAAGGCAAGTTACATGTTTAAGTGTCACTGCTGCTTTTGAAAATATACTGTAAAGTATAAACTTAAATATGTATGGTTGGGGTGGGGGAGTTGCTTGTTTTCTTTGTTTTTTTGTTTTTAAATGAGTTGAATCATAAAAAGATTTAAAAAATATTTATTGAAAAATAAGCATTAGTGGACAGTCAAAAAAGGGGCTCTGAATAAATGGCAGTTTTATTTATTTGCTTGTTTACCTGTAAATAGTGTTGTCTTGTTTACTGGTTACAGCTTTTAAGTCAGTGAGCTGAAGAAAATGGTCATGGAAGTAGTGAAGGTGTAATATACACACTAATAGGAAGGAGGTTGGTATGAAGATTCGTGTGAATAGCATAGCCACCGAAAACCGTTCTAAACCGAGATCTTCTAGTCTGAAAAATAAAACAAGGCATTAAGTCATTTCTTTGATTTGTAATTTTCTTCCTTATCACATGAAAGAGTGAGCGTCACAAGGGCTTGCTAAAGAAAATAAGCTTAGATACTTGCTACATATTTGTACTTTTGTTTTTCTGAAAAAAAAATTGCAATGTGAATAGAAATTAAACACTTTATCTTGAATTTTTACTGCTTCAAGATCTGAGAGATTCATTCAACCATGCAGTTAAATACATTGCCATTATCACAAAAACTGTGGATTTCATTTCTATTTTTCCAATGCAGTAGTTCCTCCATCACCTAGCCACCATGTTATTACAATATTGTAGGGTGATGGAAAACAATGAAAGATTAATTCAGCTTCTCGAACATACTTCACTGGGATCCTACATAAGGTGGCAACTTTGGGGCATGTTTAGTATTTCAGAAGATCTTTTTTCCCTACAGTCCTTAAGATTATTTCCAAGACGGCTTATGGTAACCGTATGATACATGATCTGACCTTTTCAAATTGCAAGCATACTTTTTAAAAGAATTATGACTTTGACCTCTAATAAAAAGGATAATATGATTTGTAATATCCTTTTAACAGAAAAAATGTAGGCGTTATTTTGTGTTATGTGGAGATGATTAGAGTAAAGCAATAGGACTTGGTTGGAGACTGCCACTAGCACAGCTGGAATTACTAGGTAGAAGTAGAGGCGATACAAGGTAACCAAGAAAGAGGAGCAGCAAAACATGGTGACTTTTATTTGTAAAAATGACTGTGGTGTGGTAGGGGCAGAAGTATGTGTATCTGGGATTCATAAAGCAGCAAAATCCCTAATATCAGTCACAACTAGTGAATGTCTCATGACATTTTTCAGTTAAAACAAAGAAAAGAAGGAAGGAGGTCTAAGGGCACAAATGATCCTTCATCCATCATTTTTATTGTGGGCTTTAGGTTTGCAAACTGTTTACAAAATATGGTGAAATATTTGCATTTTTCTCCATAAAAATTTGTAAAGCAAAACTATATCTATCTTTGAAATTGCAATCAATCAATCAATCATCCATCTCCTTAGCCTCCCAGAAGCCAGACAACTTCAAAATACTCACTTATTTTCATCCAGTCCTGTCATATTCTTCCACAAGGAACCAAATGATTCAAACTGGTATGTGTAGATGAAAATAAGTACCAGCATAGTATAAACAACCACTGACATCCAAAAATATTTCAGGATTCGTCTCCACCATTCATAGTGCACCTGTGAACAAATGCATTTCATTGCTGCACTAGCAGATAGACTTGAAAATATAACCCTTTTTTCTTACCTAAAGAAAGTTATCTACCCTGTAGTAACTGTGATTCTTTCAGATGTGCTGCACATATAGATTCAATTCTTGATGTCTGAGATCTTTTGAAAATCAAATGTCCTTTGAAGTTCTTCTTGCTGCTAAGGAGGGCTTAAGGGGTAGGACAATCCCAAGCACAAATAAGTTCCATCATTGGGAGCAGGGCTCAAGTTACTGGCAAGAAGTGTGAGGTTATGGAGTCTATATGAACAACCCATCCTGAAGAACCACTGTCACAGGAGTAAGTAACCATTGTCATAGAATCATAGACAATTAGGGTTGGAAGAGACCTCAGAAAATCATCAAGTCCAGCCCCCTGCTCAAAGCAGGACCATCCCCAACTAGATCATTCCAGCCAGGGCTTTGTCTATCCAGATTTTAAAAAACACCAAGGATGGAGATTCCACCACCTTTCTTGATAACCTGTTCCAGTACTTTATTACCCTCCTAGTGAGAAAATTCTTCCTAATATCTAACCTAAAGTTACCTGACTGTGACTTGAGACCATTGCTCCTTGTTCTGTCATCTGCCACCACTGAGAACTGTTTAACTCCATCCTCTTTCAAACTTCCCTTCATGCTGTTGAAGGCTGCTGTTAAATCCCCTCTTAGTCTTCTTCTCTCTAAACTAAATAAGCCCAGCCCCATCAGCCTCTCCTCATAAGTCATGTCCCCCAGCCCCTGAAGCATTTTCATCACCCTCCACTGGACTCTCTCCAATTTGTCCACATCCTTTCTCCAGTGCAGAGCCCAAAACTGAACACAGTACTCCAGATGTGGCCTCACTAGTGCTGAACAGAGGGGAATAATTACTTCCTTTGATCTACTGGCAACACACCTACCAATGCAGCCTCTTGGCAAAAAGGGCACACGGTTGGCGCATATTCAACTTATTGTCCACTGTAACACTCAGACCCATCTCTGAAGAGCTACTGCCCAGCCAGTCAGCCCGTAGCCTATACCGGTGCATGGGACTGTTCCATCCTAAGTGCAGGACTTTGTACTTGTCTTTGTTGAACCTCAAGAAATTTCTTTTGGCCCAATCCTCCAATTTATCTAGGTCATTCTGAATCCTAGCCCTACCCTCCAGCATACCTATTTAACTCTGTTCTTCCTGGTTTCAGCCAGGCCTGGAAAGGGGGAAGGTCAGAAATATCATAAAACAACCAATTCTCATGATTAATTCTACAGAATCAAGAGGTTCAAAAAGTTTATTAGTACATTTTTAAAATATTACAGCACCCATTATCACAGAATATGGGTACTAGCTCAAATAAGCATGCTGATGTTTGTGTGCTTTTCCATACTACATCTGAATTCAGAACATTTACAGCTTTTCTATCATTATAACCCCTCAGCATATTGAGACTTACTAGCATAAAAAAATCATCAAGTGATCTTATCCTTAATGTGTTGTAGTTAATGAGAAAAGAAATATACAGAATTTAAATGATCCATGTAGTAACTTCTGCACTAAGTTAAAGGACACAAACCAAAATAATCAATGGCAGAATTTAGCCTCATTTACCTGATATAAGACCACGCAGAACAAGAAGAGCATCATGTAGATGATTTTGTACATGACAATTCTACCTTCGAAGCTGACAAAGAAGAACATTCCCCCACAGACATAAATCCAGTATTTAATGAACATAGCCATCACCAGCTTTCCCAGGACTTTCATAATATCCTGTTCATCATCTTCATCTTCCTCTTCTTCCGCTGGAACTTCTCTTTCTTGCAATTCATCTTCTACAAAGACACAAATAAAATTGCATGGCTCTCTATCTACTTTGAGGGGATGTTTTAGACACAGAAAATGGGAAGCATACATAAAGAAGATATAGCAAGGGTACATTCAGATGTGTGCCAGAATTACATCCTCCACTCCCTGCAAGTGAGGAAAAGAGATTTTTCTGGGTCATTTTAGGAAACAGGAGAAGGGTGTGAGAAGACGTAACAGAGCAGAAGTACACTCCGTATGATTCTCAAGTGGTGTTAGATCCACACCATACTGTAAACTGCTTTGACCTCCACTGTGGCTGGGGGCTGAGCCATAAGTAAGTCACACCAGCTTCTTGTAGTTACCCTCAACTTCACCCCTAAGTCCTCAGATACAGGGAAACAAGGCCTGAGGGTTATGTATAAGGCCATAGTAAAAAACAACATACAATAAATAAATAAAAAATCTATTGTGATGCTTATATTGCCAGGCAAGAAAATGTTTTAAATTGGAAAAAAGAACAACCAAGGGATGAAGTCCTTATGAGAAGACTGTGGGTTTCTCTAAAAACAGAAACAACACAGAGCTGTAACATGGTCACTCAGTGATCTGGATATTGGTAATAAAGGGGGCTGTGCCAACTACCAATGGCAGCAGTGTGGTCAGCCAATGCTGTAGCTGCAGCTATTTGTGTGCCCTCTCCTCCCCCAAAGGCTGATGCCCCAGTTACCTCCCTTCAGTTATGCTACTGAAACAGTACAAAGTGCTGATATTCAAAGGTGAACTTCTGGTTTAAAGTGAATCAAACAAACCTTTAAAAAAGCATAGAAATGTGGTCCAGGCAGGCAGTAGCATAACTGCGGAGGGTGACAGGGGTGGGGAGGGTGGCAGGGGGAAGTGAAAATGCAGCTATTGCTGCAATGATAGTTGACTGCATGGCTGCAGGTGGCATGACAGGAGCTGGCACTGCCCCAGGTGTGGAGCTGTATTGCTATGCCCCTGAAGCCAGATGTGAAATTGTATATTTCATTTCCCCTCTTCCCTTGCTGTGACTAAGCCTATAGAAAAAAGCAAATTACCACTGCCCCATTTAGTTGAGAAGACAAAAGGGAATACTTGGTTCCTAATTTTACTATGCTGGGGATATAGTAATAGCCCATGCATGCGCACGTGCGCGCACGCGCGCACACACACACACACACACACACACACTCACACACAGCTGTACCAGGGCCTATCTTGGCAAAGTCATGGCTCCTAACATCTTTTCCAGGCCTAGTTCTGACCTCATTTGCATTAGTTGAACAAAAGAAAAACTGCTCCTTACTGAAATCAGTAGACCAAAGCTGCTGTTTTGTAAGTGCAGCTCCTATGGAAATCACAGGGCATGGATAAAGGACATATTTACACAGGTATAATTGACCTATAAACTCATGCAGAAAAGAACAGATGGATCTCACCTAATCCGGTGTAGAATTAACTGTGAAAGAAAAAGGAGCAAATCTACACCAGGATAAGTTATGCTGGTATATATTTCATATGCCCACACCCTATCCTGGGGTTGTCATTTGCACAAGGAAAACAAGTTACTGCTTATTTCCTTATCACCTAGTGGTAAGGCACTTCAGTAACCACAGACTGCATTCAGTTAGCCCAGGATAGCTACACATCTGCCCACTATGGATCCTGGTATAATTTATATTGGCAGACAAAACCAATGTAAATTATACCAGTGTGATCTTAGCATCTTTCCACGTCCACTGACCAACTCTTTCCAGGTAAGCTCTTCTTCTATTTTTAAATGCAGCTAACAGAGTTTTATGTTTTGTCTTTTTATTTCTTATTATTAGACAGTTTCGCTGTAGCTGTCATTTCATTCACCTATTTTAAGTTGATGCCATTTATTGCAGTTGAATTGTAAAAAAAAAGTGTTGTATTGGTTGATGTAATGGGTGCAGACAGAAGTGCAGCTCCCAGCTGTAACAGAACAATTTCTGTAAAGCGTTTTGAGTTACAGCATTACCCCAGACCAAACAGAAATTCACTGTTGGTTCCAGGGGAGAGGGGAATTTAGCTGCCAGCTTCGAGCTTGCAGCCAGGCTCCCATAGCAATGGCTAGGCTCTCTGCCAAAGCTCCTGTTTTGAGGATGGGAGCAGGGAAATGCAGTGGAGGGAGCTCATCCCCAGACAGTGTTGAAAGGTGGGTTGGCTGAACTGGAGCACTCCCACCTCAGGGGGCTCCAATACCTCTGTCCCACCCTCTAGGGAGGGCTAAAAACCCCACAGACTGAACTCCCTCTGCTCCCTTTCCCCGCTCCCATTCTGCAAATAGTGACAGGCTGGGAGCTGGCAGGCACAAGTTACAGAAGATGCTATATTTTGAAACACCTTTATCTGATACCTCATGCAATGAGGGGTCAGATTTTCATGCAATCGGCTATTTTTGAAGCTGCTTGCAGCCATGCACTTGTGTTTCGTCACAGCTATAAATGACTTTCTGTGGCCAGAACAGGAGAAAATCATCACTTCTATCTGCACCCTATATGTATTATTTGTGTAAGCTCTTTTATTATATTACTCAAGAGATCTGCAATGCAAGGTTTAACAACATCTAGTTCAATCAATAACAGATGCAACTGCTAATTACTTTTGCAATAAGAAAGGTACCCATAGGCTCTATCACCTTTGGAAGGACTTAGTTAAATTAGATGTGGCTTTACCTTTCTCTTCATTTTCTTCATCGCTGCCAATTTTGACCTCAGATAAAGATGCTTCTTTTAGCTGAAGTGCTTTCTTCTCTGTGAGGTGTTGCCTAAGCAGTAGCCAGAAAGTAATCGTGAAAAGAATCTGCAAGCAAAAATCAAAACAAAAACAAAAGAGACACAGACTAATTGTGCATTCTACATTCTGCTAATAGCAACAGATATTCTCAAACTGCTTTCATGCCTTTGTTTTCACTATGGGACAAAAACAGCACCAATGGCACCAATACAGCCATTGTCAAAGTGCATGGTCCTGGAAGCTAGGTCATTTGGACAATGTATGGTATTAAAAACAATCTTATTTTCCTTGAGAGTACAATCCATTTGGGTGGGACAATATTGATTTTATATCCTGAAACCTTTATTAGTAGCGTGTTTTTTCAACCTCTAATTTATTCTCTTCTAATTAGCCTGTCACACAAACCTTGTTACTTTAGTAGCTGAGCACCTTTTCAGTAGTGCATTGAGCAACATGAGCAGTATCTATTTGTGTTTGTCATTTTCAGCACTCCCCAGGAGTAGAAATCTGTGCAACAGATTGGGATGTTTTTATTAGTTTTATTTTTAGTATATTTATAGAATAAAGTATTTTGCTGAGTATATTATAGAAGGCAAAGTCAAAGAAATGCACCTTCTTTTTAGAGTAGAGATGATAATGTATTTGAAGATTTTTAGCACTATGAGGTGATATCTTTATTATTATATAACAACAAGGTACCTTATAAATAAATTAAGTCCTTTAACAAAGAGTAAACTTCTGTGTTTTGTACACTGCCAAGTTCAACAGGTTTAATACTGAGAGAGACTTTATCCTAAATTCACTGAAGGCAATGTTCCCATTGATTTCAAGTAGTGCAGAAGCATGCTTCACTTCATTGCTTTATAAAGCAAAAAAATTTATATATTAAAGAGGAGATATAAAAAGAACATAACATAAAGCTGAAGCATAACGTAAAGCTGAAGTGGAACAGTACTGTAGCCCTGCTGCTGACAAGGCTGATGATGTCAGGGAAAAACAGACACCAATGGTTTTCATCTAATGGGAAAGTTAAGTGATGGTGGTAAGGAGAGGTTTCACACAGGCAAGCAGCTGCTTTCAAGGGCCTTACGCACAAGATAAACACAACAAGGAGGATCCTCTCATGCTGTAAATTGCTTTAGCTACATTAATATACCCAGAAGCTCTGAGACTGCCCACAGGCCAGTGGCTGCTGCTATGCAGTTTTCAACACAGTACAGCACACATCTCTAGTGTGCTGAATGAGCTGTCTTTTCCAGTTGCATTTGCCCACGAAACAATGTGTGCCGAGGAAACCGTGGAGTGTTCAATTCTCTTTTTCCACTGACTGCATCATTAAATTGCTATTTAAATCTAAAGGGTGCATTTTATCTAGTCTAATGAATCAGGCAGGCATCTTCCCTTAGTTTTATAGGCACAATTAAATTGTCCTTTATACATGATAACTTCACTTTCCTGATAACAGATTTAAACAAGATATTCCATGATGCAGCTAATCAACGTTTATTGCAAACAGGTTGGCAATACACTAAGGCACTTATATTCCCTTGAGAGAGATTTACAAAAAACCCTGTATAAATTAGCCGACAGAACCTCTTGACCACTTACTCTCTCACAAACATTGAAACTGCCTTGCCTTCTATCTTTAGAGGAGAGAGAGAGAGAGAACACCTCTTTATTAGGGCTGTGCGATGCTTCGGTCCCTGATTTGATTCAGCAGAGATTCGACCCGATTCAGTGGCCAAACCTCTGAATCCAAATTGAATCAGAGGACCCATTAATCTCTCTGAATTGAATTGGAACCCTCCGATTTGGCTGTGAATGCTGTGATGTTGGGGTGCATGCAGCATCCCACAGGAGCATGGAGGGCTCCCCAGTGTGCTCAGCAGTAGACCTGGAAGTGGACCAGAAGCATGTCCAGTCCACTTCTGGGTCCACCGTGGAGTGCACAGGGAGCCCCCCCCACAATGCCTCCCCAACTCAGTGCCTTGTACCTCCTGGGTCTGGGGGGACACCCGGGGTCCCTCTGTGACCGATCGCCGAGCCTGGGGGGGCACAGAGGGGCCCCACTGCGCAATCCCTCCTGGACCCAGAAGTGAACCAGAAATACATCTGGTCTACTTCTGCATTTGCCACTGAGCATGTGGAGGGCCCCCTTGTACTCCTCTGGGACGCTCCATGGGCCCCAACATCACAGCGTTCACAAGCCACTCTGGTACCTCGAGGTACGTAGAAAAAACATTTAAAGCTGTGTCCATGTCCGAATCACTGACTCACCAAATCAGCATCGAATCTTCAGATTCGGATTCAGCCAAATTGAATCAGGGACAGTGATCCAAAACAATGAATCGATTCACTGTCCCTGATTCAGGTTGCATCCAAATCAAATTGATGGAGCGTGGCAGACTACCACGATCTGGGGGGGCGTGCTGAAGGAGGTAGGTGCACAGGTGGTTTTCTCTTCTGCCCTACCAGTGAGCGGACGTGGAAGACGGTATGAGATGTGCATCACAGAGACCAACTGGCAGCTTCGGGAATGGAGTCTCGAGGTGGGCTTTGGCTTCCTCGACAACGACCCGCACATCACGACAAGAGATATGCTCAGATGGGATGGACTCCACCTTTTCCCTAAAGGTAAGTATGTGTTTTCTTCTAGGTTGGCGGATCTCCTCCAGCGGGCTTTAAACTAGGCTCATTGGGGGAAGGGGAAGAAGAGGGCGGAGGAAGCCTTGGACTGCCAAACCAAGCAAAACCCACAAGTACAGCCCAGCCCAAACCAATGAGCGGAACATATACACAGGTAAGCAACAGGGGCCAGGGCAATGCTGAGAGTAGGGGGCCAGTGCACACATCCTCAGGAGGCCTCAAATGCCTCTACATAAATGCTCATAGTATGGGAAACAAGCA
>NW_017728992.1:89242720-89259451 GCF_001723915.1 Gavialis gangeticus | reverse complement strand
TGACTCCAGTACTCTTTCCTGCCATGGCAGGGGTTGGACTTGATGATCTGCTCAGGTCCCTTCTGACCCTACTAACTATGAAACTATGAAACAAATAGGGCCTGCTTTGCACATCCCTACTCTTTATATGCATCATAAAGCAAAAAACCTAGGGGTTTGGCCTAGGGACATGCCAAGCAGGAAATACAGATACAGCATCTTTTCAAGTAGAAGTCAGGGGATATCACAATGGAAGTGGTTCACTTAACTCTAAGAAAATGGTGCCAGACATACACACTATGTGAGATGCCCCTTGGGTACTCAACAAAGCAGCTTCTATTAGGGACTCACTTTCCCCCACTAAAGAGAAGCAGTAGGGGTCTAGTAAACTTGAGGTGGCTACTAGCTGATTTTGTGGTCAGACCACAAGGCTGGCAGCCATTTTTGGGGCCAAATGTGGCAGGCCCTACATACCTCTGATTGGCAAGGAGCCCTGGTGCCACAGTGGCCAGGAGGACTGCTGGTTCCCCAAAGGGAGCCAGCATTTAATTTTTTTTTCCAGGGAACTCACCGAAAGTGTCAAGCTTGTGCTTTTTTGTGCAGCTTGAGGTTTTTTATGGAGCCTGCCTGAAATCATGGTATCCATGAAAATTGCAAAATTGCGATTTCAGTAGGTCCCTAACAATTTGCCAAATGGAGTGGATTTGGTAAAGGTTTCAAGATTGTGAAAAAATCTGTGTGGAAAAATTGTCATGAAGTGATACTAGCAAATTATTTTATTTGTGACATGAGGGTGCAGACAGAAGTTTTATTTCTTGTGCAATTGGACCCCTGAAACACTCTATAGCTGTGCTGTGACACACATGCACATCTGCAGAGCACTTTAAAAGTGGGTGATTGCACGACAAAGTAATGAGGGATCAGATGAAGATACTCCGAAGTGGAGAACCTTGGGGAACTTGTGTTCCCTACGGTCAATCTGTCAGTGCAATCAGGGTTAGGCCAATGGCAAAGCACCATGAGTTAGAGCAGGGACCTGCACATCTGTCAGCACCCAGGTTGATATATTCTGGGTGCCAGATACAAGCAGGGAGGTTACTTTAATTCACTGTAATTCCAGTGCGTCAGAGCAGACTTGATTAACTGAGTCTGCTGGAGTCTGTTGGAGCCTTGCAATTAATGTGCTCCAGCAGTCTCCTGCATCTTGTGTTTCAGTGTTCTCATGTTTCAACATGGTAGCAGGGGCATTTTATCTAAAACTCAGTTGACAAGCCTCTCTAGTTAAAGTGCCCCCTTTCCCCCTCCACACACACACTCCCAGAGTATGTATAAAAACACCCTAAAGCTCAGTTCAACAATGCTTGTGCCTAATTTTAAGCTTTTGAGGAGTAGTAGTAGCTCCAGTGAGCTAACTTACATGCTTCAAGTTAGGTAAGAACTCTGTTGAAAAAGGGCCAGAGTTAATTTATTCTTCTGAAACATAGTTTTCAAGTATTTTGATGCAGCTAATTTTCTCAAGTAAAAAAAACCAAACTGCTGACCTTTGATGTATAATCCACTTTTTCCACCCCTCCCATGATACAGACCGTGGAATTCAAGTTGAGACATACCTGACATATGATGGATATACAAATACAGCAAGAGAGGCACTTATGAATAAAACCTAATGATTAACTGAATTTTACAACACCTTTTATTCAATTGTTGACAAATGTCCAGGTGCTTTTTTATTCATAAGATTGTTCATGGACAGCAAATAGATCATGGATAAATGCACAAATAAATACTCCTGAGAATACTTGCATTAGAAATCTTCTCAGAGTCACTTTGAAAAGCTATTATTATTATTATTATTCTGCACAAAATTAATTTATTTAATGATTATTTGTGGTTGTGGATAATTTGAAAAGCAAAAAATTACTAAGGGCTGAACTTATAGAGTGTGGGCCAAACTCCCTGGATATTTAAATCAATAGGGAGTTTGACCATAGATTTACTAGGAGGCTGTATTTACAGTTTTGAATTTCATTGAGTTCCATGCACAACAGCCTGGCTAACATATTCATAAATGATTTGAGATATGTCTGGAGTTGTAAAAGTTAGGGCTGGCAAGCTGGCCAAATCATTACCAATTAACCAGTAACTTGACTGCATATTTTTTGACCAGTCAAAGATTATAGCGATTTTACAAAAAGAACCCCAAAACAAACAGAAAACCCCTACATTTTGTAGTTTTCATGACAGAAATATGATTTTTTATTGTTTTTGACACATTTCTTAATGGAAAATGTGTGCTCTTTCTGTGTATAATTTGGATGTATTGGCAATTTGTTTTACAATTTTTGACTGATATTTGATCAATAAATTGACCAAACTTTATTTGACTGGTCAAATACCCATCCCTAGTAAGAGTTGAGGTCTAACAAGATAAAAATGCTGCCACACCAGAAATGCTGCCAACAACGTAATCTATGCCAGAAGGTAAAAAAGAGAAAGAAGTGGAAGTCTGCTGTATTCAGAAAAAGAGAACAGCATAGAAATGTGGCACTGAGTTTTCACCTATACAAACCATGCAATTGATAAGACAAAAAGACATAAGACATATATACATATACAAAGAGTTCTAATTAAATAAAAGCTGCCTCATGATTGCTTATGTATTATAAAGCCAAACACCCTTTCTATTTTCTCTCTGATGAGAACCAATTTATACCATCCTCTAGACACTCTAAGAATTTATCAGAAATGTTCATTTTTGTATTTGACTTGTAAAGAAAAAGGCAGATTCTGCCATTTTATTTTTAACTATTTTCCCCATACTGTAGACCTGCTGCCTTGCAAGATTATGTGTTATAGTGAAGATCCCTTCTCTATAGAGACCTGCACATTTTTATTGATGATTATTGCACTTTGCCCAGTCCTATAACAAATCACAGATATTTTGTAAATCTATTACACCTACCTTAGATGCTAGTTCCCCAGGTGCTTTCCTTACTAAAAAGTCTGCAATTTCTGGAAGCTCATGCTTGTGGAGTTTAATACTCCAGATATATTGCAACATTAAGAGTAGATTTCCATAAACAACCATGAATGGTGAACTGATCATAGCATATTTCCTTCGATTACGAATCATCCAAAGTGTACAGGACCAGATCAATAACACAAAAGTCAACCAGCTGTGATATGTGATACTCCAAGCCTTAGGAAGGAAAAAAGAAAAATAAATGTTTCTTGAATATTCAATACATCCAGTTAAACTTAACAACACTTCTTTACCCAACACACTGTTCACAATATATTTTCATTGCTGTGACTGCCATTTATGTTAATCAGAACTGCAATGGCCAGCCATAGCAAATCCCTGGGATAACTGGTTGTATTCCTAGAAAAATCTCAGTTGAGACTGAATCTTTCCTTGTAAGATGTTATACCTTGGTACTTTAGTGGAACCATTAGTTCAGGTCTTCCAGAATCTGTCGGTAACTGTAGAACTTGTTTCAATTTCACTCATAGACAAAGGAGATAGGGTAGACTGAGGGCATGACCATGTAACAATAGCAGTGAAGATGCAGATGGAAAAGACTTTGGCATGATCTAGCAATATGTGTGTGCCCACAAAGCCCCCAACAGGCTTATACTGTTTTGCTTAAGTCCCTTGCTGCCAGAGCTGGATTAACCCTTGTGTCCCTAGGCACACAAACTCGTGGGCCCCTACTTACTACTGTATATTTATATTATTTTTTCATGCAATTATAATATATAAAATCAGCACAACTTGGCCCCTTCTTTACTTAGGGCCCTAGGCATCTGCCTAGTTTGCCCATGCATTAATCCGGCCTTGCTTGCTGCTATGTTTCTACTGGTACTGTGACCTGTGCCAGCTGAATTATAATATTATCTAAAATATTCTAATCGCACTTTTATTTACAGTGTATGCCAACCCTTAGTACTCATCTGACTTACCCTATACAAAGTATGGTTGTTTCCTGCAGTATATTCAAATATGCTGTTCAGTTCACAGGACTTAAGCAAGTAGTTACTTGGAATTGCTCTGGACAAAACACTCTACTATGTCATATGGGAAAGCCATTGCATTTGTAAAGGGCTTTATAAAGTTATGTTATTGATTTGTGGCTAGATTCAGATCTCAGCTATACACAGGGTAACTCCAAAGTATCTTATTCAATAGAGTGCTTCACTTCCATTTTATTACAAACAAGAAATTATTATTAGATAAATATGTGTGAATATTTTAATTAAGGTTGGACCATATAGACTTGGCTTGTCCTGAACTGATATAATGTCCTTTTGTGTCATCAGGAATCACTGATATTCTTCCATTGAGATATGAAATAATACCATGGATAATGGGGCAAATCTGGCTATAGTGTAAATGGGACCTACACCAGAAATGAATTTGGCCCAGGACACTTAACATAGGGTATTAAGTGAAGTTAACTGTTCAGAGTTGATGTCTCAATGCAAGATTCCGAAAAGTAATATTTAGCTCCATTTTTTACACTGACAGATTTAAATTCTGAATTGGATTTTAAAATAATTAGACAATATGTTTAACAGATACTGGAAAACAAAACCCAGAATTTTGTGCCACTATGAAAGTGACTACTTACTAACATCTCAAAAAGTACCAAATCAGATCCAGATTTGCAGTCCGCCATGTTTAGTTTATTACCAGAGACTTTTCCTACTAGAGGGCAGTAAATAAAAGTCTTAAACCATAAACAAATAATTTTTATTTTACTCCCTTGAAATATAAAGGAGTCAAAATAATTTGTTTCTGTTGTTTTTAATACAAAATTGGGCCAAGAAACTTCATAGGAAATTGAAATCCAGTTGAATATTTTTCAAAATAGTAAAACCAGTGCCTGCACTGTAAATACAGATAGAGAAGTAATTACCATGTTAAGAACCTGCTACAGTACAAACTAAAGGTATTTGCACAAACTGGATTTTTTTCCAAAGCTGTGAATATCAACTAATACCAAAACCTGAGAACCAGGGAGTTTTCTGATCTATAAGCACATACCACCCCAATCCTATCATGGAACCCTTGCACCTAAAATTCTGTCTTCTGCCCTATCATGAGTATGTTGTAGGACTGGAGAATAACTTTGCACATAAGTGCACCCAATGGGTTCAGAGATCAACTGAAGATTTTACAATCTTTAAAGAAAATGCCACTGAAAAACTGCCCCTCAGCAAAACACTTAGAAGAGGACCTTACTCATAACAGAAGGGATCTATTTGGTAGCCATGTTGGTCTGAGACAAAAAGAAATGCAAAAATCTAGAACTCTTGGTTCAGAGATGATACCTTTTATTAAATGATTGTATTAAAAGCTTTTAATCCCTGAACCAAGAGTTCTACATTTTTGCATTTCATAGCAGAAGTTCATTTCTAGACCTGGCCAATCTCTATAATTGGACTTTATGTACCTTCACAACTCAGTTATTCTTATCTGATACCTACCATCATTGCAATCAGAGCACAAATGTAACTTTGCTTCATGATAAAATGGAATACAGAAACCATGGCATGGACTTTTGAATTTTCTTTTTCTTCCTCAATAAATTCTTCCCCCTCCTCTTCTTCCTCCTCCTCTTTCTTTTCTAAGTAGAAAAAAATATTCTTACATTGCAATTCATACACATTTAAAAGCAATGGTTGAAACACACATCCAGATCCTGGAGTCCTTGCTCAA
Source organism: Gavialis gangeticus (assembly GCF_001723915.1). Lineage (NCBI taxonomy): Eukaryota > Metazoa > Chordata > Crocodylia > Gavialidae > Gavialis > Gavialis gangeticus. The sequence continues at coordinate 89,253,750 of NW_017728992.1, read as the reverse complement.
GCTAGGTAAAGCGTGAAGTATCTAACCAATTTTATTTCAGTACACTAAACTCATTAGGGAACGTCACGTGACAGAATGCTGTGCTACTGCCATAGTACTCATCCAGGCCAATGTCAGTAATTTGGGTAGCACGACAATGATTTGAGTCACAGAAAAAAAATCCACTTGTGTAGAATTCATCCACAGTAAGGTAAGGCTTTGTAATAAAAGTGCTGATGGATAAACATGCAGGCAGTATTTTGGAAACTGTGTGTGTGCCTATGGCATGATTCAGGGAATGTGCAAGTCATTTGGGAGTCATTGCTTTGGAAGCAGTTTCTTATCTTTCAATATGAAAAGCAACTTAACAAAAAATATATGAGCAATTAATGTAACAAGAGAGTAAAGAGTAAGCACAGGTTAATTCCCAAATTAGCCTTTACTACCTGACATATCATCTGATGGTTCCCATTTATATTGTGGTGTTGAATACATATCTGCTTTGGCTGGTCCATTCTCCATGGGAAGTGTGGGGTGAATAGTGTGATAATCTACAGGCGTTCCATTCACTGTTACCAGCAAGACCTGCCAGGTGTGGATCAGAGAAAGGCATTCCTTTTACAAAAGCTTCTGAGAGTTGTATACTTATTACCATGCTTCTTCTAGTACTGTTCTTAATACATTAAAGAAATAGAATATGCAATTTCTTGTTTCTTCTGGCAAATAATTAGCAAGTTTAAATAAACAAAATTTTGGAGAATCAAGGGAATCCTTGGTGTAATTAGGCGATGGGGAATAAGATCCTGTTTTAGATAACAGAGAGGCTTGTAGCACAAGTTATAGGCTAGTCAAAGGTTTCTTTCTATCAATACCTTACTTAATGAAGCCTAGATCTTAAAAAAAATAGGAAGCTTTGCAAGGTTGGACTCTTACTAAGGAACATGACAATAATTATCCATATGTTAATTGTAGAAATCCTGAATCCTGAATCTGTACAGGGGTTCCTTTCAGCTCTATGACAGTTCCAAGAACAATTTTTGGAAAACCATTTTAAGCTAATAAATTGACAGTGACTTTACGAAATATTTTTTAACAGACCTGTAACAACAATTTTCACTTCTATATAGTACATCCCATTACATCACAAGTTTATCTCTTTTTTTAAATTTTTACAAACATTACTTAAATCCCCATATCACCTCCGTGAGTTCAAAAGCTATGAAAATGAATAATTGAACTGCATTTTAAAATTGTTATTAGAATGGTCTGTGTTCATTACAATTAGTAAAATACATTTTTTTGGCTTTTTATTTCCATTGTTTATGCCACTTGCTAGCACTAATTGAATTTTCCTTCCTGTAATGTTTTTCCTTTTTGTGAATTAAATTTCACACTGTTGTCCTTGTTTGGCCTCAGGTTCTACCAGAAGAAGCTAAAATCTTTCTCAGACTGGAGAAAACCTATTTAGGTGGTGGCTAATAGATGATGTCTCATCCCTGTAAATCTAAGAGGGGAGAGGATATTTTTCTTGTGGAAATAATGTTAAGACTCTAAAGTCCAGTGGCAATTAGTTCTCTGGAAACATTCCAGTCTCATCATCAAAAATACTGTGATTTTTTTGCAGAAATAGACACGCACGTGAGCTGTGAGCCACGTTCAGGTTTGACACAGCTGATTTCAGTCTGCATCGGGAAGGCATTCTGCACCCTTTATTTGTGATGGGATGAGACTGAGAAACAACATTTGTCTTTCTAATACCTAGTAGAATTTCCTGCCAGTGAACAAATGATGTTGTTTGTTTCAATAGAGAGTCAGACTTTCTGTCATTACAAAATACAATTCAAGTATAGAGTAAGTCATTCCAACAGGGCCACTGAGCACACAACTAAAATACGCAACGCCTGAGTTGTATCAAGTTTTAAAGTAGCTTCTTAAAAAGAAGAGTTGAATGCTCTGCTTAAAATACAATGAAATAGGGAAGATCTTTTACTAGTTGGTGCAATGTTGGTCATTCTGGTGTGCATTAGTAAGTTTAAATACATCAAGGAAATTCTCATTTAAGTAATAGGTAACGGAACACTGTCTCATTTTAGGTAGTATGGAGGTTTGAATAAGAAAGACTGTAGTGTAAATGATATGTTAATCAAAAGAACAGAACCTTTTAACAGTTTCAGTACATTTGTCTACCATCAATGGAATACATTTTAAAGTCATTTATGTTAGTAAAAATAAATTGCAAAAACTGATAGTATACTAACATCTGATGGCTTGTATTCGTCTTGGGTCATTGACAGAAGCTGCAAAAAGCAATGCAAGGACAGAATATTAATCAAGCAGCATAGCTCAAGCATTAATATGTTTAACAGATTTAATATACACATGCAGATTTTCTGACCCTCTCAAGAGATTTGTTTTGAATGAAGCAATAATAAATTTTTAAGAGGCCAACAGAATTGTACATTATGATCAATGAAATGATATTGATTGTACTGTATCATCATTCCGATTGTGCAGTTACTACAGTATCCTGAAACACACTCAAACTCAACCTCTTGTACCATCACATCGCCTAGTCCAGTACAGTATAAACCAGTTACAAAGCTGTAGGTGAGGTGTGCAACCACATAATTCACACAAATGGAACTAGTTATTCACTAAATCCCCTTGGTTTTAGTGCTACAGTCACAGTCAAAGGCAATATAAGCATACCTGCTAGTCCATGCAGAACAGCTTGCTCTCAGCTTTTTTCATTTTACTAATGCTCATTGCACTGTTATGCAGAACATATGCTCAGTCTTGGGTGCTTTTACCTCACTGAGGCTTCTTACACTGTTATTCAAAGCGCTTTGCTTCTAAGAGAAGTCTTGAAATGGACAGGACCTATTCAACCTAAAGGATGTTAGCAGGACAGCACTGACAACAGCTGAGATGGGCTAGAAGAATTAACTACTCACTCCACATTTTGGGCAATTTCTACTTGCCAAATGAGCCCACAACATGCGGCTTACATTTACATTACATGTGGTTTACAAACAATTTTCTATTGAGCAAGTAAAGATATTCCTGTATAGGTAATCAGTACCACATGCAGTCACGCATACATATGTGTTTATTATAATCAGATCTATAATGAAATGTAAGCCATAAAAATATATGTAACCTATAAGGCCCCATTTGCCAATCTTTTTTTTTCATCAAATCTGCCCTCTTGAATAAAGATGGCAGGGATGGGCTTTTGGTATGGAACATGACAAGATTGTGTAAAGCAAAATGATACTATCATATCAGTCACATTTTATTGCCTTAGATTTTTCACTGTAAGTCAGTGGTGCTCAACCTCTTGGTTTCACAGGTTGGAGGATTGGTGTGGGACCAGTCTGCAGACCAGATACGGTCCCACGTGCCAGGACTGGGCCCTGAGCTGCCTCTGCTTGGCCAGAGTGCTTCCAGACTGGGTTTCATGCTGCTGAATTGGGCTCCATACCACTTCCCTCAGCCTCACACTACTGGATTGGCCCCCATTCTACCTCCATACTGTCCGCCAACCTACTGGATCAAGCCCTGTGCTGCCTCTGATGGGCCCTGTGCTGCCAGATTGGGCTCCATGTTGTCTGCACTTGGCTTCATGCTGCCTCTGTTGAGGCCCACACTGCCAGGTTGACCCCTGCACTGCCTTCAGCCAGCCCATGCACTTCGAGATTGGACCCTTGGCCACTTCCATGGGCTCTTATGTGCCCATATTGGGCCCCATGCTGCCTCTGCCCAGCCCTGTACACCTGGATCAGATCCTGTGCCATTTCTGCTTTGTCCCGCACATCCAGTGTAGCATACAGGGCTCTATTATCCAGCTTGCAAGGCTCCCCACAGGTCCACAAATTTGGCAGCAGGGGACTACCAGCTAATGCTACCACACTGCTGCTGCCAGTTTTTGGATCCGCGAGGAACTTGATGGCACCATGGGCCAGATGTGGCCTGCAGGCTGGTGTTTGAGCTCCCCTGGTCTAAGTCTAAACTTTGTATAGAACCACTGTAGGTGTTTCTTATCCATTTTCTAATAATGATGATAGGACCACCTGACAAAAATTATGTATGTAAAAAATCATCAGCTCCTCTTGAGAAAGATGTTAATCTTAGTGTGTAACTCTAATCTAGCTCTCCGCTCTACCTACATCTTTCACCTACTTTTAGGGTTCATAGTCTTGTATTTATACTTCACTCTGATGTCTCCTGCTCTTCCCCCTCCTTGCATTGCACTGCCTCACCTCCCTCTCTGCTGAACCCCACATTCATGCCTTCAACTCCTCTGTTAGATGACTACATCTTCATTCTCCATGTCCTTCTCACATGGACCTAAAATCCAGCATGCACAGAGTGCTGCCCTCTTCTGACACCACCTCCATGAGATGCCATTTCAGGATTTCGTTCAATACTGCTTTCCTTGTGTATAACTCCTACACAGACTTGTTTGTGACTCTCCTGTTGATCTGGTCCTTCTTTTTTACTTCCTTTGTTCCTGTCCCTCTTTTCATACAAGCCTCATCTGCTTATTAGTAAAATCTTACAGTCATTCATTTCAGAGCCACCTTCTCTGAAGCTTCTGTCATTTGAAGCAGGCTTGTGCCATCTCTTCATTCCACTAATCCTATGCCTTATTTACATTTTCCACTGAAAACATTTTCTCTCATGCCTTTACTTTAGAAAGTCTGTCTGCTGCAATTGTTTTATGTTGTAAATGTGTTACATACATACTGGAGCTCTGAAAGCATTTGTATGAAGGCATTCAATTTGTAAGAAAGTGGGATAGCATATAATGTATCCTGTCTGATAACTGACTTTTTGTTAGTTGTTTGTTACCAGCCTTCCAGCTTACATAACATGAAACTGGGAATACTTCAAACATATGTGTTCTGTTGGCTTTTCTATAATAGCCAGGCAAAGATACAGAAGTATTAAAGTTTCCACTGAAATTATTAGACATAGAAATACAGAAATGTGTTTGTTGCTCAGTGGATTCAGTTCACAGCTGTAAGCACCATTTATTTATTATTATGGGATGTGTGTAGACAAAATGGGGGCCCTAAATTGAAGAGGTGGCTTTTTAAAAACACTGCTTCAATTTACGGCTCTTTAAATCCCTGTATCGTGCATATACCCACACACACTTACCCACCTCTCCGGCGGCGGGGAGGGGAGGCAAGCTACTGGCAGGCAGAGCAGTCCCTAGGCTGCTGGGGAAGAGGGGGAACTGGTACTTCCCTTTGCGGCAGTGGCATCCCACCCCAGATAGCACCCGCCTGCAGGCACCTGGCTTGGGTGGTCCCTGGGGGCACCACAGCTGTGGAGAGAAGCACCGGGTCCCCATGCAGCTGAGGCAGGCTCCCGGGGGGGAAAAAAGATCAGGCTCGCTGCTTTTCTTAGGTGGAGCTTGCCTTCCCGGGCTGCTGCCAGGCTTCCAGCAGGGCTTTCTGCAGAGCCTCTGAGATGCATAGAGCCCGGTGCTTTGCTGCGCAGCTGTAGGGGCAGCAAACTGTGCCCCAAGTCATTTAAGGTGTGTTATGCCACCAAATTTGCTACAGCAGCTGTGATTAATGCACAATACACCATCGATGCGTGTAGACACCGACAGCATTAAAGTGGTGCAAAAGCATTTAGCCAACATTAAAGTGTCGTGTACACATGCTCCTCATTTTGTCTATACACGGCCATGATGTCCAAGTAGTATTCTTGGAATTTGAGTATGTTACTATAAGGCTCAACTTAAACACTTCTGGACCCAAAATCTGGGTGCAGCTAGCCGAATGGGAATCCCCTCAAGTTGATGAGCTGTGGTCTTTCTGAGGTATAAAACTTGTGCAGCTTTTTCTTACACTGGGCTGCTTTATATATCCTGGAATGGGGGAGGCTGGGAGGGATTGATCTCCCCAGACTGGCCCACAGACGTACTGCTTCTACTGAATGTTAGAGAATAACAATATTTTTGCTCCACCCCATTCTTAGTCTTATCTGCTCATCACATACACACTTTAGTTCGGAAACTAGAGCTCACTGCTCCCCAAACCAAACATTAATTACAAAGTTAACACAAGAGAATGAGCTATGCATTTGAAATATGTTTGATACAGGGAGCCTGTTCTCCCAGCTCTTACTTTTCTCTCATCAGTTGGGTAGTGACTAGCATACCACAAACTGCGTCTTCTCTTGGCTTCCATTGGAGCTGAGCTGCAGGCTGGTTCCTTGTCTTCTTCCCTGTTATCAGATTTATCTTCATCATCTGTCTCCTAAGCAACGTAAATGACATAGTTAATAATGATTCCTAAGTGATAATTTTCCAAGATGAACACTAAGGTAACTAGATGCTCTTATTCCTTTAAAAAGTATGTCTTGAAATATCTGTGAGCATTTAACGTACTGTACCTTTGATGAAGTGGTTTTATGAGGATGACCTTTTCAGAAATTGATGAGAGAGCTATAATCACTATACCCATCAATATCAAGATGTTTCTTACAGGAGACCAAAAGCAAATAACCTTTTTACCTGTTATCTTATGGAATAAACCACTACTAGCATTTTGTCTCTGATGATGGCCAGAACCAGAAGTTCAGCAGAGGTATACAGAATGTACAATTATGATATAATAATATTCCTATGGGGAAATTTTTTCCAATTCCCCATCTGTTAATACAGTATTTACTAAAATATAAGACAACCCTGAACATATGATGACCCCCCCAGTAACTAGATCCCATGTATGGAAAATTGATAAATGTGCTATAATTTTCCAGTTATAGAATCTAATTATTGGAGGTTTGCCTTGAATTTGTCCCCTTCCCAATGCTAAAGCAGGGAAAATAAATCTAAGGTGGGGGTGAGGTGGCCCCCTTGACCTTTGCCCCTACAACTTTTTCCCTTTGCAGCCCCTTACCTCCCCCTATTCTCCCTCTGCACATGGAAGGGTGCAGGGAATTCCACAGCACACCCAGTCCTGGAAGAAGGTGATGATGCTGCTCATTAGGCTTGTGCGAAGTGGCTAGTATTCACTTCAGATTCGGATTTGGCCGTTTTGGGGGACAGTGATTCAATCTGGTGATTCAAATCACTGTCTCAAATCGATTTGGCCCAATCTGATTTGGAGATTTGGCCACCGTCAGATTGGCCAAATCTCCTAATCAAACAAGCCCCATCCCCTGCCTGCTCTCCCAGCCCCATCAATGGCTGCCCAGCCCAGACCCAGCTCTTTTTAAAGAGCATCCCAGATCTTAAAAAAAAGAAAGAAAGGTGCATTGAACCATGCTGAACAGCACCTGAATCTATAGAAAGTATCAGCATCAATGGTGTTATTTCAGTGGCGTAAATTAGAACACATTTTTGCCTAACCAAGTGACCTTCCAGATGTTTTTAATCTCAGTGATTTGGGTGTAGAGGTTGAAACATATTTTGTCTGTCAGCTTTATGTTTTCTCAAGAGTAGACACCTTTATTTCTGTGTTTCAAATAAGGGTTTAATTTGCTGCTTAAAAGACATCAACAGTATTACCTACTAAGTGGTTGGGCTTTACTTGGGCTTCTGATCACAAATGTAGCAAAAGCATACATGAAACCTTACTTCCCTCTGCATCCAAAAAACAAGATTGTCAAAGTCGGGACCTAGAAGTTAGGCTTTCATGGGAGCTCAGGATTTTTAGTATTACTGAAAATCAGCCCATGTATTTCGGTATCTAGACCAGGCTATAGGGCTAAAAGCTGCAAAGCAGCCTCTGGAAACACCCTATGAAGGTAACTTTAAGCACCTCTTTTCTAAAATCTTGGTCTGAATTAACAATAATTGTCAATTTATTTTTACTTCCCAACAACATAGTAGCACATTTTACACATAGATATATATTTGCATTTACAATTTAAAGGCCATTTCAACACAAAATATAACAAACACCTAACAAATTAATCCCAAGGTTCAAACAACTTGGCAGTGTTCCTTTCCCGGATTCAAAGCTTTAATGTAAAAATGCCCCAGAGAATACCATTTAGTTTGGCAACAATAAGACCAAGCAAGCACCAAGTGTGCTGATGCACTAGACAATGGGTGTCTTTACACATGCTCCAGGGTGGCCAAGTGGGCCACCAGCTCTAGGTGGCAACTTGGAGGAAATATAAGATTGGCAATTGCCACTGCTGCCATTCTGGCTATTGCAAGTGCCCCAGCCACTGCCACTATCTAGGGTGTAAAATGGCTTGTTAGGCTTTTGTTTGAAGTATCTAAAATTTATAAAACATAACATAATTTTAGGGGTAGGAACTGCAACATTGTAAGTTCTGCATGAAAAAGAAGCCCCGGTTCAAAGACAGAATTTGCCCTATGTTTGCTTTTTTTAACATTCTCCATTCATAAAAAATAGTTTAAAGACACATCCATCAATTCTTTAGTCCTCTAAAACTGTCCAATTCTAAAGCCTCCATTTTAGTACTTAACACAATAAATATATGTTATTTGCAAAATTATGCAGATGGCTAACCATGGTAAAAAGTGGAATGGGGCAAGATAAAAAATAATAAAAATAGACCAGAAACAGGTAATATAATTCCTGATCACCGCATGGCACTATGCTTTGAGCTGTTTCACTTAATTTTTGCCAGCTCTTAAATACTTGTGGGCAAATGAATTGAAATTTATTGCTACTGTTATTGAACCATATCTTGTGCCCAATTATACCCTCACACTTGACAATGTGATGTGAATTTGTAACAGATAAGCTCTCTTTTTTCTTAGACTGCATGAATGATCTAATACAGTGGTGCTCAAATTTTTGGTCCATTGGGCCAGAGGAGTGACACAAGGCCTGTCTATGGGTCAGATTGGGCCCCAGAGCCTGACACCACCCCTTTCCTGCCCTGTGTACTGGGACTGGACCCCGGGGCGAGATGCCATTCTTTCCCACCCTCTGCACCTGGAGATTGGGTCCTGTGGGTCCAGAACTCCCACTGACACCTCCAGCCAGCTCCCCATGGGTCAGAAGATTTGGCGGTAGGGAGGCAGTGCCACTGATCCCCTGCTGCCAAATTTTCAGACCCATGGAGAGCCCTGTGGGCCAAATGACATAGTGCTGTGGGTCAGATCTGGCCCATGGGCTGGAGGTTGATCACCCCTGATATAGTATAGTGTTAAGTATGCCTCAAAAAGTAAGATGTACTGATTGACTGAAAACAACTAAAAGCAACATGTATTCATTCACCAGACTATTAAAACTTTCATGTTTTGCAATGTTATGATGCATTATCTGTTGCAAGGGGAAAGCTCTTTCAATGCACTGCTCACTCTGCATTATTTGATCTTTGACTTTGGTTTCTAGTTTTTCTTTATACAATAAACCAAAATAGACTAAAAGCTTATAGTCAAATAAACAAGACAAAATTAACTGAAGAGACAGTAAATTATTTTGTCCAATAGGAAAACACACAAATATCCAAAATGTGTGTAAAACTAATATTTAATAAAGCAGAATTTATTGTACTGCTATCCAAACCCAAAGGCTGAATATCATATTGTCTCACATGCAACGTGCACCTTTTCTAACTATTGAGCTGCTGGAAATTGGGGTATACTTGATAATCAAGGAAATATGCTAACAACAGTTACTGTTACTTAAGCTTCTGCCAAGGGAAACTGAAAGCAAAGCTGCATACTGGCTATGGACACTTGACCCTCTCCCTGACCTGAGGCTCTACAAAAAATATCTTTATACAGGTTTCCCTCGCTTTATACTATATATGTGTTCCCGGAAAAAGGAGCATAATGTGAATTTGCATAAAGGGAACCCACTTTACAATGTAACAAATAGAGATATATTCTAAGACCTCAACTGTACTGACCCCCAGACCCATTTCTACCACTCTTACAAGACTTTGGTATTTTGGTATTCACCAACACAGATCCACACAGGAGAATATTTTGGTGCACATCCCTCCCACAATGCACCACACAAAGCACCTGACTCTGGGTTTCCACCACACCAATCACATCAGAGTGAATTTATCTTGCATATAACAAATTTTTGGTATAAAGATGGTCATTGCATAAGAGCAAATTTGTACATACAGAACCCGCATAGAGCGAGGGAAACCTGTATCTTCCTTCTGCCTTTTAAAAAGAAGGTGCGTATTTTATTTGGGACCATGTTCCATGCAACAAGTATGGTACATGAGGACAAATAATAGCTAAGCCCAGACCAGTTCGCTAGAGAGAAAATGTACAAGAAGCCTCTTTTTCCTCTAGCACATCAATTGATATGGTGCTTTTCTGGTCCTTCTGTGCCAGCAGAGAGCTGCATATCCTGCTGCAGAACAAAATATCAAGACCCTATTCCCCAGCTTCCTGGAGCTTCTGTTGGGGAAGGAAGGCTGTGTACTGCCTCCCATAAATCATGCCTAAAAGTGCTATAAAGTTTTTTATGATTTAAAGTTCTTAAATCATGTCATTTGCTTTGGCTTCTAATGCTTTAGAATGCCCTCGGGGCCACACATTCAAACTTCTAGATACCAATATATGAACTAGAAATGTCTTTCTTCCTCTTTCTTCCATAGTCAATAAAAAAAATCTAAGAGACCTATGATAAAGCAGCAAGAGCATTAAAAGTTGCATCTGTTAGACAGAATTCTGTACCAGTCAATACCTCTCAGTTCAATTTCCCTCATGTTAGGCAATAAATCCTTGTGGAAGCTTTCAACAGCTCATTTTGAATTACCTAGGCAGACAATATTGCCATGAGCTTTCTTGATTGAAAAGTAAGTTTTAAGGCACCAGTCCTATAGCCCTTACTCGCATAAGTAATTCTATTGACTAACATGAGGGAAATTGAACTGAGAGGTATTGACTGGTACAGAATTCTGTCTAACAGATGCAACTTTTAATGCTCTTGCTGCTTTATCATAGGTCTCTTAGATTTTTTTTATTGACTATGGAAGAAAGAGGAAGAAAGACATTTCTAGTTCATATATTGGTATCTAGAAGTTTGAATGTGTGGCCCCGAGGGCATTCTAAAGCATTAGAAGCCAAAGCA
>NW_017728992.1:89222331-89237720 GCF_001723915.1 Gavialis gangeticus | reverse complement strand
TTCAATCACACTAAAAGATGCAAGACTAAACCCTGAAGGACTCAAATCAGAAATAGCATGCTCAAGATACAGATTCAAATTTTATACCACTGTGAGCAAGCGTCAGTAACAGAATTTTACATTCAGTAGTGAGAATTCATAAAGTTGTACTTTAGTGGCTTCATTTTCCTTACACATGGAAGTCAGAAAATGTAATTACCTTTACTATGGGTTCCTGTAGCCAAAGACGAATAAGAGTTGCTAGGGTATAGTACATCACCAACAATAAAATGGGGTTGACATAGTGATACCAGACATTTTCTTCACCTGCTATGATCCTCCAGGTACTTGAACAGTTTGTTTGGACAATTGCAGAGACCCCAAATAACCTTAAAGCAAAGAAATATATGTCAGAGAATAAATATTTCATTAAAAAATGTATTTAAAAGTAAAAGTAATGCAAAGTTTCCTCTTGTCAGTTTGCTTACTTTTTTCAACTTGTGAAACACTATTTGCTCTTTGAAAAGGATCTTTTCTGAAATGCAGGCCAAAGCCAACATTTTCATTTCACAACTTTTCACTAAAAGAGTTTTTTCTTTTCTTTCTTTTTTTTTTTTTATGTAATAAAATGGGAACGTTATATCTTTACATTTATGTCATGCAATAGAAAAAAAACAGATAGGAAAAACCTAAAAGCAAGCATCATGGTAAGTCCATCTGTCATGTCACAGTAGCACTCTGCCATTTGGTCTTCATTTAACCATTAATATTTAATACATTGTTCTTTGTAGTGAATTAAACTGCTGCACCTTTTCATTCAAGTCACTTAGTCCAGCATGTTATTGGTGGATAACTCTCTTCAGTAGTTTCAGCAAAGTCTACTGGGGCTTCAAAACTTAAACCTGCTAAAAGTTTAAATAAATGCACTGTCCTAAGAAACTAGACCCAGTACTGAAAACACTTATGCATATGAATAATTCAACTGAATTCCGTACAGTTCCTGATAGAAAATGAAATACTCAAGAAACATATTCTTGCTGTAAATGAACAAATCTCTGAGGAAAAGAGAAAAATTACTTGTGTCATGTAATATCAGTGACTATCCCCACAGAAAGCATGAGGCATTCCAGAGAAGGATTTTAAAATTATTGTTTTGCTTTGATCTTGTAAATATATTTTATGTAAGAATGACTGTTCGTAGGTTAAAATATTGAAAAGGTAAGGGTGCTACACATGCACCCAATTTAAGGCATCTTAAAATGGCAAATCAGCCATAAAAATGCTCTACATACAATGCAGGACATTTTAATGGATAGTTTGCATAGTGCCTTTAATTGAATGATATTGGAGTGGGGATTTTGACACGGGTGTGATAACGTTTTTGCTTGGACTTAATTATGGAGTTCCTAGTTAGAGGATCTTGCCCTTCCACTCAGGGTCAGACCAATCACCATATTTGGGGTCGGGCGGGAATTTTACCCCATTGTCAGACTGGTATGGACCAAGGGTTTTTTGCTGTCCTTCGTAGTGGGGCCATGGCCCTCTGCCTGGTATCTCTTGAGTGCATATTAACAACCTTTTACAGAAGCAGGATGTTGGCTGCTGTGGTCCCCTTGCTTTGACTCTGGTAGGTTACGGTGTTATGGGTTGTGTTGCATCAGGATTGATGGTAATTTTATTAAGAGGTTAGTTTATGGATTTATGTGGGATGGTTTGGATAGGAACAATCCTACCTCAGGGAGGGGTTTGGACTAGGTAACTTATGGAGGCCCGTGCTAGCCCTACTTTTCACTGATTCTATGAATATGCAGCAGGGCTCAGACTGTCAATCAGATTATTGTCAGTTCCAACCCTGGGCCCACACTGTGGTCCTAAATTGGCTGTGGTGCAGTCCGAGGGCAGGACTGCCCATGAGCTGACTGTCAGCCCTGGAGCCAACAATCTGCTAATTACTGACCCCAGCCCCAGGACTGTACCAGACCACCCTGGGCTGTGGGCATTCAGATTTCAATTTGTTGGTGCTTGAAGAGCCTGGGATTATGATTCCTGATCCCAAAACCACACCTCCTGCTATACAAATATGGCACAGCAGGAGGCACAATTGTTAGGATTGGAGCTCAGATGCCATGACACCTTTAAATGAGCCTGTGCCAGGGGCCTAAGATAAATAATATTTGACCTGTAAACTTCTGAGCAATTAAATAATATGAAATAATCACTCAAATCTAGAGACTTCAACTTAACTGAAGGTTATAAAAGAATCATTTTGGACTGGTAGAGGGATGGAGAAGATAACCTACAGTAGTATGTCTTTTCCTTTCCTAATTCAACGTCCTTTGAGGTCAATGGAAAGACTTCTTTTCACTTTTAATGACAGTTGAATTATGCCCCGATTCTGTGATACATTTGTGAAACAGACTTAACAGAGTTGGATTATAACAAGCATTTAAAATGGTACAAAGATGGAGGCCTGTATTATGAAATACAGGAGAAAGGCAGAATGGGAGAAGGAGGATATATCTGATCAGTGACAGACAAGAGATATGAATTTGTTTGACAGAGAGAGCAAGTTGTTTGACAATGACAGTAGAAATATTAACGTAATAGACTTTAAAGCATATTTCGGTCAGAGGGCTCCAACTCATAATGTTAGATCCAAATCAGCTTGGATTCTGAGAGGGTGTAAATCTGGGCTACGTCCAATCCTAACTGCTTTCTAGTCATAGCACTTTTATTCTGTATGTAGAATTTTCTCTTTTTTTTCTACTTTCCAAACCTGGGATCCACCCAAAAACAATTTTATGTTTTAAAGTTTAGGGCCACTGATTCATGCTGACAATCAGAATGAGAAGTAAATGCTAAGTAATATGTTTGATAAACTGCTTTAGAACACTCTACTTGAAATTTAACAACATTTAGATATTGGTAATCTCTATCAGTGTGGGTGTAATATTATCCATTCTTTAAGTTTTTCATTTAACATAAGATGGATGTGTTTCAGGAAGTACATTTCTGTGTAATGCTGTATAGGTTGGTTAGCTGAAATTATCTGTTTTTAGTATTGAGTCTCAGTCATGCAGTGTCAGTGTGCCCCATTAGAAATTTAAAAATATATATTCAATTTATCTAGATAAATAAAGATACATTCTTTTCTGTTCCAAAGAAGTCATCGTTCAGGAATCTTTAGTTAATCAGATAATTGTTCAATTAAATATCAAGTCAAGTCAGTCCTGAGGCCACTGCAACAATTCAGACACCTTAAATTTTGTAAAAACCCTCCTCCACTCTGCCCTGCATTTGGCTAGCTTTGTGTACTATAACTTGAAGTACTATCCAGTATTGATATTGGTTCCCCAGCACTTCTTGGGTCTACCTCTGTTTCTCTTTCCCTCCACAACACCCTGAATTATATTGTTGGCAAAGGTGTCCGGGCTTCTTGTGATGTGTCCAAACCATTGTAGCTTCCTTCATCGCACAACCTCCAGTAATGGTTTGTAGGTTCCAAATTTCTGACTGATTTGCTGCTTGACAGACTCATTGGTCCAGTGCTCAGTGTACAAGACACTGTTAAGGTAGACTATTAAACACAGTCCACCTTAAAACATGGATCTGTTCCAAGTGAAAAATTAAAACCCCCAAAAAACACACTGCAGCAAGAAGTGTTTATCCAGTAGAATAAACCTCTGGTGAAAACAGGCAATTTACCTGTGATAAATCACAGCAGATATTTTAATATACCAATATAGTTCTGCAAAAATATTTAATACCACACAGAAAACAGATTAATTATGGACATCTCATCAGCTCTGTTTCCTATGTGAAATTTTCAATGTCTTGCTTTAAATTTTAATTGTGGAAAATAGTGTGGATTAAAGTATTTCAATATTATTTTTGTTTGTTTTATCTAAAGCTTCCCCAGTTTTTCAATGTTTTTGTGTTATACTGAATATAGCTATCACTTTGCCTGATGCAAAGTGTATGGAAGTCACTGGGATTCTTTCTGTTCACTCAATAGGAAACAGGCCTTTGGATTAGGCCACACATGAGCTCTCATACAGCAACTCTGTTGATCCATTAATTTCAGTGGGAATGGCAGGTGCAAGGCATTATTTAACGTTGCGCTGTAAATGCAGAAAACATCCCACAGTACATATAAGTCTTCTCAACTGACAGTATACTAAATACTCTATTTAGCCCTAAATACTTGAATGCCAGAAAGTTTCTCAGGATTACTGTGATGGGAGTATCACTCTCGGAGCCTTTCCGGGAGTGGCTCCACCCTCCTGTAATGGGCCAACCGCCTGCTTACTTTCCTGCCATGCCTTGATCTTACTTGATCAATAGATTGTTGGAATCAGTGGGAGGCTGCCCATTTAACACGCCCCGGTGACAGGAGGCACTACCTGCAGCTCCTTTTCCTCCCCTACACCGCAGCCCAAACCTCGCAGATGGTGCTGACGTGGCTTGACCTGGGCCCTGTTATGTCTTGGCCCTCCTCTTTACTCCTGGGGGCTCCTCGCTGCCCCCTCTCGCTCGGGACTCCTCGCTGCCCCCCTCTCGCTTGGGGCTGGGGCCAATGCACCCTGCAAATGCTGCGCCCTCTCCGGCTCCAGGAACCCCCACGCTACTGGGGAGTCCCTATGAGGCCTCCTCCAACCCCTAATAGCCTCACCCAGTCTTCCTGTCAAAATAGTGAACATAAGAACACAAAGCCCCTGGGCTACAACATAAAAACTAGACCATCCGGTCAAACCAGATTCACTCCCTACTAGAGAGTGAGAGAGAGAGAGGGAGGGAGAGCTCCCCAACTCCAGCAGCAACTGGGGGAAGTTCACACTGCCAGAGTTCTCCCCTCCATCTGTCCTAGCCGAGTTCCTACTCCCACGGCTGCCGGAGAGGAGCTGCTCTCCTGGCCTCCTGCCTGGGCTTAAGAAGGGCTAAGCCTTGCCCCTTCCTGTCAGCAGGTTTTACTGGTTGCCCTGGCAACCAGCACCTGCGCAGCCCTGGTGACTGGCAGCTGAGTGCACTGCGACAATTACCTATATTATGAAAATGATTCTGATTTTAGTGGCTGTGTTTTCCAACATACACAACCCTATATAACTGAAGTCAGAATTAATCCATAGCAGAAGGAAATAAAATGCAAAATCTGACAAGTATGTAGCTAACTGAATACTGAAAAAAAGCAAAGCAAAGCAAAGCAAACCAAATCGAAAATGCATCAAAATAAAACTAACCAACACCCCCACATCCAACATATCTGGTGATATCTTAATTTACTGCATAATTTTTGCTTGTCAAAAAATCTTTTGAACTTCTTGTTTGAACAACAAAAGTTTACCAGATACTGTACACTGAGCCAGTCCATTTTAACCTGGAAGCAGAAGTTGTGTTTTTTAAAGTACAGCTCTGTTTTCCAAAAATGTATTTTATGGAAAATTGTGAATCCAAGAGCAACCACATGAAAAGTGTTTAAAATTAGAAAGCCAATGGGAATTTAATTACCCTATTGAGGAACATTAGAGGATGGCACACTGAAAAACAGCTCTTAAGACAAAGGTTACATGCAGTTGTCCCATTGCTGCTCTGCAAGCCCTCTTTTCCCTAGCATAAATTTCCTACTTAATTAGTGAATCATCCAAAATGAATCACAGGATGCACTTTGCTCTTTCAGGACAAAGTTGCATGTTGCGGCCGTGAGAAACACTGGTAACAACTTAACATTAAATTATGTAATGGCTTTAGAGTGGAAATATGTATTTAATTGAAAAACAGGAAAACATTTTTTTCACCCAAAATAATTTGATGGAGCTACAGAAATATTGAAGATTTTTGCTGCATTCAGTTCATTGAAGGCAACTTCTCCAGTTTGCAGTCATTCTATTTGTATACTATGAGAGCAAAACTAGTGCTAATATAAAGGTGTTCAATAAGTGCCAACTAAAAAAGTCAGCAAACTTGAAAAGAAAATTAAATATACACTATCTACAAGACACTGACCAAATTTATTACAATCTGCTAATTTTGTGAGCACCATGGGGCATAAGAACATGGGGCTTTTTTTTGCAAAAACAATGTCATATATCTAGATCTTTGTCAGAGTGATGTTTTAGGGATTAATTTGTTCACAGCAAAAGGAATGCAGATCTCATGGCCAAAATGGACCATTTTCTTTTGACTTCCAGTACAACACAGGATACATAATGTTCCCCAAACACAATTTTTCACTTGTCCATCCTGTAAATGATGGCCGGAATTCTAAGTTCATATATGACCACACATTTGATTATATTACAATAAATGTTGTGCCCAGTTTAGCAATTAATGCAGATCACTTTATGTAGGTGACTTCTTTTTATCAGCACTTTAATCTGTCATCTGTAAGCTTTATCAGCAATAATTTCATAATTTTCTTCCAAATCACCAATAAAAAGACATATGCTTCACCAAAATGGTGAATTTACTAAACTGATAATGTCACTGCCAACTATTTTACTGCCTTATTACTGCAATGCAACATAAGAACAGCCAAAAGTGGCTAGTTACTCGTACAGAACTAAAACATACATTAGCAAAAGAAGCCCACACATAGCCTCTATTATGAAACATGACAATGCTACATGTTTGCTAGAGTTTAGATTTGTAAATACCAGGTAAATCAGTACATTCTCATATATTAAAAGGCAGAACAAAACACTTCCTTTGACAGCTAAGCTTTTCCTTAGTAAGCAAGGAAACTTTGTTTTAGAGAACACTATTAAAATTTGAATATACAATATTTATGATTTTAATTTTTTCAGATTTTGGAAATAATTTAGTATTAGGCTGCCCGTAAATTCTATTTAAATCTGGCTGCTATTTTCTACTGCTTATGGTTAGTGAAAAGTGTTAGGATGGTGTCACACATTAATCTGCAACTGTTGCAAACCACTGGAATGTTGTGATGTATTAAAGTTAGTCATATATTAGGAGATAACCCTCACCTGAAAGGGAACAAATTTGCACTTCCATGGGAACACTTAACATGTGCTAAACTGCTTGAACTTGTGCCTGCTCATGTTTTAGCTACACTTGGTATTAATTTGAAGGTGTGACATAATCCTTACATAAAAATACTATTTTGCTCACTTAATGCAACACAATCTCTGTGCATTAAATGTTTATGAATAGGCATTAAGCATATTAATACAACTAAAAACTATAGGTATTGTGCAGAAAGCCTCACAGTTAATAGCTAACTAACCAAGTCTTAGAGATTCAGTTCTGGAGCCACTAAAAGGAAGTAAAATCACATAGCAGCTTTTCTCATGAGCACATGTCAATGTGCAAATCACTCTTTTTTCAGGTAATTATGCATAAAAAATTCATTCAGTGCTTGCGATCAAAGAGGACATCAAGTGATTCATAGTGGCAGGAAAAGGTCTCCTATCATGTACTATTGATTAAGTTTCCTCTGATGGGGCTTAGAATGCAGCAGTTTCTCAGGCTGGCTAGATTTCTGCTGAACCTCTCAGTGGACTAATTACAAATACTCAAAGGCTCTGCACATTGCTTTCTTTTTAGTGCTCATATATTCCTACTGGACCTCAAGGGATAGTGACTGAGAACTGGCAGTTTTTGTCTCTAATTGCATTTCTTGGTAGATTTATAAGCCTTAACCCTGTTTCCAGCATTGTCAAAATTCTCTCCAAAAACTACCTGCAACAAGGATTCTTGAGGGTACTATCTTTGACTGGACCAACTGTATAATTGGTATAGACATAGCCAAGCATTTGGGTATCACAGAACCCTACCCTGTGATACTTGAAAGCTTGCCTAAGGCGATACCTATAGTTGATCCAATAAAAGTTATCAGTACAAGAATTCTTATCTCGTATATTTCCTGGATCATCACAGCAAGAACATCACCTCAGTACTACCTGAAACAAATCACCCTGGTTAGAGGCAAACCAGGCTAGTAGCAACTCTACATATGTCAACCTACCACACAACTTAGTAGTGCTCTGCTGCATTCAGACATGACACTTGCTATATCCTAACAACTCATGAAATTCTAGAGACCTCGTCTGGTCTTGGTAAATTCTGAAAGTAAGCAAGCAAGAAATTCCTAACTTTCAATTTTGTATTCTTATTGTTTTTTTCTCCCAAAAGCTTACAGGGCCAAAAAAGAAAGAAAGAAAGAAAACAGAATAAAAACAACCAAGAAAGAAGGGAAGTCCATCTGCTATTGCATGCATGTTTACCTCATCTGCCAGAAGGTACTGTTTCCTGTAGGATATAAAGGCAGAAAGTAGAAATGCCAAGACCAAATGTGATTGCAGTATCTTATGAAATGGGGAAAAATAATAATATTGCATCACTATTGACTACTATATATATGTATTTTTTTTTTTTTAGAAAGAAACTATGAAGAGGGCAGACTCTCTTGTTTTCTCTATACAGGGGATTTTTAAAATACATCTTATATAATTTTAATGGCAAAATCACAAAATTCTTTTATCTTACCAGGTGCAATTTTCAGTTAATAGAATCCCAAAGGGAGAAAAACCCAGAAAAATATTATCTTACAGAAGAAATTCCTAAAATGTGATTCTTTGGAATATTAAGCTACAATATTAATTATTTTTTAATTATACTTTTCTAATGTATCCACTTTTCATAAGTGCAGTATACTATTAGCCTTCCACTGTGACATGAATATAACTCCTGCTAATTTTAGTCACTGAGCATATGTGGAAATTAGAGTCAATTGCAGGAGTTCAATCAATGGGCCATGTCTGGGTACAGTTACAGTAATTTAAACTAACTATAACTCTTAGTAGCTTGTTGTTGCTGCGCACTAGCATCAGAAATGACCCATGCGCTGCTAGGACTGCGCAGTACTGGTAGTTCTTTCTTCCTAAGTACTGAATGACTGTGCAGTAACAGCTGCACAGTTGGGCACTTGTGTAGACACACCCACCTTGGCTTACCTTGCAGCCATTTCTTTGTGTGTCTGTAGTCTTAAATTACATTGTAAGATCAATACCCTACCAGGATATCAAAAAAGTAATTACAGATTGGAGAACTCAAAAGGAGTTTGTGGTTTTACAAAATATTCTGAACTTTATAGAAAATACTTCTGAAGGACAACTATTTAAACTACTTCTGCTTTAAAAAAAACTTCTCCCTTGTCTCTAAAGGCTTTCCGGTATGGCTTAAATATATTGCTAGTAAAAAGTTAACGTTTAATAATTTATAAAATATTACTGCTATTTTACATATGTAACTGTGCATATTTTACACATGTAAAATTGATTTAATAGGGAGAATCTCTGTACTCAGACTGGACCTACTTATTTTAACAGACAAGTTAAAAAAGTTAAAATGAGTCTGTGAGACTCTACTTCAGGGGTGGGCAATTATTTTGGGTGGAGGGCCACTTAGCAAATTTTGGCAAGCTGTCGAGGGCCGCGTGGGTAACCCTGCCCCTTGACAAGTGCCCTGCTCCCTGGTCACCATCTTGGGACTGGAAGTCCCGCTCCTAACCTCTGAGCCTTGCCACCAGAAGTCCCTCCCCTTGCCCTTGGAAGTACCCCTTTTGAGAAACAGTTTGTTATCTTAGAACCGGAAAAAAACAAATTATGTACTAAAAATCAAATACCCATAATATTATATTTTAATTCAATTAAAAATATTTTGTACTGATACCTGTGTGTTTGTGCTTTATATGTAGAAGTGATTGTATAATAGCTCAAAACGTAG
Source organism: Gavialis gangeticus (assembly GCF_001723915.1). Taxonomy (NCBI): domain Eukaryota; kingdom Metazoa; phylum Chordata; order Crocodylia; family Gavialidae; genus Gavialis; species Gavialis gangeticus. The sequence goes on along the minus strand of NW_017728992.1, from coordinate 89,227,997 downwards.
TCTTACTCTTGTATAGTGTGTGGGGTGTGCAGCGGTGTTAGGGGGTATGGGTGGGTAGGTAGATGTGGGGTTTGTGGGGAGCTGTGGATGTGTGTGTGTGTGTGTGTGTGTGTGTGTGTGTGTGTATATGTGTGTGTGTGGTATTTGTGGGATGTGTGATTGTGTCTGGAGGAGGGTATGGCTCTGGGGTTTGCAAGAAGAGTTGTAACAGGGGAGCCAGCCCTTGCTGTCCAAAGCCTCATGGCTGCATTTGCACTCTGGTGGCTCCTGCAGCTGTTAGGAGGCTGGGGGCTGTTGGGAAAGGACCTGTCAGGCTTGGGGGACAGTGCAGGGGGCTCCTGGAGCTCCTGGGGGTGGCACGAGTCAGTGGGGGTTTTTAGGTATAGTATTTCTGCAATGATTTGGGGAAGTATATCTTGTCTTTGTACAATTTACACATTACAGTTTGATTTTATGAACTGCCTGTATCCTCATGCCTTAAGATTGCCCTTTACTGTATTAGTATACTGTATTGTACTATGTTTTCTAATCCAGAGTTCTGTGAAGATTCTGTAGGTATTTAGCTGTACTAAGGGCTTGATCTTGTATGGCATACCTTCACAGAGCTCAGTGGAAGTTCCATGTATGGAAGTTTTGGTCCTATATCCATGGAAAGGCTGAACTTTTGAAATTAAATCAATTGTGAAGACTGCAATACATTTTAACCGTTTTTTTATAAAAAGAGTTTATCCACAAAAGGATCATTTAAAATAGGCTAAATGGAATTTAGACAGATTAAAACAATAAAAAAGTATAGTTGTTTGGGTTCAGAAGAATTAGGAGACATTTCAGTCCCATGGGTAATAACATTTTTGGAAATATCTGAAAACAGGGACTTAGAATGTAAGTGTTGCTATCACAACACTACAATACACACACATGTGCACTGAATTTAAACCTTGATGAATAAGTAGATTATTACATCTATAGTTTTAATGTCATCACGTTTCTATAGTTCTATACCAGATGTCTGTGTGCTCTTTTCTACTGGTCCTGGTTTCCATAGCTCCAATTGGATCAAAGCTTTCCTGACAATGACAAAACCAGCACTAGCATGATTCCTATCCTCCTCTTTCACCAGTGGCTTTTTGTTTAAAGAAAAACTAATCTCAAATGAGCAGCTATTGCGTGTGAAACCTCATGAAAAAATAAGTAATGTTAACCTTGCGGGCAAATACCATTCATATAAAGTAGGCAAAGAGAGAAATTATGGGCCATTAATCCAGGGATAAATGCAGAGAAGAAAGTATAACCCTGAGGCTTGAGCATTACATAGAAGCTAGCAACAACTCTGTTTGAATACAAAAAGGCTTTACATTTTTGTTTAAATGTTAACTATATAGGCAGCCATAAAAAACACTTCACTCCCAAGCTTATTAACAACTTAAAAACAGGATGTTAAATATTATTTGTTACATAACCTACTTTTTCAAAGTAACCCAATAATGGAATTTTTTCTGAGGCTATGTGACTGGAAACTCTTAGGGTTTGGAGATCCATTAAAAACTGCAGGCCCTCAGACATTCACATGCTTAACAGTATGTGAAATGAAGCAGCTGCCTTTTGTGGATTTAAGTCTGAACATAAAAGATTTGTGAGATATAACGTTTCATCTAATAAAATGGCCTTGGACTTATTTCACATGCACTGAATTTGTACCACAGCAGTAGAAAAACTCATGCCTACTTAAGATAAAATAAAAATCCAGTTGCCTCACTAAGGAGCTGGTTCCTTTGGTGCTAAAATAGAGATTACCTTCTGACACAAGGTGTAAAAATGATATATTCATTTGACAAATCAGTGGGTTATCTGTTTTGGAACTCCAGGACTGAACGTTTTGTCCCTCATGATACACCTGAGTTATGGCCCAAAGGTTCTGTCAGACTATAACACAATGTTTACGTTAGGGCAAATTAATGAATGAGAACGATTGACCATACAGCTATTAACTGTGGCCCCAAAAGGTGATTGTGTTAAGAAGGACATTTTATTCTAAACAGAAGTTGTGTTCCTAATATTCCCCACGCCCCTTTTGAGTTCTTTGCCACCCCTCCGCCCCCAAGTTTCCTTCCTGCAGAGAGGTGGGAATGAAAAGCAGAGGAATCTCTGAACTTTTGCTCCTTGAAGGCTACTGAGATAGTACTTTGACATTGTTCCAACTCAGTGGATTAAGAACATGAGGTCTGGTATTTTGTAAATGTGCAGCAAGGTGAGCTTAACTAGGTAAACTGAGAACAGGCCTACATGGAAGCAGCAAATAATGCTACTGCTGCTGGAGGTACCATAAAGCTCCAGAAGAAATCCTAACTTGGGTTCCATTTCATACCAATTAGGGTTTCACCTAGAGCATGATCCATTTTCACCCTCAGCAACATGGCCAATGCCTTTACAACAGGCACCTGGTCCATATATGCAATTGGCATAATCTGTTGTTGAAACTGTAGCTTCTCTTGAAGCTAGCTGCTTAAATGCAGCTGTTTAAAACCTCTTGGAAAAAATACAAAATAGTTTAGAATCTGAAACGAGCAGAATGTTTTCAACAGAAGGTTACCAAGTGGAAATTCTCTCTACATGTCAGAGGTAATAAACCTATTCTTCCCAAAGTGCCATGTAAACTCTAATGCCATAACTGATCAAGCCTGTGGTTTTGTGTAACCCCTAACAGGGCATATCCACACTTCCAAATGGTGCTGGGGGCACTTTAACTAAAGCTCTCAGAGTTGTTCTAATAGAAGCGCCGGAGTACATGTAAAGATGCCCATTGTTTCCCTAGCACCTGAGGGAAGAGTCTCAATTACTTAATCACCAATGAGTCTTCCCTAGAAATCCCAAGTCCTTTTAGAGCAAAAGACTACCCAAGACTGATTCCACTTTGTGATCACAACCCAAAACAGCATGGGTGTAAAATAAAATTAAAAAATGGAAAAATGGAGGACAACAAAGAAAACTAGTCAATCCATTTTCTGTTCATTGTTTGGTGGCATAATATTGCATTGTTAAGGAATTTGGAAGTGGTTTCTACAAGAAACAGAAAGTGATATACCCATGGTGGAACCTGCAGAGAACCTCCAGGATGGGAATGAAAATTCCAAGTGTCAGAAGAAAAAAAAGTTTGAAGTAGATGCATTAGGTGGATAGAAGGGCTGTGCAAAATTCTGACAGGTGTTTCACTTCAAAGCTGTTTTGATGCATTTCGAGCTTGAAACAGTGAAATCAAAAAGAAACAAAAGGCGTTGAAACAGCTTTGAAATGAAATGAGGGCACTCGAAACGTTTTGAGTTTCAAAGCAGCCCAGTAGTGGGAGGCAGGAGACAGCCAGGGCTGCACTCTGAGCCACTCCACCAGCCCCATGGAGCTCAGCCCCATGGAGCTCCCGGTGGTGGGAGGCGGCAGGAGAGCTAGTGGTGGAGCTGCTCCGAGTGCAGCCCTGGTGAGCACAGCACAGCGGTGGGAGGCTCTGCAGCCCTACGGAGCTGAGCCTAGTGGTGGAAGGCAGCAGAGACCCAGTGGTAGAGCTGCTCGGAGCACAGCCCTGGCCAGTAGCTGTGCAGGACCCCAGATCTGCATGCAGGATGACAGGAGGTTGCCACTGATGCCTGGGGCCAGCAGCAGCCACAGTCTTCCCAGTGCTGGGAATGGGCTGTGCCCAGTGCTGGTCCCAGGTGGCAGCGGCAGCCTCCTGTCATCTGGCATGCAGATCCAGGGGCTTGCATCCCCAGGAGGAGTCTGGCACAGCCCTGAAGCCCTCCTGGGGGTGTGGGCCCCCAGATCTGTGCATGGGATGACAGTAGGCTGCTGCTGCTGCCAGCAAGTAATTTGCTTTCAACCATATGAGGTGCACTTTCACAAAAACTCCTGCACTTATCTCCTTGAAACTTGGCAGGCACTCTGCCCTCAGAAGGGGTTACCATCCCTGCAAGTCTTATCCAATTCAGGCATGAAATGACAAAGTTATAGGCATTTTCATGATTCCCCATTATAGCGTATGGGTGAAACATCAAAACGCATTGAAACAGCGAAACAGTTTTGACTAAAGAAAATGGAACAGTGTTTTCACATGAAATGAAAGTGAAACAAAACACTGTCCCTTTGAAACAGAAGTCAAAACGAAACAGTGCTGTTTCACGCAGCCCTAGTGGTTAGCCTGTCCCACTCTGTCCTATAAATGTTTATTCATAGAAGAGTTAGGGGAAAGAAGATTCATGTTACAGGGCATGTCTACACGTCACCTAATGGTGATGTAACGGTGCACTAGATTGCCATATGGCATGCTATGGTGACATGTGATCTTGCTGGTTTATACATAATTGCCAGCTACATTGCCATAGTGGTGCATTAGCTTGGTATAGCACGCCACTATAGCAATGTAGCAGCAAAATCTAACCATGCACCATGCACATGGCACAGTAAATGCCCATACTGCCTTACAGTCACCATATGGCGACATGTAGACGCTCCCATACAGTACTATTCATAGAAGAATATAGTACTATTACCAAGGAAATACCATTCCAAATGAGATTTTTTTTAAAAATTGTATATACAGAGAGGAAGCAATGAGGTGGAATGGCACAAGGCAGAGGCAGGGGCACTGACAGAATGTTTTGAAAAAGTACATAGTGCAGAAAAGGGTTCTTCATGCTAGAGGCTAAATTTGGATACTTCACTCAGCAGGAGGCATAATTCAATGATGTCTAGCAGCACCAATTAGTTACTGAGATTACAGCTTTTTTTCAAACTGATTTGGCAGAGCTAATAAAGGGACATCAGCCAATTGCTTCAATTCAGAAGTCTCACATATGTGCAATAGTGGATACTATGGAAGCACAGGATGTTCCGTAAATTCAGAACAAACAGGTAACTCAACCTAATAACCTTGCTGCTGTCTTAACCTTAGGTACCCATAGAACTTAAGAAATATTTATGTGGTTTTTCCATCACATGTATTTTATGTTAATGACTTTGCAAGAAACTGTAAGGAAAAAAGAACATGTAAAAACAGCATTGGTGGGAACCAGAATTTATCAGGACAATGTTATCTGAAATACACATTCAAGATGCAGGCAGAATAAAATTGAATTGTCAAGATTTGATTATAATGTAAAGTATATGCAAAGTTTTGGTGAGTGTAGAATTAGATTTAATGAAGTATAATACATATTAATTTTAGATTTCCCATGGAAAGACTTGCAATGTGATCTACCAACCTAAGTAGAGTGACTAGAGCCATGAACTTCTGAGTTTTAATCCAACTTCTGACAGACATCGTGGAGCCTTCAGCAAACAATTTAATTTTCGGGGGGGGTCAATTTTACTATCTGTAAAATGGAGATTATGATATTTGTCAATTTACTAGTGACAACTTTTAAAATCAGACTTCTCTTGAGTAGGTAAGAACTACTGTATATGAGTTATACTAAGAGTGCTTTTCCCACCATCTCATCAGAATGTGGGAGTGATTCATTTGGTAATGTTAGTACAGTGAAAAGAAAATGTAACATGCTACATAAGTGCTAAATATTGCCCTCATTGCTAGGAATGCCAGAACATGAAAAGAATGGTTGGCAAATAGGTGTTAGGAAAAAGTAAGGAGAGGCTCGCTATGCCAGGAGTAAATTGCTAATCAT
>NW_017728992.1:89203898-89217331 GCF_001723915.1 Gavialis gangeticus | reverse complement strand
AGGTGTTAGGAAAAAGTAAGGAGAGGCTCGCTATGCCAGGAGTAAATTGCTAATCATAATTCGTTCCTCTTACTATCACAAAGTAGTAAAGATAGGGATTCAAGGAAACTATGGTACTGTGTCTTACTTCTGGGAAGAGCTATGGACATTTGTTCAGCAGTTATGGGCCGTAACTGTGTGTTTATTTAGCAATACTAATATAAAATTAAAGAGCCAGAAGTTATCACTATGCATACACCAGCCAGGCATACGCAGTGGAAGGCCAGGCCTAATGGGGCTTAGCCTCTCAAAACTAATTTTGCAACAGCCGGCAACAGCAGCAGCACCGTGGTGCTGCTGTCCTGTAGTTCTTGGTGCTGCTTGGCACCACTGCCATGTCATGTCCCGCCCCACCCCGCCGCCGCAGTGCAGCACCCAGTGCCCCCGCTGTGCACTGCTTCGCTGCCAGGGCACATCAGCCCTGCAACAGTTCTCAGCTCTCCCACATAATATTTCTCCTGCCCGCCAGCAAGTGATATATGGAGGCAGATGCTCTAACATGAATGAGCAAATCAGTTATCATCATATGCTTGTGGTATGTGTATATACCAGATCTGACTTCCACAAACTGCAGGTGGAGGTTTTGTTTTTGACTTCACTGGGAAGGGCATAGGGCCACTTTACATGCCTAAATGACCAAGTGAACATTAGGATATCAATTGTGTGTATACACATCTGATTTAGTCAAACATATTTTGGGATTTATCATAGTCTATGAAAACTTTGAAAATCTGGTCCAAAATTTCTTTACAGGAAACCAGAAGAAGGATGCACCTTTCCCTTTTGTGGCAATATTCTGCTTGCTATTTAGTGATAGAAGAGGGGAAGGAAGTGGCTTGTAGCCAATGTTAAGTCATGTAACAGTGACTGATTTTATGTCCACAATCCAAGCCTAGTTTCCGGATACAGCGTATGTATCATTCTGAATGCCAAGACTTTCCCCTCCTCTCATTAATGAGAACCACCTGTGCAGAAGTCCAACCAACAAGCATGTCTGCCAAAAAATTTACCAGTTTCAACCTTGCTCACCACTATAACAAAATGCAGCTTTGGAAACTGGTGTTTTCCATGTGCAGAATGTCATTGCTTTTCAACATCTTAGTATTTCTTTTGGTTTATGTCATTTTTAAGTTGAGTCTTATTTAGTGGTTCTCAATCTTTTCACATGCAGATCACTCCTTGTCAGACTCCAGGCACCCCTCCAAAACTTTTGTGAATTGAGCAGTACCCCATTTTAAAAACAAATTGATTTATTACAGGGCTTACCTCCTTGCAGAGTAGGCAGGCAGTGGGGGCAGGGGAGCAGCCAGCAGGAAGAGCCTGAGCCTGCCCTTTATTTGCTTATCTCCTCACACCTGAAGCCTGAGACTGTTTTTATCTGCTTAGCTCCGCCCTTATCTCCTCATATGGGTGGATCTAGGATTTTGAAAAGGGGGATGCAGATGGTGTGGTGCATCATCACATAGAACATAACACATTTTTCTCCAGTTAAAGAGAAACTAGAAGTGTTACTAATATGCTAGGGAGCTAGTGCTGTATTTCTCAGTTTAAGATCAAAGCAAAAACAAATATAACTGTATTGGAATGTGTACTAATTTGCTAGATTATACATTAAGTTTAGAAAACACAACAAACTAGGCAAAATAGTCACAAGAGATTGTGTCATTAGTCCCATAATTATTATAGTTAAGTGTATTTCTCTTATTTAGGTTCATAAAACAAAATCTAGCCTTCTTGAGCATCTTGACTGTGCTTTCAATATTTCAGTGTCAGTCATTTCTAACTCTGAGGTATTGGCACACCTGAGTTAAGGTTTTTAGATAGAGCTAAAAACAGTCTGCAAGGAAATAGAAGAGAGATATTACTAGAAATGTGTAACAGACAGCAGAAGTCCTGAAAAAGATAGCTTGAATAGTGGAACATCAAGACCATTAAAAAGCATAGTGGGTTATTAACACCTGTGAAGTGGAGAGAGATTTGCACGGATGTGGGAGATGATAATAAGCCATTAATAAGCATGGACAACAGACATTAGACATAAACCAGTATAAGTGATTGGAAACTGGTTCAAACCTCTAACCCAATGAAGTTCAGTGCATAAAAATCACTTTCAAAATGGCTGAACCTGGTTTAAAATAAACTTGGATGGATGTAGTATCAGACTTAACTGATTTAGGTTAAATCAGTTTATTGAACTTCTGTCCCAGATCCTATAGTACAGCAAGTAGCTCAAAATTCAGTAAGTATCCTATTACCTTGTTCAGAAATTTCATTTGCAGAGTTTTGCAGCAATAATATCACCAACCTTCAAGAAGTGCAGCCAAATCAAGCTCTTTCAAGATACATCTACACTGCAGTCACTCCTATAACTGCAGTGTGGATAGATAAGCTTTAAATAAGCTAGTCTGGGTACTGGTAGTGCTCTAGCCAGGCAGCACAAATCTCAACATGAACTGCCAAATACATTTGAGAAGCTGGATAGATATGCATACAGTTAGCTTGTGTCAAGTATCAGTCTGCTTCAGCTAGACTGGCTGTGGTACCCAAGCAAGGTAGAAGTGATGCAGTGTAGACATACCATTAATTGCATGACCTTTGCTGAGTGGACCTCAAAGGAATCCCTTTGGATAAGTACTCAGAATTTTTGGTGTTTGTATTTCAGAGACAGAGATGGAAATGTCTCAAGAACAAGCTTGTGATGTTTCTTGCTACATCTAGTATTTTCTCCTACAACTGGGCTGAAAACCTTGCTGAAGCTTCACCCTTTAAAGCTTGCTAAAATGCAAGCAAAACTAAAAAGGATAGTTAACCAAACTGTTCCAGACTTAGAAGTTTCCCTTAGCGCTATGACCACTTCATCTACTATTAACTCCCCTTTCTGAGTTGTTTGCATTTAATGTAAATCTACATACTGTAGCAGTATTATCTTGTTTGTTCTAATTTTCCATGCTTGTAACTAACCCTGCTGTGACATCACTTTCTGGAGCATTTTAGGCAGAATCCTAGTTGTGCTATAAATGTTAGCTATGCTAACTCAGCAATATAACATGACTGTTCTGGCCAGTGGCATGCCTCTGGGAGACAGAGGTTGTAGCTATTACGGCTGTGCGAAGCTTTGGTTGCTGATTCGATTTGGCAGAAATTTGGCCCAATTCAGTGGCCGAATCTCTGAATCTGAATTGAATCAGAAGATCCTTTAATCTCTCTGAATTGAATCGGAACCTTCCGAATCGATTCAGACAGATTAGAAGAGATTTGATGATTTGGACATAAACACAGTGGCAGCGGACCCAGAAGTGGACCAGAAGCACTTCCAGTCCACTTCTGAGTCCCCAGGAAGTATGTGGGGGACCCCCCTCCCTGCCCACAAGCTCAGTGACTGCTGACTCCTGGGTCTGGCGGGGGGCACCACTCCAGGACCACTGGACCACTTCCAGGTCCACTTCCTACGCGCTCCCCAGTGGATCTGCAAGTGAACCAGAAGTACTTCTGGTCAACTTCCTAGTCCGCCGCTGAGCATGCAGGCCCCCCTGCACTCCTGTGGGATGCTCCATCCGCCCCACCAGCGCAACATTCACAAGCCGCACCTGATACCTCAAGGTATGTAGAAAAAACATTTAAAGCTGTATCTATGGCCAAATTGCTGTCCTCCAAATCTGCATTGAATCTTTGGATTCAGCTGAATTGAACTGGGACAGTGGTCCGAATCAATGAATTGAATCACTGTCCCCAATTCGGGCCAAATCCGAATCGACTAAGGCCCATTTCACACATCCCTAGTAACTATGTAGGTCTTTCTGACTAGAAAAGACCAGCATGAATTTCAGATGAACCTGGCCAAAAAAGTGAACCTAACCAACTTAAGCTACACTGTTCATGACAAATGAAACAGAAAAAGTAAACAATTTGTGTAGAAAAATCTTACTTAGACTACTAAATAGAAGACAATGCTTTCAAGTCCAAGATGCAGCAATGCTTTCAAGTCCAAGCAGCTGCCTAGGGCCCAGGCTGGTGGTCATGTGCTGAGCAAAATGCCTTCATGTGTCATGCTCGGCACGTGTGCCAGGGGTTGTTGACCCCTGACTTATACTGTAGGATTTCTTCCAAGTTATAGAACTGAATATGTAGCCTTCCAAATGGAAACTCTAAGTGATTTCTTAAAGAAAATAAGAGGTTATACTCCTTTAAGCCCTACGTGATTTCACAGCAATATTTTATTCAGTCCTAAGAGAAATCCTAGCCCACTGAAGTCAGTAGTAAAGCTCCCATAATGCTAGGGGTTTCACCCTACTTATGATGAGGGCGGTGCCAAGATATGCTCTCTGTGACTCAGTCCCCTGACTCAGGGGACACTGGTGAGAGCACTTGCTGCTCCACCCTTTACATCATGTGCATTCACATGCACAGGACCTGTTCCATTTGGAACTCTAATACCACTGCAACTATTAGCTTTGTTCAATCATTGTGCTTAGAGAATTGCTTAGAGGATTGCAAGGACAAGACTGTGTCCAACACCAACATAAAAAGGATTCACAAGAGACAAATCTGCCATTGAAGTTCCACATGAGAGTACAGGCAGTTTTGCTAGTTTTTAAGTTATAAAGCATGCATGATTGCGAGTGGCATTTTTCTGCTTTTTACTTTTGACCAATGGCCAAGCAACACACCACATTTATTTTAATCAACTGTATTCTGTGACTCAATTTCTCATGACCTCCTATGGAAGCACTCTAAAAACTTTCTGAGCAAGAGAAACACAGCATTCTTGACTGTAATTCTATTTCACTGCCTCTTAAGAAAAATATAGAACCACTGTAACTCAGAAAAAAGACAAAATAAGATTTTCCTTTTCCATATACAAATCTCCTTGTTAAACAAATATAACTGTCTTTCTGTAATCTGTGCACATGACATCTTGTCATCTATCTTTTGTAAGCACCCAATTATTTGAACAAAGCAATGAGACATGGACAATCTCATCATACAGTATCTGCTGTGCAGATTTAAGGAAAACTATTTGCCATTTTATTGTCTACTAGTGAACTTCCCTTCAAGAAATATGGCAGGGGTGGACAGGCTCTGCGTCCAGCCCTGTCATCCCTCGCCCCCCTTTGCCACTCTGAGTCCAGCCCTGAACTAAACCCCCCACTCTGTGTCTGGCCCTGCACCACTCCTCCACTCTGCATCTGGCCCCGTGCCAGCCCTGCCCTTCTGCTCTGCACCCAGCCCCATGCCTCCCTCCCCCCCAGTGCCACCCACTGCCCTCTGCTGCCGCTGCTCTGCATCCAACTGTACACCAACCAACCCCACTCCGCATCCAGCCCTGCTCCACACTCCCCGCTCTGCATCCAGCCCCATGACACCCGTCCTGCTCCACTTCCAGCTCTGTACCACTCCCCCACACTGCTCCACATCCAGCCTCACACCGCCTCCACCCCCCTCTTTACATCCGGCCCCACGCCATCCACCTCCTCTCCCACACCCCACTCTGTGTCTGCCTGGCCTGCTCCACTGGAGCCATGCTCTACCCATCATTCTTGATGGGCATTCTTGATGCAGCACTGGCTGGAGCCACGCCCCCCAAAAGCATTATGGGCAGACAAAGAGACATACAGACAGATGGACTAAGCCCTTTATATATACAGAATTTTAGGATTAACCTCAGTATATGTAAAATAAAGTGATATGATTACTGACACAGTGGGAACAGATTGATATGGTCATTGGAAGGTGGTCAGAAATGAGACAATGTTTCTTAGCTTTCCTTTTTCAAATTACTAAAAATGTATGTTTGGAAATTGACCTTCAAAACACAGCCATTCATTTATAAAAGATGTAAGCAGAATCTTGACTTCTAGCATTTAATTTTACATTTAAGGGAGGAATAGTTTGTCCTCACTGTTCCCCTTTCCATCTCCCACCCCCTTCCACCTATATTTGCTCTACAAGATTTCTTCCCTCCAATTGTTCTGGAAATGCCTCATGTGACAGAGAACTAGGGGGGCTAGATAGGATTCCTCAAGTCAATGCATGCTACATTTACCTGGGCTATATGAGTCAATGTGAAGAGATATAAAACACTCACTCTCATCCTTCAAAACATTCTGTTGTTCTGGCTGGTCCAATAAATAAGAAAGTGAGCACTGAAATACGTCCCTTATCATAGGATCTACTTACTGCATTAGGCTTATTCTCCTTCAAAGGTTTTGGTCATTAGAAGAATGAAGCTAGAATAGATGACTCAGCTCATGCAAGAGAAAATGAAATTGTTTTTATCCAAACACATATATGTACGTGTATAAATGTATATATTATATACATGTGTATACATTTCATTTTCATACACACACACGTAACATATGTATATACATACATACATGTACAACCATATGTATATATGTATGTGTACATGTATATGTGTGTGTACACACACACACACACAAATAAAATCACCACAGGACATTCTGAATTTCACTTTCTGTTTTTCTTGAGTTCCTATCCAGTATATAGTTAAAGAAGATGACAGAAATGTGTATGTATAACAAAGTTTACTGAAATAGCAGTAAACTGATTTAATACTATACTAAGCCACCTTCCTGATAAAAAAGAGTATTGCTCTTTTTGTATGACTACATGATGTAAAACTGATTAGATGCAGAATTTTCCTCTCTTTAACACATATAGACATTGTATTATAAACTAAGTTAGTGGCATTGCATTGCCTTCAGTTCAAAGCTTATTGTCCTCTTTCACACCTGTGTTTCTTCCTGTTTTTAACTTATTTCTTATCTAAATGCCCTCCATCCTCTTCTCCACCTTCCAGCCTTGACACCCCATTTGTTAGTGTCTACAAGGAAACCTTCAATAATTGCCAGCTAATGATGTCCAAGCGGCTTGGTAATAAGTGGGAAAAACTAACACTGAGTGTGAAAGAACTGGAGATCAGATTTTCTGCCACAGCCTTTATCTGCTTGACACAGCAGGGTAAAGGCAGTTGTCAAAAGCAGATAGTGGATACCTGATTTTCTTCAGAGTTCCATTCCAAACTCAATCCCAGTTAGAGCATAATGCTCTGCTTTAAGTTAGACCTGCTGGCAAAAATCCCCTGAGAACCATCTCTCAGCTGGAAAGAGACACACCGCAGTCCACTTCTGCCATTCCACTCACTGTGGAGGCTGCAGGGAGGTGACGTAAGAGCCAGCCCTGTCATCCTTACAGCTGTCAGAAATTCCCATATACCAGGAGGGTCCCCCAAACTAGCAAACCAGTGCAGCTTCTGTTACTGTAGCACTGAGTAGTGTAACAGGATTAGAAACAAGTGTAAGAATTTGACTGTAGATAGTTCAGCTCCCTCCACAGTACATGACTTATTATTGTAGCTTATGAATTGCTTGGAGCAGCGACTGCATTTTTATTGTGGTTGAAAAGTGTTTAATACCTTTCAGGCTCTACTCAAATCCAAATATTAAAAAAGTAACATCAAAATAAAAAATTCAAGGACCCTAATATTTGGCCAGGAGATATTAGATCTTAGGACAGATAGGATATTCATGAAGAATATTCATTGTTAATATAACATTTAGAAATCATTCTATTAATTCCATGTCCTAACAGCAAAGAAATGAATCCTAAATAGTCATGAGACTTATCCTGCCCTTACTTGTGGCAGATGAAAACCTATGGCAAAACATTTCCAAAGAATGGAATTACTCAGAACAGCACATGCCTTGGGCTACCTCATAGTTTGGATAAAACAGGCAAGCGATTATCATAATGGCAAGGACAAGTATGGCCTTTTGGCAACAGGAGACTGAACTTGCATTTGCAAGCTGTTAGCAAAACAACCATCCCCTTAGAAAAAAAGATGTAATACTTTGAGGAAGCTACAGAAGCAATTAGATCTAAATAATATTAGCAGTGTCTTGAATTCTGTTACATTACATTGTTAACATGAATCTCTGTTGAAAAATTAGTGTAATATGAAAGACATTCTGTTGCTCTCAGACAGGGTAAAACCTAATGCTTAAAGCCAGAAATGGCTCACAGGCAAGAGAAATATTCCCACTCTACTGGAAAAAAAGAGACTTCTAGACAGGAGATCCACTCCATGTATGGTCTACATGACAGTTCTGCAATTAGTCATGGTAGCATTCCACTCTTCAGGACACATAAGCATCCAGATTTGGTCATCTACCTGGCATGTTTTTGGTTGTGTAGGTCTCAAAAAACCCATGTATGTGCAGATTGGCATTCTATGCAGACAATTCTGTTATTGAGTTAGCATACGCAATAGTGGCTAAGACCAATAAGCATGTCCTTTGTGGATGTGTAGAGGTTTTAGATGCCTAAAAATGGAGTTGGCCAAAACCCATGACTACTGAACTTAGACTAAGGATGGTCACTGTGTGTCTTTCACTTTCCAGCATAGCACTCAAACCACCACAGCAAAAGTTAGGCCTCTTGTTCCTACCTTTCTCCAGAGCTCCATTTTAAGCTGAGCCTCTAACATAGCCATTGGAAAATATGAATGGAGACAGTGCAAAGGGAAAAGCTTCTGCCCTAAATGGGGACAAGGGTCAGGTCTAGAAACCAGGGACCTTCCCTTCCAGACCAGCAGCCACATCACTGGGCCATATACCCTCTGGCTTTCTTCCTCTCTCATGGCCTCATGTATCTCCCACAAAATTACTTTTCATATCTTGCCAAGGGTCAAGAGTACTCTAGTAACAGAGTTATTTGAGGGGAAAGGTGAGGGGTCTTTCTCTTTTTGTAACCAGAGCAGAGGAACAATCTGGTATGTACATAGCCATCCAAAAGTCTAGATCTATGCATGCAGACTAGAAAGCTAACCAGTATATATGTGGTGGTTTTGAGACTTGCTTGACCAAAAAATGCCCTGTAGAAGAAAAAATGTAGAGACCTAGGTGTCCAGGCTTACTTCCACAGGCAAGAGGAGGACTGAAATGGGGTAAAATGCAGGTATAGGTTTTATGCAACATGAATCTACAAGTCTGTGACATTGAAAAGGGCTTTCAGTTAGGATGATATTATACATTTAGAAATAAAAATAAAATGATGGCTAAAGACCTTTCCATTCAGAGATGGCCTTTATATTGAATGCACAAACAGATTTCATGACAGAGTTTAATGGGTCTTTTATGCAGAATCAGGACCTGCAGGTATATGGTCTCAGAAAATGTTCTGCATGATTTTAAAACTTATTCTTAAAGGAAAAAACTCAAAAACCTAGGAAATTAATTTGTGAGAAGACATATTCCAACTCAGGGCTTTCCAACTGGCAGACCATGAGGGGTTAAACTGTGGCCTCCAGATGCCTACTGGGCCACCACTCCCCACTGCTCTGGCTGCAAGAGTAGAGGATAGTGGACATATTATCAATGCATCACATTTCTGGTAGGATGGGCAATCCTCCAATAAGGTTCCTGCACTATTCCAATTCATCTGTAAAATTTCCTTCCACTCCCTTATCCACAGCTTATACAATACCTAGGCTGCCTTCTTTAATGCCATATTTGTGTCTTCCTCCCACCCACAGTTCTGCACTTCCTCTTCTACAACCATGGAGGACAGCCACTACCTCTCTTGATTCAGACCTCTCCTAAAAACATTTTTTCTCAGCAGCCCATCAGTGTCAATCTACCAAATAAAGAACTCTGATTAAAAAGTGAAATAAATAGAAGCACAACTTTGAAATGAAACCCTCTTCTATTTGCTTGTGATCTCTTATGTATGACTGTGTAATTAAGAATGGCAGCCCACAAGGAGTGCAGCCCCTGGACACCCACCCAGCTACCATTCCCCCTACTGCTGTGGCTGCAGCAGCAGCCAGAGACCCCAAGCTTCTCCTCCAGCCTTGACTTAGGACATAAGCTCCTTCAAATTATGTCATGTATTCTCTCTCTGGCATATAACATCACTTATATTAATAGCCCTCAATATATAACAAATTACGATTTTTGTCACCAAAAGTGTATAAGATCAGACAAGGTTCTAAAGCCCAAGCCTCAAAAATTTTGCCCAAATTGTAAAACTCCTTTGACTCTTTACTAGGATATTTTACACCTGTATATTCTTATTCTAAAACTTGAACAAAGAGGTGGGTAGTTATTGTTGGTACTTTTAATTTGTATGGATACTCTAAAAAATGAGAAATATGAACAAAAATATCCCAAATTATTCCATGTAATACACACAACATTTAGCTTTTCAAGTATTGCATTGTGAAGAATCTTATAGAATTTATTTTATAAGTAAAATTCTATTGGGAAGACAGTAAAGTCATATTAGTTACAAAAACATTTAGTGCCAGCCTATATCACAACTAACTGCAAACTTTCTTCAGTGCTTCTGTTTGGATTAGATGCATATGAAAAGAACAGACTGTTTATAAATATATGAATTTCAAGAGTACCTTTCTGGTTTAGGCTATAAAATACAATTGTAGACATTTTGGACTAGAGAATAATGTTACCCAGAGTTAGAATTTGTTGCTGCAGGACATCATTCTTGAGGCCAAATCGTGGTCCATACTTATTCAAAGGGAATTTCGAAGTCCATTACAGCTATTTTCCCTCTACTAATTAATTAAAAAAGAAGGAACAGAACATTTCTGTCTGCTTGAGACTACTTTCCTTTCTCTACGTCTTGAGAGAGGTAATTAGCAGTGTTAGTCTTAAGTTCAGCAGAAGGCATCATGGTCATGTCTCCCTAAACTACTTGGTCTATAAGGGTGCCTATAGACATACTCATTCATGTTCTAACTAGAATTCATCGGGGCAGACTTGATTAATCGAGTTTGCTCCATGTTCTAACTAGAATGCTCCAGCGTTGCCTCACTGTCAGGTGTATTAAACTCCCCTCCAAAATGGCTGTGGAGGCACTTTATCCAAGCCTCATTGAATGAGCTTTAGATAAAGCATCCCATGGCCATTTTGAAACACACAGGGGCTTAATACACATAACAGTGAGCCATTTTAATTAAGAGTGACTGTCTGGAAACCACTTGAATTAAAACACAATCTCCCCCTGTCCCAAGTATGTGTACAGTATAAGCAGCCTAAGGTGCCACACAGCTGTGCCTTCTGCCTAGGTTATGAAAATTCACAATTTCCTACACTGGCCTCTAGATGGCAAAAAGAACCTAACTGTAAGAATCTCTTTTCTGATTTACTTGTGAAGATTTATATTTCTTGTACAATATGTCTACTTAAATCCTCCTCCTAAGGTCAGCAGCCCCAACATTACAAAACAACTATTAATCTATAGTAAATAAACATCAAGATTTAATGCCAGAAACAGAATGAATGTACTAACTACTGTAACACAACATATAAAGGAGTGTTAGACTATTTTTCACTCAAGTTAAAACAGAAAAACCTTATTTATTCTGAAATATCCAATGTACTTTCACTTATACACACTACAGACAGCTAAAAAATTGAATTGGAGGCCTTTAACTTAATAAATGGTAGGGGAACTAAATATTTTTATCTTAAAAGCAATCTGACATAGTAATTTTGATAATATAACTAGTGACCAACTAGATGACTCTGTGAGTTCATCTCTTATTTTTTTTAATCCCCTTGCATATCTGAAAGTGTAGCTCAAAGTACTTCCTATAGATATTTATCACACAAGTAACTGCAGATCCAAGCATATTGTTTCTTGATCCAAGTGGTCTGGTTGTTTGTATATCTCCAAAAGTAAGGGCACTTGCAATTTGCCTAATATCATGCAAAGTAGTCAATATCCATAAACTCCTGGGTAGTTGCCAGAGCAGCCTTCTAGTTCAAAGTAAAAAAAACCCATAATAGCAGCAACACACATACATTCTTTGCCATTCAAGAGAGGTTCATGTCAGGCTTTTTATTTTTTGTGGGGGGTGAGGAAGTGACGGTGTGTACACATTGTCATTCCCTCAGATACCTGGCTTATCTTTCACATACACAGAGTTTGCACCACTCTCTAGGGCCTATCCAATATATATCATGTTTTGACTTTCAAAGGATGAACAAAGATTTTTCTGGTATTATCATCTTAAAAAATCATGTTGGTTATGATGTGGAAGAACAACTGCAACATGTATAAATAGAAAAGTGCACTGTTTGTGTTTAATTAAATAAAGTAGACATTGCACTTACCTTGCATAGAAATCACCTGGTGGGACAACTTCCTGAAAGAACTGTAACTGGTACAGATAAAGTCCAATCAAGTGCCCCGCACTGAATATAGCCATTAATACACACAGACAGCTGAATATCAGCGGATCAAATACTTGGCAACAGGACCACCATGTACACAGTCCCAAAAACACAAAGAAATACACAGCTGAGGTCAAAGATGGCAACATCATACCTGGAAGAACAAAAATCAAGGGCACTTGTAAAATAATGGTGTAACAAATAATTTACTAGCCCTAAAGCATGATCTAGTGGTCATTAAAACAATTTAATGATCGCATCCCTATGATATTGTTAAATAAACTTTTGCAACCACCACTTTTAGAAATCTGCACCCTATTTCTAATTTAATTTGTCTAATTTCTGCTTCCAACCATTGTATTATGTTCTACAATCACTGGTTCTTTTAAGTTGCAATCAGGTTAACTCTTTTTTTTTCCCCTTTATCCATCTAAATGGATTGAATGTCTTTAGTCTCCCATTATCTGGAAGGGTGTTAAAGATACAGCCCACAACTCAGATTTGCATTCGTGTCATCCAGCCCCTGGTGCAGTCCCTGGGTCTCAGAGTAGACCTATGGGCTGCACACAACATGAGCAGGTCTGGCTCTGTGCACAGGGTCTGGGACTCATGTTGCATGCAGCAACTGCCCTGGCCACTCTTGGACCTGTGCTGCACTGGGCACCATGTGGGATCCTGGATCAGCCACACTGGGTACTATATGTGGCATGGATCCTAGAATATCTGGGGCAGTTGTCACATGCATTAGGTCCCAGAGCAGGTGCCATGGGCACTGGATCCAGCCTGTGCTAGGGGATGGGGTGAGAGAGGGTGGCTGGTTTGTGGGCCTGATCTGGCCCATGGACTTGCTCCAAACCACTCATCTGGCCTGTGAGGCCATGATTTTTACACCCCTGCTACAATGTATGATTTTCTGATATCTGATTATTATTGACTGTGCTTTAATTGGTTGTGTTCTAATTTTAGAACATAATTTTTTGAACTGTACACATAAGAACTAGTCACAGTAATAGGGTTTAGGGGCTAACTACAGACAGCCAAAAAGCTCGAGGCTAAATAAATTCAAGCTTTGCAGGTTAGTCTAAGCTGCATAGACTGAACCAATAAGCAGGTGAACAGACATTCACTTTTGATTCCAGAAATGCAGCCACATGCCTGCAATGGCCCAAGCCA
>NW_017728992.1:89200390-89203646 GCF_001723915.1 Gavialis gangeticus | reverse complement strand
CTGAGAGTTAACTTGAATCTGGAGGGGATCTGGGACAGAAGTTCAAGAAACTAATTTAACCTAAATTAGTTAAGTCCATTATTACATTCATCCAGGTTTATTTTAAACTGGTTTTGACCATTTTGGAAGTGGCTTATGTGCACTGAATTTCTGTTGTGTTACAGATTTGAAAAACTTCCAATCACTCATACCAGTTTATGCGTTATTTACAGAAGTAATACCATCTCCTTTCTCCTTTGTGAACCCCTCTATTTACCTATCTGTGCACTGCATGCAACCTCTTGGCTACAGCATGGCACTTGGATCTCATATTCAGCTGGGTTTCGATCACCATCCTTTAGTTATTTTCAGTGTTAAAGAATTCCAGGTACAGGGCCAAGCTTGTAAATGTGATCTGTATTTTTCACCTCAGATGTATGACCGTGTCCTGAATTATATTAAAGCACATATTTTGTTTTAATGTGTGTCATCCTTACCAAGTGATCTGCATCTGTCTCTGTAACTCCTTGTCCCCATCGTTTATGACTTAACCTGTTTTTTGCCATCTATAAACTTTACAGGGAACGCTTTCCTATTTTCTTTTACATCAGGGACAAAGAAATTGAACAATATATTTGTTCAAGGACCTATTTCTCAAAGACCCTACTGCTGGGAAGATGTTTTCTCATTTACAATTACTTTTCATGCTCTGTCAATTAACCAGTCTTAAAGGAATTTTATTCATAATACTGATTCTATATAGGGTTTTTTTTAAACAAGTTTCACTTGGGACAAATGTTACATGGGACTTATAGACATCTAAGTGTACTAGATCAACGCATTCACCTTTATCATTTGAGCTTGCTCAACACTATTTGTGAGTCACCAGTAAGGAGTTTTTGTTTTGTTTTATTTTAATGTCATGTGATTGAAGCTCTGGCTTCAGGAGGCCACACAATCTATTCATTCATATCCCATTTGTCTACAGGATGTAACCTTTCATCAGTTGGTCACAGCAGTGACTGTAAAAGTAATATACTCAATGATAGGGCCTCACAAAACTAGTACAAATATTAAGCAATTCAATATCTTTCTGTGCTTGCCAAAAGGTTAATTTAAATAAAATCAGCAGCAATTTCTTTTCCTTCAAAATTTCCATTGTTACTCCCCCAGGTGCCAAGGTGTTGAAAATTCATTTGTTAAATGCATAATCTGATAGACTCGTGAGGACCTTTTCAAAAGCACCAACCTGTTGAACCAAGTAAAATTGTCACAACAACTTTTCCAGCGGTGGTTATAATTTTGCCAATTAACTCTTTCAGTTTAGACGCCAATGAGGCAATTCTACGCAGTAGTTTTAATTTTGTGGTTTCTTCAAATTCTTCCCCATCACAGCCTTCAACATCCAAATCTTCATATATCATTGCATCATCTGGCTCTAACTTTTCCCTTCCAGCCTATGGAAAAGAGACCAATGTGATAAGAAACAATGTACCTCTATCATATAAGTTCTTTGCCAATATCATTTTATAGCATTACAATCATAAAATAATTAAAAGAAAGAGTTATGACAGTCATAATGAAAGCTCCCACCTTTTTTCTTAGAGAAAAGATATTAAAAAATATTTGTGTGTGATTTTATTTCCCTGACGTCTGTAGGTTTCTCTGGCAGGCAGGCAATATTTCCAGCTGCATTTATCTCTACACAAGCAGTAGAAGCCTCCATAACATTTTCAGGTTCTGACCAAGGAAACCACTCATTTAAAAATTGGGTAGCTTTGCACTAGACCAATCAGATCAAATTATTTGGGTCAACTTCACCAAAACAGTCTCCCAACATGCCAATGGCAGCCAACTGTGACAATCCACATTTCCATTTCCATTTCGAAACACCTGAACTGCTGCCCTCCATTGTTATGCCTATTAAAGTACAGTGTTACTTCCATTATCTACATATATTACTTTCTTATGCCTTTTCACAATGCTAAAATTATACATCCTTCCAATTGCAAAGGGCTTCAAAGAGAAAGCCTGGAGTAAAATGTATCTGTTTTGGGTGTGTAAACACAAAATAAAAACAGCTGTGGTTAGGACAGCAGCTCAGTGATGGTAGATGAAAAGACAGATATACAGGGAAGGTTAAGGAAAGAGAGACAGGGCCTTGGAGGATAAATGGAAAGGAGAGAATACGAGAAATACAGAGGGGGAAAGAATAAAATAATATAAGATCAAGGGCAGAGGGAAAGGCAAGTTTGGAATAGTTAAGTGGCAATTAAACAATGAAAATGAGGGAAATTCAGTTAAAGAATGAAGAACAGGGAAGGAAGAAAACAAAACGGACACATGATAGGTAAAGATTTCTGTGGGTGATATCTTTTATTGAGCCAACTGCATGGAGGGATAGACTATGTGACAGGTAAACAATTTATTAGCAATTCAGAGAGAAAGAAAAGTGTGTATCTTTGGAGGGGGAGCAGAATATGAGTGTGATATTATAGGAACTTTTCAGAAGAATATGAATAGGAAGAATAGAAATCTCATGTTTATCTGCAGCAGCTGGCACTAACAAATTAAATGCTCTTGCTTGGGAAGATTACACTGGAAACTGTTGAACTGTTATCCCTCTGAGTATATAACCACAAAATTCTTCATTGTAATTTTCTTACATAGATTCCCTAAGGAAATGAAATTCTCTCCAGGTTCCGCATTAACATTGCACAGAAAAAGTCTGTTCTATCCAGAGAGTATATACAATGAAATATATATTAAATGTAATAGTGATGATCTGGGAAATCCTCCCTTCTTTTCAGACATATCCGGCTGTTTTACTAACCATGTCCATTACAAATTGAGTCCATTGGCATCATAACTAGTATATTTCCACTTTGTCATCACTACAGTGTACTCACATGACTTTCAACAAACATGTTTAATAGCTCTAGAAAGCAAGGCAACAACTGAGTTGCTGTGGTGCACATATTTTGTAGGCACCACAAAATTTTTAAGGTGTTCAGCACTGAGATGAATGCTATCATTTGCTGCCTTGCTAGATCTCATATTTAGAGAGCCCTCTAGTTGATGGTACTTTATTTAAATAATTAACCACAAAACAACAACATGCACTTTGGCTAAATGATGCCTAATATTCTTATTATCACCACCACTATGTCATTATATTGATGGAAAAGCCACTGGAAAGAGTGAACAACAATGTGTCGCAAGTATTAGAAACTGTACCAAGTACAGGCATACCTCGGAGATATTGCGGGTTCGGTTC
>NW_017728992.1:89197137-89200379 GCF_001723915.1 Gavialis gangeticus | reverse complement strand
CGCAATAAAGCGAAGCACAATAAAACAAGGTATGCCTGTAGTCCTCTTGGGTAGAGTCCTAAGTTATAGTTATAGACATAGTTCTACATCTCTTGTTTAACATGATCATTAAACAATTAACCCTTTTATAATACGGCAAAAAACTCAAACCAAAACAAAATACATCCACTAAAGGAATCCAAGCTTAGAAATCTGTGTTCCTAGGGTGCAAGGACCTGTATTATGGCAAGTTTTTCCAGCTATTTAATTTGTTTATTTGTACCCATAGAGAGACTGTTTATTTAAGGGAGCTGTTTACAACAAAAATTAAAAAAACAAACAATTTAAAAGTAAATGGCATTACTAGCAAAATTGACAGTTTGACACAAACAACAATAAGATAAAAACAAGGAGCTCAAATGGAAACTTTTGGAAACAGATTTCATTTGTGTACTTACAAGTTTTGCTTTTACGGAAGAGAAATGTCGTCCACTGATTTAAACATAGATCTTGGGGCCAAGAATTCCCCAGGAATAATCCCATCTCTGACACTATTTCCCTTAGTGGATTTGAAACAAGACTCAGGGTGCAGACAGAAATACATCTGTCATGCAATTGACCCTTCAAAATCACTACAAAGCTGCGCCCAAACAGAAGAGCATGGCTGTAGAGCCCTCCAATTATGTGACAAATTAACTCTTATTGTTTGAGGGTTCAAATGATGCCACTCCTAAGTGGTTCAACTTAATTTCTGTCTGCCCCAGCTGCAGCACAGTGAGCCACAGATGCTGTCTCTGGATGGGAGGGGGAGAAGGTAGGGAAGGAAGGTCCCTTTTGGGGTTTTCTCAGCCCCACGAGTTGGGGGGGGATGGTGGACTGGAGCCCCTCAGCCTGGGGAGAGACCCAATCTACCTGTCCCCCCATTCCAGCGGAGCTGAGAAAACCCCAGAACAACCTCCTTTTCCTGCCTTTTCCCTCATCTCATAGGTTTCACTGATTTCATAGATTTCTAAGGTCAGAAGGTACCTATTAGATCATCGAGTCCAACCCCCTGCTCTGGGCAGGAAAGAGCACTGGGGTCAAGTAACTCCAACCAGGTGCTTGTTTAATCTCCTTCTGAACACCTCCAAAATAGGGGAAAGCACCACCAACCCTTGGAAGCCCGTTCCATATTTTGGCAACCCTTACCATAAAGAATTTCTTCCTGATGTCCAATCTAAATCTACTCTCCTTCAGTTTATGGCCGTTGTTTCTAGTAACTGCAAGGGGTGCCCTGGTAAACAGAGTATCCCCTATTTACTGCTGAGCCCCCTGATGAGTTTGTAGACAGCCACAAGATCATCTCTTAGCCTTGTTTTGTGGAGGCTGAAGAGATTCAGGTCGCTCAATCTGTCTTTATAGGATCTTACCTGAAGGCCCTCAACCATATGAGTAGCCCTCCTCTGAACCCTTTCCAGGTCATTCACATCTCTCTTGAAGTGCAGTGCCCAAAACTGGATGCAGTACTCCAGCTGCGGTCTCACCAATGCCGTATAGAGGGGAAATGTCACCTCCCTAGACCTGCTTGTGATGCACCCACTAATGCAAGACAGAGTGCAGTCAGCCTTACTTATTACCTAATCACAGTGGAGACTCTCATCCAGAGACAGCAACAGAGTTGGGAAGGGTGTGGAGAGGCAGAGCCAGGTAAAGATGCAGCCTCTCTCCTTGGATCAGCTCCCATTTAGAGCAGATCCTCCATTCTCCCAATCCAACAGCTAACGTCTGTTGGATTGGAGGCAGTTGTCTAATTCATGGCAATTTCTGTGAACCGTCATGAGTCAGACCCAAGAGCTGCACTTCTGTCTGTGCCCTCAACCATGTCTTAGTGCCCCCTTTGGTGAATGCTGACAGTCTTTACCTACCACACACAGGAGTTAACAGAAGATAGATCTGTTGGCAAGATAGGTATTCCCAAGAACTTGTGGTATGGCCACTGGCCACCATTTCAAAATTGTTACCTGTGGACATGAATTCACAAGACAGTTACATCAGTGTAATCCATGCTTACTGCTATGTAACCCAGGGACAGGGAGGCATGTGACACACATCAGTATAATTTATTGGAATTTGGTGTAAAGTTAACTCAGGGAGTATATGGGGTAAAATGACACTCGTGTAAGTTACACCAGTGTATATGATGTGTGCCTGCTTTTTCCTGGGATAGCTGTTTGCATAGCAGACAGACTACTACTGTCTTCCCGGCTGTCTCATGCCACTACAGCAGCTACCCTAAGAGAGTTGGTTATCTGATTTCTCCAGACACTGGTATAACTTCAAATGCAGAAGCTGACATAGTTGAATCAAGACCAAACTACACAAAATATTCTGAAGATACAAATTAGTATATACATATGAGCCAGATTTGATTCTACTTATTAGACATGTACCTGGACTTAGGTGCCTAAGTGCAATTCTAATCTACCCTGCTCAAATACCTGAAAACTGGTTAATGCAAAAGGAGGTTCCTCCTTGTCCTCACTGCTTTATTTGTGATTCAGTGTTAATGGTAAGATGATGGTATGGTAAAAAAAGTATATGCATTAATGGATTTCAGGACCTGAATAGGGTAGAATAGAACTGCACTTAGGTGCTTAAGTCCACTTAAATGCTTAATAGGTGAAATAAAATCTAGCCTTGAGTCTCCATCAGATAGGAAGATGTGATATATACACTTATGTCAGCTTAAGGTACAAGGAGAGCTCTTTCTTAAATAATTAACTATTTTATATCCCAAATCAGTTCCTGAACAGAGCCACAGGAACAGGAAATGCAAAGCTCAAATGAGACCAAAGAAAAAAGTGCCCAGAAGACAACAGAAAAATAAGTGAAAATTGCCTTCAGAGAAATCACTGAAAGTTTTAAAAAAACAACCAGTAAGTAAAAATGGGAGGCAGACCAACACCAAATAATTGTGTAAATCAATGAACAGGAAGTGAAAATAAGAGGAGGAAGAAAAGAAGAAATGAGAGGAAGTGCAAATGCACTGGTGATAGAGAGGGGAAGAAGTTAAGTTGATTGAATAGGTAAAGGGTTAAGCAAAAATCCTTTTTTCCCTCTTCTGCTCCTAATCTATTCCTGCTGCCAAGCCATCCCATGCATTTCTTTTTAGCTCCCAAAATAAACAGCCTTTGGGTTTCCTTTGCCACAACAGGGAATATGCATTTTCCATTTGCAGTCCAATCATCCTAGTATGGTGGTTCATGGTTCTGGTGAATCTAGTT
>NW_017728992.1:89173726-89192137 GCF_001723915.1 Gavialis gangeticus | reverse complement strand
TTTCCCTCTTCTGCTCCTAATCTATTCCTGCTGCCAAGCCATCCCATGCATTTCTTTTTAGCTCCCAAAATAAACAGCCTTTGGGTTTCCTTTGCCACAACAGGGAATATGCATTTTCCATTTGCAGTCCAATCATCCTAGTATGGTGGTTCATGGTTCTGGTGAATCTAGTTCAGGGGCAGGCAATTATTTTGGGCAGAGGGCCGCTTACTGAGGTTTGGCAAGCCATCGGGGGCCACATGACAGGCAGCCGGGGACAGATAAATATTAATTTTCTAAATTTTTTAGGGGCCCCGCGGGCCGGATAGAATGGCCTGGGAGGCTGCACCTGGCCCGCGGGCCACATTTTGCCCACTCCTGATCTAGTTCATACTCAGTTAAATCACTCAAGTCTGGGTCTTGCGGTATGTATGCTAGTGTGGGTGGGGAGAAGCACTAAGAACAAGTATATTTCTGGATAGGAAGACTCTGGCTGGATAGTTGTGGAATCTCTATGATTCCAGGCACCTTCTAGTATATACCTAAACATTTTAAAGCACAGTAGTCAAATTATTCCCCTGCATCATTCAGCAGATTTGTAACAGTTTAATATGTCCTATATATGAGATTACATCCTCTTTTATTATAGTGCCAAGATAAGAATTCTGAGTCCTGTTCCCATAAAAATGTTATGACAGCATTGATATGGAACAGGAAATGCAGAAAAACAGTGTGCTTCTGGTATTACTGAGATCCTTATCTTGGAGAAAATCTTGTGATCCAAACTGAGGCAATAAGTAAATGCAAAACTGATTTCCCAACATTTTCCTATAAAACACACGCATAAATTTTCTCTGATTTGGGACCTTGCCTGTTTATTTTGTCTGTAAAAAGACAGCGTTTCTCATCAAGCACCTTTTACATCAACCCTGGAAATTGCAATCCCACAATTTTCTATTGAGCAACTAGAAACAGAGAAACAGAAGGCTAGATCCCATGAAGGAATCCATTCAGTGTTCCCTGCACTTCTGTAGAACCCTAATGACTTCAAAGGGGCTCCATGTAGGGCGCTTCCAGGCAAAAGCATTTACAGACTCCTCCTCGCTCTCTAACTAGGATGGAGAACTTCTAGGGATGTGAGCTATATTCAAGGCCTGATCCTGCAATATCTTACAATTCTGCTCAAGCCTACAGGATTACCAACAGAATAGAAAAGCAGTGTGAGATCAAAGTCAAGTATGCAATTTCTATGTCTTTACAAAAGCATTTGCATTTTCCATTACATCTTCAAAACAAAACTAAAATATTTGAAATGCTATATTCCATAAAGTATAAAAATGCAAATGTTGGCATCTCTGCTTCCATATCCTCTGCTTATCTAACCCAATGAAGACACAAGAGATGGTCTAAATTGACAACTCTGAAGCTTCTGTTGTTCTTTTCTTAAACACAAATGAAACACTTCAGATTCCTGAGGTTGTGTGTACCATGAATGGTCCAAAGATTTTTATCTCTACCTGGTGATCCTTCATCTGTTGCTTGGCCACTTTTTGATGATTAGGTTGTAATGCATATACATACTCACTGGAGAACAGTATTATTTCAAATCAATTATTTTGCAAGGCCTTCATCACCACATGGTTCAATCTGAGACTGCAATCCAATGCTCAGTGGGCTATAGTTAGAAAAATATTTGTACTTCCATAAATTACTTATTATACAATTATAGCATCCCTCTGATTAAATCAAATAAATCTCTCCCTTCAAGGAGTATGTAGTACACAGCATTTATGAAGTCATAAAAATGTGTTTCCATGACCTTTGCTATGTGGAGTAGGGCCCCAGGACTTTTTATAAACAGATTAAATGTAGTTTAGGTTTCTCAATAATTTTGTGCAAATCCCAGGAGTTTCCAGTGTACAACACTTTTTAAAACTGCCAAACTCAGATAAAGCACAGAAAAGGAAACATTATTGCCTTTGTGGCAGTTGTGGCAGCTACTATTATGACTAGGGCCAGAAGGTCCATTAGTTACTTTGGTGGCTATTTCATTAACATTTATTAGTTTTTAAATGTTTTATCTGGTACAATATAAACACTAATGCACCAAGATATCTTCAAATCTCATAAATGTATTTACTAACAGGCAGGCTTAGTCTGATCTTAAAGCCATTCTTGCATCAGAATACACTTGGTTTTGTGCTTACAGCTAAGGATATCATGTCTTTAAATATGCAACATATTAATTCAATTACTTTGAAACTCTACAAAGGAAAAAATGTAAGCCTTTAAACATTTCAATGATGATAGAAGTGAGAACTTTACTATCTGGTAGTGTTCTATCTAGAAAGAAGTAAGTACCAAAAGTTTCCATAACTCAGAATGATTAGCATTCCAAAGTTTGCTAGCATGACTTGCTAGTATGACAGTAATTATCAGAAATGTCTGACTATGCACTGGTAAGCTCACAAGAAAAGGCTCACTCATGAGAATTCAGGTGCTTCCTTCTTCCAGTTGTACCATAAATGCTGGCCAAATACCATGTTTTGCAGTACAATGACATTTCCTCCCAACCTGAATCAGGACGCACAGAGTGAGAAAGGGAAAAAATAAGTTTGAATCCTCTTTCCCTGCTCAGAACACAAATTTAGCCAAAGCTTAGAAACCAAGTGTTGCATTTATTAGAGAGCAGAGCTCGGGTAGATTTTACTGATTCAGAACTGGTTTGATACTACTCACAATTGTATAAACACTACATCACAATGTATTTGTGTATCAAGCTGTATATGATGCTTATAGAAATAAAAAGGGAGAACACAATCAGATTGATGTTTGGATGAATGTGCTTATATTGCTTGGGTTGTAGGTTTTAAAGAAGGACAAAATATAATTAGAGAGTTTGTGCACATTTAGCTAGAACTTCCATGTTCTAATTTTTGCTCTGATATTTTTTGATGTGCGACTCCCAGTGCAAGTTGCTAGAAGTGTGTTTATACTCTGAAAAATGACAACGAAGAAGTCTAATTTAATATTCAACAGACTTCTCAAACTGGAAGAGTTTATTACCTCAAATAAATTATTGAGATTTTGATTTCCTCTTAGCTCTGTGGAACCGACTCTGCAAATAGTAGACTGGATTCTCTCCCTTTTTGTACCACCAATAGAATTCCTATTCCAATCAGTTACACCTCAGCAAACCCACTGAATACCTTTGATTTCTACAGGTGTCCCAGAGACCATAGTGTAGAGAACATGGGAATTCTGCAACATACAGTATTTGACATTTCACAAAGTTCTATCTAAATAGTGTTTATATCTGAATGGTTTGGTTGAGTAACTGGACTGGGCATATTGCAAAACAAGGTTCTTGTAGAAAATTTCTGCTTCTACAGTCTTGGTTTTTTAGCTGTACTAGAGGAACTGACTCTAAAGTTACCGGGGCATTCTGGTTTTCTTTTCTTTTCTTTTCTTAAACTAGTTTCTTTTATTCCAAATCTAATCTATGATAACATTTCACCACTCATACTTTCAAGCTTGTTTATAAGAAGCCACACAGTCTACAAAACACAAAGTTTTGAAAAGGCTATTATGTATTTAAAAAAAACCCAAAAGGTCGAAAGGAAAAGAGATTCCAGTGTTTATGGATGATTTTTCAAATAAAATATCTAAATAATTTATTTAAATAATCTAAAGGAGAAATTCTTGCTGGGAGAGAGATTAAATTGTTGAATTGTTTAGTGTAACAAACATATCTATTGACTTCAATGGGAGATTGATTAGTCTTTTTGCTAAGCCAAATGCAACCAGCTAGGGTTCATTTGTGTACAGCCACATGGAGTAGACCACTGAAAAGTGTACAAGATAACAGTTTTTGTCTTAAAAGAAAGAGATTATATTAAAATGACTGATTAATGAATTCCTCAGGATTGCAGTAAAGTCAAAAGAGTATATTGAAGAATCTAAGATAGAAATATCAGAAGTGGAATAGCAGCAAGGTTTTGACTGGGCTTTCTTCTTTTACAAATATAGGCTACAATTATGTCCTAGCAATCAATTTGAATGGCATGTTGGTTAGAGCTCTATTTGAATGGGGCAGTCAAACACAGCAGTCAAAGCGTGTTTTCCCATTATCAGTCTGCATGATTTCTGTTCTGCTTAACAAGACCTTGACATTTAGTCCAAGTTGCCAATGAGAAATACTGATCTGCTGGAAAAAGAGCAAGGCATTTTGTGACGAGCAGCTGCTTGTTGACTGTGACTCCATATGAAAGGAAAGACTCACAGGTAAACTTTTAGGACTCTCACACACTTCCAACTATTTTAAGGGAAAATGTTCCAGTAAATTAACTGAACAGAACATAAGATCATAGAATCACAGGAAAGTAGGGCTGACAGGGAACATTAGCAGTTTAGTAAGGGAGGCTTGAAATCTATTACAGGCAATAGCTATTGTACTAGAAAGGGACAGCAATTATTTTACTCCCCAAGATAGTGCCCTTGAGCCAATTCATGTGAATTTATCACAGGACACTATAGCTAATGTGATGATACATTCTCATATCTTGATTTAACAAATCATCAAGAATATAAAGAAAAACCAAAGCAAAGTGGGAACAGATGGTAGACATAGAATTAAGAAGGTTGGCCTGAGATGCTAAAACATTGTCAAAGACAAAGAAACTGGAAAGGTCTTTTCTGCTCTACAGGGCTAGCCAACAAAGGCTGAGAGAGGATATCATAAATGCATCAGAAGTGTAAGCATTAAGGAGGAAAAATAACAGTTAAACTAAAGGACACTGCTGTTGGCAGCCCAGACACTGATGCTGTCCCATGCATTCACATGCTGAGTTACCCCCCTGCAATCAGAGAGGATTTTGTGGACAGCTCGGTAAGGATATCTGTTCAAAGGACAACTACAGTCAAGAAAGCTTACAGGGTATTAAGGTGGGTAAAGGGTAAGGTGGTAAATTCTGTGCAAAGAACACACTTCAGTTCAAACACGAATGGACAAACTACCGTATTTACTCAAATCTACGACAACCCTGAATTTAAGACAACTTTCCCCAATAATTAGATTCTATATGTGGAACATTAATATATTTGTTATAATTTTTCATGAGTAGAATCTAATAATTGGAGGGTCATCTTTAAGTCATTCCCCCAACTGCTGCAGAGGGGCAGGCAATGGGGGAGCAGATACTGTGGGGAAGACAAGCAGCATATCCCCTGCTTGTGCCTGTCCCCTGCCACTTCTTCCTCCTATATGCTCCTTCCCTCAGCCTCTATTTCCCTTCTCCTTCAACCTCTGCTTCTCACCTTCCCACTTAGCCTCTGCTTCCTCCCTCCCTCACAGCCTCTGCTCCACCCCCCACCCTGTGCCAGCAGGCTCCATCCCCATTCTACCCTGGGACACAGACCATGGTCCCAGCATAGTCTTTGTAGCAGTTGTGCAGGCTGCACACCACTGCTATTGGGGCCAGGCTGGGGATGTGCCCAGATAGCGACTGGAGTTTGAGCCTTTCTCCCTTCCTATTAGGTTCTATTTACCATCAGCAGGATGCTGGATGATATGAAACTTGGAGGCAGGAGGACATTTCCTATGCATGCCTGAACATGCCAAGGAGCACAGCTCTTAAACTACACTTAAACCTGCTCCTAGTCCACTTTTGAAGCAGCTTTTTGGACAAAGTGTAGACCAGAGCATTCTGCTCACCTTCTTCAGAACACCGTAGGTAGTATTTATAAGAACCAAGATTGAAGGGACAAAGGGATAAATACAGGAAGAGAAAATTACATGACAAACTACTAATGTATATTTTAATGAAGATCAACTCCTCTTGTAAAGTTTAAGTTATGAAAACTTGAACAGATTTGCTTCTATCCCTTACAGTACTGGGCAATTCATCCAAAATCTTAAGAAAAGTAGCTTTCTTTCTAAATACCTACTAGACTGTGTATACTGCATCTGCATTTCAGCATATCAAGTCACCATGTGCACCAAATCACAATCACTCTACTTTCAGCTGCAGTTGGGAAGCTAACTGGCCTCTTTTTTCCACCGTTTACACCTTTTGACTGGCATTGTGCCTTTCAGAGTTTGCAGTCTGAGCCATCCTCCAGCTGCATTCACCTGTTTTAAATTTTCTGAGTTCCAATAAAAAAGTCCTGTAGACACGTTAGCTCCAAGTGCACAACCATTTAGGGGTGGTAATGAGTTGGACAGCTGCCTAGTATTTGGCAGACCTTTCTACTTCATGACTCACTGTTAATTAAAACCACACTCTGCTTATTCTTAGAACAGCATTACTTACAAATAACTGAGTGCCTCCTATTGCCCACCCACCTTCACTCCTGCTCTTCAAAACAATTTTTTCTTTCTCGTGCAGCTTGGTTTCCCCTAAATTTGGAGTTAGGATTCCTGTCAGGAATTAGGACATAGATATTTTCATTGGCCTTCACTACCTTTAATCCCTTCTGTTTGGATTCTGATACCACTTCCAATCTGAGCAATATCTTTTTTTTCATGAACCGTCCCATTGATTTAATTTTACAGTAGTTTTTAGGGGTGTCACTAGCAGCAGAAAGTACCTCTTTATATGTGGAAGGGTACCAGAATCTGGTACTTTGCCATCAGCTACACACCGATGATAATTCAGACATGAAGTGTGTCCTTTAAAGGTCTGATTAAATTAAAACTATTAAATCTGAGCTCTTCAAACAAATTATTTTAGATGTTAGATGCCTCCAAAAATTTTTATGGCCTACTGTAAACATTCATCATATTGGATTTTCTTTTGACTTCA
Organism: Gavialis gangeticus; assembly: GCF_001723915.1. NCBI lineage: Eukaryota > Metazoa > Chordata > Crocodylia > Gavialidae > Gavialis > Gavialis gangeticus. The sequence goes on along the minus strand of NW_017728992.1, from coordinate 89,185,355 downwards.
ATAGAACTATAGCAATGTACACTAGCTCATTTACACCAGCTAATCACCAATAAGCAGTTGTTGAAGAGTCAGTGAATGTTGTAAGTTTTCCTTTTAAAAAAAAAATGCTTAATCAAAGCATAAAACAAAATTCTTGAATACAATCCACATAAAGTGGACCAGTACCCAAGGCTGTATTCACACATTCAAATAATCTAAGACAATTCTCCCAGGTTTGTTCTCCTACTAGAAAAAAATACACAGAACTACATGTACAGATATTAATATGCTGAAGTCTGAAGAGTGGAAAGCTTGCAGTGCTGACACTTTACAGCTGGGAATGGGGGCCCTATGCACACATCTCAGTGTGCTCTACAGGCTTGCTTAGTCTGTCTGGTGACAGATGGCAGCAGTACATAGGACAGCCCTGTTTGGCTGACCCAGACTGCCTATGATCAGTTTCCCTGCAGCACAATGTGGGATTATGAAGGGAGCATGTTCTGCTCCCTGCTGAAGCAGCAGAGTTCAGTGAATGACACACCATCTCCCAGTGGGGAGGAGGGACAGTCAGGGAGGAACGCTGGAGAACTATGTTCTCTTCTGAAAAAAGCCACAACATGTATAGGCATTTGTTCTATAGTATTTTAACCCTGGTTATTCCCAGATAATTTTTCTCCTGGACTTGGTGATTTTTACTCTGAGAAAAAAAACCCTGAACATCTGTATACTCAGTTTCTCCTGGGATAGCACTGACTCTCTCAGGAGAAAAAAACAATTTCTGCATGAGGCCAGAATCTCTTCCCAAGACTTAAATGTCCTGTAACATACGGAGTTTATGCATGATGTTCTCCTCAGACCATCTACCTGTTTCTATATTCCAATAAACTTTTAGCCACTTCTGTGAGTTCTACCTAAGGGCTTGGACAAACAACATGTTTGCATTGGTATAAATGTTCTTTACACAGTTGTGAAAAAAGAGTGGACACATAACATACAGCCCTACACCAGGATAACTTACATAAGTTCCATTTAGAGTTACTCCACACAAACAACAACATAAATAACAAGGCAGCGTAGGTATCATGTGTCCATGCCCATCCAGGGGTAATGGTTTGCCCAATGCATATAAGTTATTACATGCTTTCCTACCACATATTGGGGAGGCACTGTGACAACACCTACCACAGCAGCTACTCTTGGATAACTGCTCATCTGCCCATGTTGGATTCCAGTGTTAACATGTCTCATATCAAAACTGTGTGTGGCACAAATGATTGCAAGATGTTATCTGCAGACACATACAGAGAGACAACTGATATCTTAAACCATGGGTTATGAAATATTTAACTTCCATGAATAAATGTTATGATATTTTAAGAGCAAACAGATTATTCAACTATAAACCAATACTCTGGATTTGTTTTTGATGTAATGGGGATAAATGGAGCCATACAAACATTTGTTTATGGGGTTTATATGTAAAAAAGTTCTCTCCCCACTTTCTATAATATCCTGACACCTCTCATTGCATTTCAGACTGCCTTGAGGTACTCAGTGTATGAAAGCTCCCATTTGAAAAGAATATTCTGTTCAATGTAATCAATATTTACTAGATTAGCTTTACTTTACATTCCAGGCAAATTACCCGGTAGCCTTCTCTGCCTGCCATAGCTCATTTCCTTGTTTTCTCCATCAGACTCTTGCTCAGATATGAACTCCTCCATTCCCAGAACATAGGCTTGGATCCATCTCCAGTATAAATAAAAAATGGATACCAAATCTGAGTCTTGTAAAATCACCATTCAGACACAGAAGAACCCGAGTGTGCCCTTTTGTTCTTCTAGCGAGCTTCCATAATCAGATTACTCTTGTTTTATGCTTGGATATACAGATTTTCTATATAGAAGATCAATGGCTTTAAAGAAGCCTGTCAGAGCCCTGCTTCCATAAAATAGAGCTTTCCTGTAAGAGAAATAGACTGAACACAAAAGTACTTATCAACATTGTCACTGGGCTACACTTCTCAGCACTTGGAATGTCTCCCATTACAGCACCAGATGTTAGTCCCTACAAAAGCTCTTTTGCTCCATCCAGCTAAAATATAACCTTAAGACCAGTTTTACCTGCTCCTAGGAGATTCAAAAGAGCCAGAGGAGCCTGGTCAGGATCTTGGGCCATGGCCAATGGGATAATATGGGTCTAGCAGCTGTAACTTTCAACTAATCCCCAGCCATCAGAACAGCCCATGAAAACCCTAGACAATGAAGTGGAAAGTACAGTAATGCTTATGTTGCACCAGGAAATGGACCAGGTATGGATAACCTGAGGATTCAGGAAAAGCAAAGATAACATATAGGAGAAACATTTGTACTCTCCTCCTCTCTAGAGTTGTACTAAAATATATGGCTGATGCTCAACAGGTAGCCCATCTCTAAATGGCACTTTTACATTAAATAAATGAGTTGTAACCATTCCACTGTGAGAAATACCTTCACAATTAAATATAAAGAGTAGCATCATCTTATTAAGGTAATATTAGAATTCCCACTTAAACCTACGTAGAGTAGAAGACGGGGTACAGGGCACTTGAGCTGACTTGACCACTCATGTTTTAAAAAAGTCATGTTGAGATTTATATCAGGAATCACAGTGTGATCTGGGGTGATTCCTACTGTGAATAAACAGGTTTCTTTATTTCTATATGTCCATCAAATTATGTACATTATGTACATTATGTCTCCCTTGTTCCCACCACTAATATGCTTCAAGAAGGCAAAGACAAAAGCATGTCCAGCAGAATATTCCCATGATTAACAAAATTAGACATCTTTTTTCAGAAGCATAGCTTTTGGAAGACCTTCCTTTCCTTTTTTTTGCCAGGTCATTCATGGTAATCATCCAAACACTGTTACTGGATGCCAGGCTTACCAAAATACAGACAAAAGGTCTGAAATAACTGAACAGCAAATCTATATGTGGGTCCAAGGTTACCAAATCTAAATAATTATAAAAACTGGAAAAGAAACAGATCCAGATTTGTTTGTCATAACAATGGGTTGAGCTAGACATCTCAACCTAAATCCCCTGAAATTTGAAAAATTCAGACCCAAACTAAAGTTTGCATCTTTGGTTTGTCTCTAAGTATAAAATTTTAATTCTTCTTTGCACTTTATTAAGATAAATTATCATAGTGCAATTTTCTCTTTCAAATAATTCATTTTATTTTGTGAAACCAAGCTCACTTGAACACAACCAATTCTTAGGAAATGGTTTCCAGACAAAACTCAGACAAACACCCAATTTAGTACTAGCTAAAAAGGTATATGTAAGGTAAACGTGTGTATTTAATACCATTTCTTCATTTTCAAATTGCATGTTGTATTGGGCTGCATCCTCTGTCACTGGTTTCTGAACAACTTTTCTGCAGACAAGCCATATGGTCAAGCTAGCAATGAACATCCCAATATCTGGAACAAACACTCGGATCCCATTGCCGGCATCTGCTCCCTTCACACTGTAAGGAATGAAAAAACAAAAGTAATATCTGTTAGTTCTAAAAATACTTTCCCCTGAATTAATTTGGCATCATATTTAAAAAAAAATAAAAGTAGTAGAGAATAGACCTAAAAATACTGGAACATGACAAACGATGAAAGAATATAAGTAATTTATAAAACTGTAATGAAGTATCTTATTTCTATGTAATTACAATATAAGCGATTACTAGTCATTGTACAAATATTGAAAGGATTTACATTATTTTGATCAATCAAAGCTATTGTTGTGCAAATGTCCTAAAAAAAATATTGGGGATAGATGGCATCAGCCTTAAAAGCTGCCCAAACTTAAGAGATCTATACCTGATTTCTAGAAGATAGTATTTTCTAGAGGAAACACCATTGCAATTATTTCCTGTACTGAAAGGGGCGTGAAATTCCTTTCCCACCCTTGTTACAGGGTGACCCCCTCTTCCCTGATAACATTTGGCATATAGGTGGAAGTAAAGAAAATTCTCCGATGCTGTGCTTGTTATATAGAAGTACAATTCCATTCTCCTTTGCAACTGACAGTTCTAAAAATGCTGCATTAACTTGAAAACAGTCTAAGGAAAATAAAATTGTACATTTTACTAAAAATCAATGTTTAATGAAGTATTTTATTTAACCAGATCCCTTAAAAAGCACTTAAATATTAAGTACTAATTAAAGAGTGCCATGTCTGACTCTCCCTTTAGGATTTCCACCTCACCATCCTCCTGAATGGTACCTGAATGGCTGAGGGAATTTTATGAAAAGTACACAATACATCGCGTTGTATAGACTAAATTGTTTTGGCTGAGGCATATTACCTTTATGGGTTTGGATGCAGTATCTGAATTTAGTTAATTAAGTTAACAGGGAGTTAAGATTTGAATTCAGTTGACACAATGGCTGGTTTGTTTAAGCTGCTGTGTTGACTTATTACACCTTTTTACTACTAATGACAGGATACAATCTTAATTATTTCAAAGTGTACAGAGTAAGGCTGCCAAGCATGAAGTTAACACTTTTTAAATACAGTTTCCACATGAATTTCCTTTTTTTAAAAAGATATATATCTAGAACTGAATTCAACCTTAAGGAAGACAAGGGGTTCCAGTAACAGAGTACAGGTGAATGAGCTGGATTAGCTGCTCAGTGTTGAACTGTTAAAAAATATATGTCCCAACATCTTTTTTTGTGTATTTAGTATTTCTTTGTAAAAAAAAAAATCATCCCTTTCTGTAATCTAAAACTAACAGCAGTTAAGTTTAAATAGGAAACATTCCCTAGGGATCCACCTATAATTATTATAACTGACTATATCATTCCAGTAGTTTTGGAGTCTCAAAAGTACTTTTGGCATCTTTACTGGAATCCATGGCAAGATACAATAAAAACACATTGCTGCTGACAGGACTTTTGCTCATCATTACATACACGGGGTAAAAGCCTTTTTGTTTTTTATTCAGGCCAGGTTCTCATTGGACATGACTTCCACTGCCTCATGCCCTGCAGTTGTGCAAAATATGCATAAAAGTGCTACAAAACCAAATTTCATCTTTGCAGGCTCATCCTTCCACGGGTGTATATAACATATAATAGTGCACCACAGAGCACTAATCAGGCTTAACAGATTCAGTCAGGCTCCAGATCAGATTTTGGACCTAATTTCCTTTTTTTGACTCCTGGATTCAAATAGACCTGAACCACACTCATTAGGTCATAAGCTAGCAACCTGTGCCGCTCATCCTCTTCGCAGTGCACTCCTCTACCGTGCAGCCTGCTGCTCCAGTGTTTTGGTACTTAGCCTCACTGCAAAAGAGGTGTGTGGGGGTGGGGATCAGTAAAGAGAGTAAGGGTGGATAGCTACCGCTCTGGGGGAGGGTCAGGCAGTGACTTGTGGCCTTCATGGGCAAAAAGTTGCCAAACCTTGGACTTTGCTAAAGAAACTGAATTAAGAGTTAATAGTCCCTTTCCCACTTGGATGGTATTGCTCTTCTATACAATTAGTTATCCATTGTAATGCAACTTCTCTTGTTTTGGAGCTACTCCAGACTCTTTGCTCTTATTTCACAGCCCTTCCTCATTCCTTCAAGCAGATTTTGTTTTCATTTACACATGTAGTTGTACACAGGCTGTTGTCCTCTCCATTATTTAGCTCCCCTCCATAGGTCAAACTATGTGTGCTGCTTTCCCAGATTTAACATCTCCCGCAACTATCCAGTTGTCCAATAAAAGTTATCTCCAAAAAACCCCTTCACCTTTCATATATTTCCTGAACCACCACAGCTACAATAACCCTCTGAAATTAAGAATGACTTGGCCTAGGGATAGAAGTTACACATAAACCAGTTTAAGTGAATGGAAACTGATTTAAACCTGTAACAGAAAAGAAGTTTGGTGCACATAAACCACTTTCAAAATGGCCAAAACCAGTTTAAGACAAACTTGGTTGGATGCAGTAGCAGACTTAACAGATTTAGGTCAAACCAGGTTTTGGAAATTCTGTCCCAGATCCCTTCCTGGTTCAAGTTAACCCACAGTCCCCATCATCCCAGGATGCTTTGCAGGCCTGGGCTATGCTGTCTGCTCCAGTGGAGCAGGGACTGCCACTCCCCTCTGCTCCTTAGCCTGCTTCCTGCCTGCATTCTTCAGCCCATAGGGATGGGGGGAGGCAGAGGAACACCCCCCCACCTTCTAGCCAGAGTCTACACAGCACATGGTGGGAAGGAAAGCCCCCATACTGGGGGCTTTTGGATCTTTGGCAGCCCTCCCCCTGCCCTCTTCCCAGCTGCTCATTGCTTCAGCAGTTGTCACAGGAGGAAGGAAGAAACAATCCTTCTGGATGGGTACCTCACCCCACCCCGGCTCCCTCAGCCCAGGGCAGCCTCAGGGAGCTGAGGTGAATTATTCCCCTCCCAAAGCCCAGAGCTGCTTGCCTTAGCCCCTGAGAGTCCCAGGCAACTTCAGGGAGCAGAGGGAAATTCTTCTGTTCCTCTACAGCCAGTCCTGCATCAGCTGCTGTGAGTCTGAGGCAAAACTAGTTGCAGGGGAGCAGAAGAATTTCCCTTCACTCCCTGAGGCCACCTGAGACTTGCAGGGGCTAAAGCAAGCAGCTCTGGAGTTCAGGAGGGGAACAATTGCCCTCAGCTCCCTGGGCTGCCCAGGGCTGGGGGACCCAGGGCTAGGGTTGGGGGAAGCATTGGCAGGCATCTGGCTGGGAGGACTCGTTTTCCCTCCCTCCTGTGGCAGTGGCTGAAGCAATCAGCAGCTGGGAAGGGAGAGGGGGGAAATTCCCCTCATCTCTCCAGGGCTGCCAGCACCTGGACAGGGGCTCCTCAACCTGCTCTGAAGGATAGCACAGGGTTGGGGGCATATACTGGGGAGTCAATCAAGGATACTTGGCTGGGCTGGCAATAGCCCGCAGGCTGGCAGATTTACTCTAGTACCTCCTGCCTACTGACCTGGGTCAGTGCAGGCCTCCCCCTGCCTTTCCCAATTGAAAACTGAATGTCAGTTCAGTTGGTTATTGGTTCAACATAAGCAGCTTAGAGGAAGCTGCCTAAATTGAATCAATTCTGACTACAGCTTTTTGCCTGTCTCTACTTAGCCCCGAAGATTTAGTATATTTCAAAAGAATATGAAAACTAAAATAGAACCTTAGCTTAAGATTTAAATTCAATAAAATTCTGCCTCTGACTCCCTCTATCATTATACTCTTGCTGAATTAACCTGCACTTGTATTACGATGACAATTGAATATCTTTTTGTTAGTGGCTTCCAAGAGTACTGAAGCAGAGAAAAGATTAAAATACCTGAGTAAGACATTCCCCTGATCTTAACCTTGTGGTTACTAGGTCACTATGCTTCCTTTGTTGCTGCTTCATGAAGAAAATGCTACATACTGGACTGATGTAAAAAAGGGTACATATTTGACTGATATAGGATATAGACAACCTGTTGGGCACTACAAGAAGTGTAGGCTGATTGACATTAACAAGCTTGTTGCTCAGTATAGGGGCACTTATTGCAAAAGAGAGAGATTAAAACCAGACAAACTTCTGTGATTACATTTTCTGTTTTGGCAGAAGGTGATGAAAAATTACATTTGACAAGTGTAGTTAAATATATATGCATGATGATAATAATCAGAAGCCAATTTTAATTATCTTGATAGTTACATTGAAACCAAATGCTACAGCTGTGTTCTAAATGCATATTAAACTGTTTTGAATTATGGCCTTATGTAGTGTCATTACAGATGTTTCAAAGCAGATCACTGCACCAAGTGAGCAAAAAGATTTCATATGATTTTAGTCTACTTTTAATACAAACAACACAGAGATTTGCAAAACACCCACTATGAATATGGGTAATGTCTATGAAAGAATTATTTCTATAGGGGGAGACGATTTTAGAAATAAAATCACTCATTTCATAGTAAATTGAGTCTTAAAATTTAGATCCATTAAATTCAGTTAGTTATGCTACAATCAATTAAAAATTCAGTGTTAAAACTTCCACAGTTCTTAGGGGCATTCTACCTCTTCACATTGCATTCTTCTGTATTATCTTCCTCTGCAAATCACACTCCAGAAAACATTATGTAAAGTAACTGGGGAAGAATTTTATATGCTGTTGCTCACATTTCCTTTCACTATACAAAACCATGTGACTTTTCAAAATGTATATTGTTTAATATTTTCAAAATGTACAATGAAAGATGGTCTTATAAGAAAGGTAATTTAAAACAACAGTTCTGACAAAAAGAGTACAGCACAAATTGTAAAAGTGTTAGAGCTAGGCAAATTGTTCACATGAATGGATTATTTGTTAAAAATACAGCTTTGCATCAACTAACCTATTCACAAATTCATGCTGAATTTGGAAACTAGTTTCAGTCAAAGAACAGGAGAAAATTAAATGTTCCATTTTGATGTTTTCAAAATGATTTTTTTTGCTTCAAAACAGTATTTTGTCTAGAAATTGATCCAAATTTAATCATAAAAGGGGTTAAACCAACTGAACATGAAATAATTCATTTCAGGGCAAGTAAATTGTTAAAACTACATTTTAACTGGCCTAAAAATATTTTTTGATCTTTCAAGTACAGTTACTGGAGAGAGAAAAAGTAATTACTTTCAGAGCTCTCTTTGGTACCCCCTGAACGACAGAAAGAGTGGAATAAACTGTAGTCATTCCATAAACTTTTCTACTCTAATTAAGGAATACTATATATTTTGCAATTTACTAACAGCCTAAACATTATACTATTTACTGCCAAAAAAACTGCCTTAGGTTTACGAGCATATCTCCTAGAGAAACATTTTTGTCTGGAAGGATCATACTATATAGTGAATTGCAAAAGACCCTGATCCTTGATTAGCATGGCACTATTTGTCTGAACTCAAAAAATTGCCCCAGGGATTAGTTTTCTTTATAACGCACATGTTTGTCAGGAGTTTACAACACAACCATAAACACATTCTGGGAAGAAATTTGACGAAATGAACCTCAGAATGAGTTATTCTTTCAATACATTTAAAGGAAAATGGGTAAGGCCAGATTTGTTGGAAAGTGTCCTGCAGGAGGACCAAAATGGGAAAAAAGTTAGGGATGTAAAATGTCTTCACACTTGCAAAAAGCCAAGTGAAATTAATTGCACATTTCTGAACATAAGAGTGACTATGCCATGCGAGTGCATGGTTACCTATAGCACCTTTTTGTGTTCTAAAAATATGGCATTCTAGTTTTTGCAACATCCTGTGAAGAGGTTATATTATTTTTCCCATCAATGTGACTCAAACATGGGAGTTCTTCCTCATCAGTCTGTCCACATCCACATGTTGACTTACACTTAAATTACAAGTTGTTTGGAACAGCAATCATCTTTTTGTTCCATGTTTATACAGTGCTAGACATTGGGGGACCAAGTCAATTTCTTGGATTCCTAGACACTCATACAATACAAATAATAGGCAAGTTACATTTGCTGTTTTAAATGTTTTGCTTCTAGGGCCCAATACTACAAAGCTCCTATTTACTTCATGGGAGCAAGAACCCTTAAGCAAAAATCCATATGCAAACATCTGGAGTCAATAGGTTGGATCAGGCATTAGAGAGCTGCATGAGCAGGAAATGGTTTTCCAAAACTAAGGCGTACTGCTGAGCTGCAGAGCCCTCCTGCAATTCCATGGCAGCTGGAGAGTAGATATAAATGGACTCTTGTATCCCATGCAATGAAACTGTACCAACTCCTCTGCACTGATTCTATGAGTAGCTATAGATGTGAGAACTGTATTTGACCCTTAATGAATAAACATCAACATCTGGCCCCTTTTTGTAGTGCTATAAGGGTGTTGGATGTTTCATGTCACAGTAATATTGTACCAAAAACTGGTGTCTACACTTAATTTTAAATAGCAATATTCTTTTTGAATAATAATGTTTGAAAAAAAATGTTAGTTAATGTTGGGTTAAGCACTTTTGCAATACAGAAAATATTCTTCCTTGCAAAACACCTGTCGTAAGAAAGTGAAGCTTACTTTTGGTTTCAGAATCCGTTCAGATATAGTTTGTTCTTTTATAAATACTTCAGGAGCCTTTGAACTTGTGTGTTGGGTTGTGTGATCTAGCATTCATTGACCTAACCAAGGCCTTTGACTCCATCAATCGTGAAGCCTTATGGAAGGTACTGGCTGTTTAGGTTTGATTGTCCACTGAAGTTCATCAGTGTCCTCAGGCTACTCCATGATTGGATGACTGCCACAGTCCTCTGCAGTGGATCAGAGACAGACCCATTTACCATCTGTACTGGTATCAAACGTCATTGCCCCAACCCTTTTCTCTATCTACCTTGCTGTGATTTTGAGTCTCATCTAAGGACCGCCTTCCTCCTGGAATTGGGGTTGAGCATTGAATGGGCGGTCAGCTTTTCAACCTGTGGCACCTCCACAGCAAAATGAAAGTTACCAAGGCTGGCATCACTGACCTTCAGTAAGCTGATGACTGTGTTATCCTCACTCACACTGAGACTGATCTGCAGTCCACCCCTGACCTTTTTTCAGGTGCCTACCATTGCCTAAGGCTCTCCCTTAATATTGGGAAGACCAAGGTGCTCCATCAGCCTGCCCCAGCACAAGCTGCTCCCCTTCCCTTCAAATTATCATGGGTGGAGAACCCCTGGAAAACATCATGCATTTCCCATACCTCAGAGGTCACCTTTCCCAGTCAGTCTTGATGTAGAAACTGAACATAGAATTTGCTGTGCCAGCATATCCTTCAGAAAGATGCTTTGCCATGTCTTTGCTGACTGACATCTGCAGATGGAAACTAAAATCCTGGTCTACAATGCAGTGGTTATCCCCACACTCCTCTATGGGTGAGAGACATGGGTGACATACTGAAGCCATCTTAAGTGCCTGGAATAGTTCCATCAGCATTGCCTTAGGCAGATTATTTGTACTAGATGGGGGGACCACTGCACCAATGTCAGCATCCTCTCTGCAGCTATCATAACCAGCACTGAGGCAGAAATCAGGAAACATCAACTCTGCTGGGCTGACTACTGTGTGCAGAAGACTGACACTAGTCTCTCAAAGCAAGTCCTCTTCTCTCAACTCAGTCATAGTGAGAGGACCCGTGGAAGACAGAGGAAGCACTACAATGATACCCTGAAAGCATACTTTAAGAAGGGTGACATCAACCTTACAAACTGGGAAGTGCTGGCTGGTAACAGGTCATGGATTGGACTTTTCAGTCATCTTAAAACTCACAAATAACCCTCCCCTCCCACCCCTGCCAAAAAAAGACATCATCCTTGTATTGGGGAATAGATGTTACTACAAAAAGTAAGCATGCATATGTTCATGCCATTTTTAGTACCATGGGTGGCAGAGAATGGATCCATCACAAAAATGTTCCTGTTTCAAAGAGAAACTTTTCTGCAACTCTACATTTTGTAGTACAACATATGACATCTGTCCAATTACATGTAGTACTAAATGGGGATTCTCAGACTTATAGCATCCCACAGTGCTCTGCTGTGGTCCCGCTGAGACTCTTCTGCCACTGCTGCAACAGCTGATGCTCCTACAGCAATGGCAGCTATAGGAACAGCTGCCATTGAG
>NW_017728992.1:89164768-89168726 GCF_001723915.1 Gavialis gangeticus | reverse complement strand
TAAATACTCTTCCCCTTAGCATCCGCTTTGTGCCAGTGTGAGATGCTGAATGCTGGGCTAGGTGGACCTGTGGTCTGATCTTGTATATCACCTGATGTAGTTTAACAGCCATTTGACAAACTGGATAAACAGCACTGGGAACATTTGGGTAGGAGCCCAGGTTAGAATTCAGGGCTCTGGTCATCCATCTCACTGAGCTACACACCATCTAGCTTGTTCCCCTATGCTGTTAGTGTCCCTACAGTTTGTCTCTACTGCCTGAGGCTCCTGTGGAGGCATCCCTTTTTTGCCTCCAGCTGATCAGCTGCCATGGCAGAAAGAGCCAACTCTGTTGGGGACAGCCCCAACATCTGCTGCTACCCTTCCCTCATTGAGAGAGGCAATGTGAGCAGCCCTCTTTGCTACCCCAGAAAACAAGGGAGAGGGCTCTCTTTGCCAGCTGCTGCTCCAGTCTGGATATTTAACTAATTTGAGGTGCTTAATTTGAGATGCTAAGCATTATGTAGCAATCAGTATCCTATGGCTGTGTTCAAAGCACAGCCTCTTAAGAACACGCAATTAGTGATCACCTCTGAAAGCCGATTTAAGTAATCTGACTTAGCATCACGCAGAGACTCTACGACACAGAGTGGAATAGAATTCAGTTCTCCAACTTCACAATATTTCATACATCCTTTATGTAGTGGCTTCTCAGAGGATATGATAAGGGGCCCAGCAGAGGTGCCCTAGTCATTTAGTTAAATCATAGCTCTTAGAAGGGGCTCTTGAGGAGCTTTGCAGCTGGGCAAAAATTAAAGACGCTCCTAAGCTACTTCAACTTGAACTGATGGCTGAACTGGTTTCAAGATTAGAAAAACAAAGTCAATGCGAATGCATCTATCTCTATTCACCTTTAGTTTTGAAGGAACCTGAGGATCCAGTTTGGACTGACAACTATCATTTATTTGTACCATACTCAAAATAAGCCGTCAGAAATGAAGAATGGCACCTGATGTCCAAAAGCTTGTCCAACAGCTCTCCTAACAAAAGTTACTGTAAAAAATCCCTGCCTCTCCCCAAAATTGAAGTCATTTTGGCATTGTCCAGTACCCACAGGTTCAAATGGTATGCCAGATATGATCACCACAGCAAAAACTCACATACTGTCTAAACATGTTCAAAATGATGAGCATTGATAGTTCCACCTTTAACCCACTCTGTTTCACTCACACCTGCAAGTCACAGATAGCTATATTATAAAAATAAAATAAAAGATTAGTTCTACTTTACCTGCAGCATTATATGCTATCACAAAGAACCATTTTATCTTATTGTGATAGTCCTGCTCTTTGTGCATCAAGAACATCATACATATTTTAGAAAATATACCTGAAGATGTTGGGAGATTGTTTAGTTACTTGAAGTAAAAGAGTCAGAAGAATGAGGGACGTAAAGATACATAGAAAACTAGTTCTAAAAATATTTAGCTAGATCACACAACCCAACAGATAAGTTCAAAGGGTCATGAAGTATTTTTAAAATTACAAACTATGCCTGAATGAATTCTGAAACCAAAAGTACGCTTTACTTTCTTAGGACAGGTATTTTGCAAGGAAAACTATTTTATGTATTGCTAAAGTGCTTAACCACACATTAACTAAACGTTTTCTTTCCAAACATCACTATTCAGAAAGAATATTGCTATTTAAAACTAAATGTAGACACCAAGTTTTTGGTACCATATTACTGTGACACGAAACATCCAACATTAAGAAATGTATAGATCTGTGCTATGTATGTATGTATGTATGTATAAAAAGCTGGTTAATGTCATTATTTTAAAAGCACCTGCTCTTCCCTGTGTTTTATAGATCTGCTAATAAGGAACAAATTCTGAGGTGTCCAGAGCACCACACAAAATGGACTGGGTAAATTAGTAGTTATCACAAACAACACCTAGGATCCTAGAACCACCACATAATGTCTGTTCTGCTTGTCTGTTACAGCTCCAAAAAACAGCAGGATGAACTGATGCCACACAAGAAGTGGAAACAGTTCTGTCCACATGTAGGGTCACCCTGATGCCAGCCCCTAAAAGCCCTGTAAAAATGGGAAACCAACTCCTAGTTACAACTTATTTCAGGTAAAAGTGAGAATAAAGTTCTGGATGGGGAGAGCCAAAATGAACAGGAAACAACTAATGATATCTCACCTCGTGAGTGTCTGGACAAAAATAGCAACATAAAGTTTGGAATAGATGGATTTCTTTTGTGACAAGTTCAGAAAATATTTCAAAATTAATTTGTTCTGCCGTTGCAATTTTCATCAACTGAAGTTCAATGGGTCATTTAAGATCTACTGTTTATTTTGCCCTATAGTCAGATAATTTATGAATTGTAATGCAAGGGATATAATGTACTGATATGAAACAAAGGCATCCCTACATTTTCCAATCAATTTCAAACAACATTTATCTATAACATTCTGCTAAATTAGACTATACTATACGGTAAAATCTACTGATGTACTACGGATTCAGATCATCCACTACTTAGAAGAATTACACACAGGGACCTGTGTTTCAAGCTGGAGTCACTCTGTCATTCCACTGTGAGCATGGGGGAATTTACCCCTTAACATCCACCAAAACCAAATGTGCCACAAATACCTAAGGTTCAGACAAAGCCAGAAATATTCTCTTAAAGGCCTTGCCCCCGATATTTTTCACCCGTTAAATTATTCCTATTATTTATCATCTGCTCCAGGTAACTGAAATGTTTTGTTATCCATATAGTACACTTCATTTCATTTGTTGGTAGCAAGTAAAGGAATATTGATAGAAAACGAGTGTGTGACAAAGTAAATGTATTGCCAGCCACGTTCTTCTTAAGGCCGAGTTAATTTGTATCAAATATTTTTGAGCAGCAAATATCTGCATTACTTCACACATGCACAGACACACACACGCACACACAGAGTTACTCCTTTTACTGACCACCAAAATGTACGCTACATAAGCCACAGTGGGGTTTGGCTACCTATCTGAGAAAAATAATTCACGGCTCTTAATATGAAGCTACTTAACTTCCCATTTAGTTGAGAACACAACTGAAATGACTTTGGTGGATAAAATGCTTCCACGCAACTGCTGTCTCTGGTGAAGAAAAGATGTCCTGTGTGTTGAAAACTAGCATCTTGCCTGAGCTCTGGGAAAAAGCACATTGCTTGGGTTACAATGGGACAAAAACTAGTTGCAACAACAACTCCTAACTTTACTTGCCATGTTCAGCCTGTTTTGGTTTTGTTTTTTTTTTAAATCAAGAACTTTTTACATGTTATGTAACAGTTAATATTCTCCAGGCCATGAACTTCATTATGCTTTGTATGCCAGGTGCTATTTGGAATTCTCACATGATTTATTCATGAACAAAAACCAACAAAAACAAAATAAAACATAAAGCCAAACTGTTAAGCATGTGTCCTAGAGAGTTTCTGGATACTAACTGCAATGCTGATTGCTCTCCAGATTAAAACAAAGACCAGCTCACATTCTACAGCTGGTAAGTTTACCACTGTACCTCTCCCAGCTACCAGGGTCTGCAGGAGGCTAGGCTGTGCCAAGAAAAACACTGACAACAGACTAACAATTTACTGCTCAAACAACACTAGCAGTAAAATACCAGGTATCAGATATTCATTTCCTTTGAATCCCTGCATTAAATGGCATGCAAAAAGTTAACTGAAATTAATTTAGCTGAAAAGAAAATAAGAAGCACATGGGGTGGCAGGAACAGAGCAATTTAAAAATCTAGTCTAAACAGTGGGACAAATGGGCTATTATGTGATGGCAATGTTTTCTGATAGAACTTATACCTATTTTTCAGGAACATAAACCAGCATACTGAAGCAGATGAACAGTCTAGCTAGGCCAGGTCATTATGTATGACACCAGCCAGCACCAGATACTCCAGAGGTATAA
>NW_017728992.1:89155518-89159768 GCF_001723915.1 Gavialis gangeticus | reverse complement strand
GAACAGTCTAGCTAGGCCAGGTCATTATGTATGACACCAGCCAGCACCAGATACTCCAGAGGTAAAAAAAAAAGCAACAACCACTATAACAGGTAATCAGGTAATATAAAAATCTGATGCTGGAGGAAGTTCTGTCCTAACTCCAGTTAGTAAAAATGAGTGTTTAACATCATCATGTATTTTCTTCCTATATAATATACTGTAGATGTTTATATCAAAAGCAAACACTCTTATCTTCATAATGCTATGCTTGAGCCCTTGCTGAGGAACCATGGTGTCTAATTAATATTATCTCCTCTCATACATCCTATCTCTAAATTATTTGTCACATCTTCACCTGTCTTTCTGTTCATTTATTTGCTCCTTCGGGTGAGAACTAGGAGTGTGCAAAATAGGCCTTACTCGATTCGGATTCAGATTTGGCCCAAATCAGGGACAGCGATTCAATTAATTGATTTGGATCGCTGTCCCTGATTCGATTTGGCTGAATCTGAATCTGAAGATTTGATGCTGATTTGGAGAATCAGCGATTCAGGCATAGACACAGCTTTGATGTTTTTTCTACATACCTCCAGGTACCAGGTGCGGCTCGTGAACACTGCAATGCTGGGGCAGATGGAGTGTCCCATGGGAGCGCAGGGGGCTCAGTAGCAAACCTGGAAGTGGCCTGGAAGTACTTCCAGTTCACTTCCGGGTCCACCCGGAAGCATGTGGGGGGGGCTCCCCCATGCCTCCCTGGCTTGGTGATCAGCAATAGGAGGACCTCAGGTGCCCCCCCAGACCCAGGAGGCACCAAGCCGCAAAGGCACAGGGGGGAGCCCCCTGTGTGGTCCCCAGCAGACCCAGAAGTGAACCAGAAGTGTTTCTGGTCCACTTCCGGGTCTGCTACCACGTGTGCTGGGGACCACCCCCATGCTTCTGTGGGACATTCCATCCACCCTAGCATCACAGCATTCACGAACCACCTGCTACCTTGAGGTATATAGAAAAAACATTTAAAGCTGTGTCTATGTGCAAATCTCCGAATCCTTCTGAATCTCTCCGAATCAATTCAGAGGGTTCTGATTTGATTCAGAGAGATTAAAGGGTCTCCTGATTCAATCTGGATTTGGAGATTCATCCACCGAATCGGGCCAAATCTCCACCAAATCAAATCAGCCCCTGAAGCTTCGCACAGCCCTAGTGAGAACCAGGGCACCTTTGTATGCTATAAGAAATTAAATATAATTATTTTCTATTAATTGTGAATATAGATAAGCTTTTGGCATCAATATCCTCTAGGAACATGTTAATTAATAATACTTTGTGCAAAAAAGCATTTTCCTTTGGAGCATGAGTTCTTTCCTTTTAATTTCATTGTGTGTTTGTGGAGGAAGTTGTTCGATTATTTTGAGATCTCCTGATTTGCCTTATTTACACTGGTTCCTCTTTCATATATCTCTATCCAGTCATTATTTTTTGGGCTGCTCTAAGTATATCCACAGCCTAATATATCCAGAGTACATCCAGTATATCCAGATACATCTAGTATATCCAGAATCTAATATATCTCTAACATAGCCAGAGTCAAATCCTCAACACAGGCTAAACCTATTTTATTGTGTTAACGGAGTGGTACAAAAGAGACTTAAAACTGGCAAGAGAGGCAATTAGGGATTTCTCTGTCATATGAGTATACCTGAAAGTCTCAAAGCTAGTGAACCTTATGCAAACACATGTGAAGGGGCACAGCAGAAGATGGACTGGGAACTAAAAGAAACATAACTGAAACAACCTGTACCCTGGTGATTCTAGTCCTTCAGTTGCTCTTTCCTATGTAAAATCATTTTCCTTTTCATCAGGTGCATTAGACTTATACCATCACTTTGGTAATATTCATTGGTACATTTAATCATCCTGACAAGATATACAAGTGTTATATTAGCAAATCACACTGTTTCAGTCTCTTCTCTCACACTACTTAACAGTTACTCTTCCCTGGGTTTGGAGCTTGTGTTGCATCTCCTGGCTTCAAATTTCTTGCTGTGTTTGCTGTAGGCTTGGCAGACTTTTGAGTGTGGCAAAACAGCAAGAGCATAGTTTGTCTGAGGACTTGCAGCAATCCAGGTTCTTGTGGCTTGCGATCTGTTCTTTTGAGAGTGATATTTTATGGTCAAGATGAGAGTTCTGAGCATTATACTTTTTGCACTAGATTGTTGGCATAATGGATCTCAATATCAATGTAACTTCGGACTTCCACACAGGTATCCATACAGGAATGGAGGGGATTTTTAGTTTCTGAAATAAGTAGTGTACATTGCTTTGATTGAGATAGAACACACATACATATATACACATATATACATATACACACGTATATATACACATATATACATACATATGTATACACACACACACACACACACACATATATATATATTCTATTTAAATGAATGGAAAGAGCCCTTCTATGTCTGTTCATGATTTGCAAATATATTAAAAAACGAATAGTCTGATAAAGAGTTT
This sequence comes from Gavialis gangeticus, assembly GCF_001723915.1. Classification (NCBI taxonomy): domain Eukaryota; kingdom Metazoa; phylum Chordata; order Crocodylia; family Gavialidae; genus Gavialis; species Gavialis gangeticus. The sequence goes on along the minus strand of NW_017728992.1, from coordinate 89,157,263 downwards.
ATACACCATTAACTCCTCAATATGCAGTCACTTTGGATTAACTCAGTTACTAGCAAAGCAATGTTTCTTTTTAAACCTCCAAATACAATTTGCAGACTGGTCCACACAGGAGATGCAAGCACATTTAAAAGATCCACAGGCAGAAGGCATTTTGGCATGCATGCATTTAAACTGAGAAACTGATTTCACAGTTCACATATGCTGCTGATGTTGAGCACTAGTTATAAAAGATAAAAATTTGCTTTGTAAGGACATTTTTTCACAGTACTCATTTGTGTTATATTAACTGCTCTCCTATGCTTACTCCAGGCATATTAATTAAATACAGTGGAGGATATTTTCAGTCTTTGTAACCAGATGCGCTTCCTTCACACTGAAAGAAGTTGCATCCACTTATGTCAGTCTGAATCTTTCCCAGTGGGTAAATCTGACACGACCAGAAACCTAGCCCTACATCTAATATGCATTTGTAATACATTTTTACTGCCAGAGAAATAAGATGAGGACTACTTCTCAAGCTCTCACATCAAGTGACACAAGCACTACAGTGACACATATGGGGTGCCAATATTTGTTCTTAGGTTGGCTGCAGCCCTCCTGGCAAAGTTTTCTTTATGTCATCTAAAACGTTGTTTCATGAACTTGGACTGTTAAGTAAGAGTTTCTCAAAAGCAGCTAGCTCTGTTTCACTTGGCACCTTATCTGCTGAGCTCGTTTGAACTGCTAATGGCAAAAATATTTTATCTGGCTTATGTCAGACAAATACAGTAATGCTGTGAATTATAGAGCTTGTGCATTCATTGAAAAGCATCTCTATGTGAATGTCCAAACTGGAGAAATGAGCTCTGATCTCTAATCTAATCCTGAAAATGGGACTATCATTTTTTTGTCCCTATCCTGAGAAAATAAAATATTGGGCCAAGAATGTTATTTTATAGTACCAGCAGGTTTAAACTATCTTTATAATAACGGATTATTTTCCCCTCCTCACACAAATTGTATGCTAGCTACTTTCAGAAAATGTAAGAAGTCAAGGTTCCTGCCATTAAAAAGACCATGGCTGAGGGGTGGACTCTGGCTGATCTTTAAGCAGAGATATGAATGCAAATCTGAGATGGAAATAAAGTACATGAAGAGTCTGTTTGACTCCTTGTACATCCTATATACTGGTAAAAGCCAGGCAACATTGTTTCATCTGCCCTTCATTGCTACAGAGATGATTGGTATCTTTAAAAGGACGGAAGGATAAGAGAGTAGCTGAAGGTTAGATTCTGTCCCATTCTTGTCCTGACCAGTGGACCTAGCTGCTATCCATTCAGAAGTATAACAGGTTTCATGGTGCTGTTGGCTGGCGCTCCTCTCCACCCCTTCAGCAGTTTGTGACTAAGTACCTGTCAGGTAATGGCCTTGAAGCTGTGGCCTTGGCCTGTCCAATGCAGCAGCTAACCCCAGTCTGCCACTTCCCTAGTGGAACACATACGTGGCTAAAATGTTTCACCTGGGTTTAGGCACACACCCACTCCCTGCCACTGGAGTAGCCAGCCAAGGTCAGCTCACATCCTACCCCTTCCCATATAAACCCCTGACCTGGAAGAGGAAGTCTCCAGGTCACAGGGCTCAACCATGTACCTAGGCTGCTGCACTCTTGGCTTGTCTTGCTGCTGACTGACAGACTCCTTGGATACCTGACACAACTAGCTTCCTGGCCTCATGCTCTGCCTGACCCTCTGGATACCTGACCCAGC
>NW_017728992.1:89139956-89150518 GCF_001723915.1 Gavialis gangeticus | reverse complement strand
AAGCTAGAATATGGTTAATAATTGGTGCCTAAAGCTAAATCCTCCCACTTGTGGTCAAACCATTTCCCATTATTGTTATTTTCAAGTGAGCACAGGTGTGTTATATAGTCACCTCTGACCTAACACATCTCCAAGTATATAGTGTCTAGGCACAGCAATAATTTTGTGCTAGTGTTCTTGTGGCTTCCTTGAATGAACGGTTTATTCAATTTTTAAATGCTAGTCATATATGCATCTGAAGTTAAAACTGACTTAGTCCTGGGAGATGTTAGGGACCTTCCAATTCAGTTATACTACTTGAGTACTTCACAGTATTGGACCCTTAATGAACACCCTCTGGATCCCTGATTTGGTTCCCTGGAGAGATCTCCTGCCTTCTGACTTCCTGGCTTCTTCCAACCCGGAGGTGACTCCCAGACCTGGTTGCCCATGGCTCTGCATGACAGTACCATGGTCTACCTGTAAGCAGACAGCATAGAAATGAGAGAAAGAGACAAAACACAGAGAATGTATTTTAACTCAGTAATAATTCAACAATTGTGGTATGCCTTTTAAACATTAAATCGAATGTTTAAGACTCAAATTTCTTAAAATGTTTGTTAACTAAATATGTTCATCTAGCAGTGGCTGTGTCTATGGGTCTGATTCACATTGTTGTATCTTGCTGTATAAAAAGCTCAGCTGATCTAATCCAAAGCAATGGGAACAGAACTGGCCCCAAACATCCAAGATGGATTTTAAAATGTCTCCCAAAACACCTATTCTTCCCATACACTCATAATGCAGAAGTCCAGAGTAAACACATCAACAAAGACATGGTGCCATTTCACAACCAGAACAAACCCTTGTCTCTTTAAAAGTCTTTTTCAGACATATCTTGCCATGAAAATAGAAGGGTAGATACTCAATTGTTATCAGTTACAAATATATTAATGAGGATTATAAAGGAGAATTGTAAGTGATGGGTTCAGATCCACCAGGTTTCCAGCAATACTGAACTGAAACAGACCTGAGGATCAAGCTGTGTATCTTTTCTTTCCTTACCACAGATCCTTTCATTACTCATGCCTGGTTAGAAAATAAATTCTGCTTGAATGGTAAACGCAGATCTATTTAATTGTGTCAATACATATATTCTGTATACTGTCAGTGTGAAGGGTGCTGATAAGCATCCCCGTGTTCCACTGTTCCTCAGCTCCATTTCTCTTGCATATATACCCTAGGAATACACTGGATATTTGGAAAATTGAATGGATACGCGTTTTCATTAGAATCTCAAAAATGTGAAGAACCCCGAACTAGAGAGCATAATGTCTCATTTTTTCCAATAATTAATCTACCCTTTTCATACAAACATTGTTTCCTGAAGAAAAGAGATATTGGGGTGGGGGGGGGCGTTTTTCTGCTGAGTCATTTTACCAGTTTACATGATCTTTTAAAAATATCCCACTGTTTGCTAATTCTTTAAGAGTAATCCTATTGTTTGTGTAGACTGAGCCTATTACAAACTGCAACATTTGTTACACTGAAGCCACTAATGCACTGTATTGCCTTCAGTCATATCAAGTCTTGTTTTTATGTCACTGACTTGCTATGCTTGGCTTTTGCATTCATAGGATTTATTCCTTTTATTTATTGGAAACAGTTACAACTAATTTGATTTTAATTTAGAATTGCATCTGCTACAGTGATGCATCTGCTTCCTGTTTGCTTTAGCTGTCTTTTCATTACAAAGCAAAGAGAGGAAAAGGACTTAGATATACATACCACATTCACATACATAAATGCAAATTCATAAAAATAAAACAAGCTGCTAAACTAATCAAGCTATTGTTCTTATGGAAGTACAGAACAATTTCCCCCTTCCTCCCCGTAAATACAGTTTAAAATAATATCCCCTTCAAAAGTGACATTCAACCTTAACAGAAGGGTGACAGTATGTTATAAACGTAGGTGCATTAATGGATTATCAGGAAACTGAAGAGGGCGGAATAAAATCATTCTTATGTGCCTAAGTACATATGGAAGTTGAATGAAGATATGGACACAAGTATCTGGGTAGCTGATTCAAAAGGGTAAGGTTTCAAAAGGGCAACAGCTGTTATGTTATTCTTGTTACAGGTGGACATGCTACAAAGGTAGGAATGACACAAACATAGGAAAACTACTCCAACTTTAACCCTGGATGAAACAGTTAAGTACTATGTGTGCCCTGATTTTTACAGGTGCTGAAGACTTACATCCCTCACTGAAGTCAGACAGGTTTTCACTACTTAAATATGAATTTAGGTGCTGTTGTATAAGGGTGAAAAAATCTGACCCTGCATGCAAAACCTAAACAACAGAATTTTATTAAGCATAAATACAAAATTAGTCCATCCAAGCTTGGCCTGAGCTTTAGGATTTACAATTTTGATCTAAGTTGCCATAAGAATCAGGGTTGTAAGATTTAAGTCTACCTCTAGTTATAAATTATTGTAGTTTTTGAAAGCTAGAAATTGTAAAATATTAAAAGATTGCATTCTGGTAATTGAAGAAACAGTGTCAGACTTTGAAAGATTTCTCTGTGTGCCGTTAGAATATTTCAAAGCTGAGTTTTATTAATGAACAACAGACCCAACAGGTATGAAAGCAAAAACAGAAATCCCTGTAAAATGTCGGCTTAATTAAGACATTTAAAAATAAAAAGCCCCATAAAGATTCTGCAGTGTTTAACTACAGGAGTAGCTCAACAGAAGGTTTTATAAGCCAAACTCCCCTGTGATTTTTCTTCTTTATATCAGGGATAGAATTAACGATACAAAAATTCAGTAAAACTGTTATTAGCACAAAGCATATTAAGAACTACAGTAATACGGTACAGTTATTGTGAGCCATACTCCAAACAATGGATCTTGTTGTCAAATTGAAAAAAAAGTAAGGAAAGAAGTCAACAGATATTTGGATTTTTGCTACTAAAAATAGATGTATTTATCTTTTTTGTATAGCCAAGCAGAGAACTAAAATTGATCTTGCTTGACTCAGAGAATCTGGATGCTTTATTGGAAAATAAAGATTATGGATATAATTTTGGAAGACATCTAAGTGACTCAGGAACCTAGATCTGCTTTTTCAGAAAGCAGATTAAGCCCTCTGGACCCATGACCCTAAGCTTTTCAAATTGGATCTAGGGTCCTAAGGAAGTTTGACACTTCTTCTACTAGTTAGTGGATGTTCTTAAGTTGACACACTTTGATTTTTCATGTACCCATAGACAAAGTCTACATGTACCCATGGATGCCTACTAAAATATACTGCTCAACAATTTATATGAACTGGCACTCATGTTGGCAGTTTCAGCAGATTGGTCAAAGGAGGAAACTATATCTGAACAGCAAACTATATCTGAACCTTTTCACACCCAGAAATCTCTTAAATAGTGTATAGTCTATGAAAGCTTGTACCTCTCTAAACGAGTTGGTCTATAAAGTGTCACCCTGCCTTGTCTTCTTCAGAGGTGAGTAGTGTGCTTATACTACCTTGCCATGGCTGACGCTTACCACTTTTGAATCCAAAAGGACTTTCATCACTAGATAGTAAGTTTGGCACTTTTCAGGATCACTTTTTGTTTTTTTTAATTAATAGTGTTATGTTACTTCTTTATACGTGGGAAAAATAAAGAGTTACCACAACAAACTGGAATTGTCAGTAGGTTCTACTACCTAGACACCAGTAACTGTTACTTGTTTTTCAGGATGTTTGTAATCCAAACTTTTGACAGCAAAGGCAGGAAATACGACTCCCCTCCTGCCCGTGCAAAAATGAGTTCTTGATTTTTAGCATATCCAAATCCAGTATTAAATCTTAGTGATTCAACAAGCATATCTTATTTGTATAACAAACAATACATTTTCTATGTGGACCATTTGTCTGGCTGTACACCTGAACTTTTTTTTTTTTTAAATAACTGAATTATACATGGTTTGTTTATTTATGCCACTAACAACCTAGGGCTTAGTCCTGCAAGACTTACTTGCATGAGTCATCCTCTTAAGGTCAATAGGGATGTTTGCATGATTAAGAATTGCAGGATCAGGTCCCTAGGAAGTTCATATTGATGCTTTTAATGTCATATAGAAAGAAAGTGCCAAGATAGCTGCAATCAACACAAGGAAAGCAGGTTTCTTGGCATATCATGCTCATGATCCCTGGAGGACATCTATGATCTTTGTAATTACTTTACCTAGAGACTATTTACATTAGCATTAAGACTATTGCTTAAACAGAAACTGGGGATTATGAACTAGAAAATCTTTTCAGATATAGATTAGAAACAAGCCAAGACATTTCAATGAGGGATTACATTATCTCCAAGAAGGCTGCACAGATGAAATCATGGTTCTACAACAAAGGGTAGTTTGAGAGAACTGAATAACCCACCAATTACTCTGTGTTAGACAGAGGGGGCATCTCTCCATGATCAGCCCTGTAAAAAAGTGATGTTTATTGTGTATTGTTCTACAGCTCAACAATAATCTAAACTGCAACATTAAAATTGATAGATTAACAGCAGAAAAAATCCCTTTTTATAGTCACAAAAGAAATGTGAATAATTTTTTCTGCAAAAAGTAAGAACATTGCAAATAATTATGCACAAAATGCATTTGTCAGAAACAAGTGGTATACAAGAAAATTAACTAGAGTATAAAAAGCATGGTAGAAAACAATAAAAAACATTGGAGGAGAAAACAAAAGTGTGGGCATGGTATTTATCATTACCATGTTACTGAACAAATGGAACAGGTTTATTTTTCTATTTTAATGCTTCAAATGAATTTTTACTCTTAACAGGTATCATGATTTGTTGCACTCTTTAATCTCAGATCAAATCCAGCACAGAAAGTGCCAGAGAAAGCATCTTCACGTTGCCCTAACAAAGTAAGGACACCTGTATTAGAGGGGCCTCCCCTGGGAAAAAAATACCACTTGACAAAGACCACTAAACAACCCTTGTTGATGGGGTCGAGTTGAAAGGTTTCATAAGTCCATTAGCAAAACGGCACAAGGTCCTTTAAAACCCCATAAAATTGTTACATAAAATACTTGGTAGAAATATGTAGGAAAGAGAGACCATATTTCAGTTTATTCTTGCTATTCAATTAATCTAAATATTTATTTTTCTTTCAACTGGAAGACACAAGAGAAAGATTCTGCTAAAGAATTGCCGTCCATTGTAGCATATTACATGAAAGGTCTTGTTATTATCCCAAGCTAAACTGGATATTACTGTATTGTTCCAAATATAAGTTGATCCTGTTTTATCAGTTTACTCTGTATTTTGAGGTTCAATTTTAGGAAAATACAGGTTTTCTCCCTCCCTCCTCCACAAAAGTAACTCAATAACTACAAGTAAAATCCTACAGTCCTTTCAAAACCCAACAGAAGAATCAAATATCTAAGGAAAGGATCCAAAGGAATTAAGGGACAAAGAACACTAAAATAAAAAGCATCTTCCATACCAAAGAATATTTTGTCCAAGGCTCACCATACTATCTTCAGCCTAAAATTCTGCAGCAGTGCTTATCTGGACAAATATTTCTTTATCTAAATGGAAACTGCTTATAGATTTAAAAAAGGTACCTATGAATTGCAGTTTGGATTCAAACCACATATGATTTGTAGCCATAACCCTGAATCCAAAGAGCCCTGATTTTAGGGATTCAAAATCCATTTTTTTAAAAGTTGTGGGGAAGGAAAACATGGGTGGTTGTATTTACACTATTGTCATGTGCTTCTGTCAGCTCAGATTTAACTTCCAAAAGCATGGGAAAGACATACTGAACTAATTTATGTTTTGGAAGAATTAAACATATTGCTGCCTTTTAAATGTTTAAATGTAACATTTAAATGTTTTAGCTTAGTGCTAGAAAATTTTAGGATCACTAGTTTTTTGAGTCTTATAAATGCACAGATCATTGTAACTATATGAAATTCTTTACAATGTTTTACTTTTTTTTTTCTCAATAGGTACTTCTGAAGCATATCCAATGTTGCATGGTTTTCATCAAGATCATCTTTTGGGCTGTTCCCTGGTTCTGTGACTCAAGTGTTGACCTGTCCCAGATCTAAAGACTCAAAAAGCCAGGGATCTGGAAGCCCTGACCTGCCACAGAGATCCAAGGGCTCCTATCCTACCTGCCTTTCACTCCAGTGGAGCAGATCAGGGAGATCTCTGGGAACAATGATGTGGTAGTGACATGAGTTGCCATTTATTACAGAACTTCTCCACATGAGCTCACTGCTCTCAGTGGTGGCAGGTGACAGAGCAATTGTCTGAAGTTGCAGCAAAGAAAGTTGCAGTTAGCTGGTCAGAAAAACTCTCTCACTAAGAGTGTAGTAAAACACTAAACCAGGTTACCCAGACAGGCAGTTTAATTTTTATTCTGAGAGGTTTTTAAGACCTGGCTAGACAAAGCCCTAGCTGGGATGATATAATGGGGGGTGGTCCTGCTTTGAGCATGGGGTTGGACTACATGACCTCCTGAGGTCTCTTACAACCCTCATTTTTTGATTCTATGACTGCTGTAGCACCCTGAAGGGCCAGCCAGTAGGTTGCTTAAGGGTGCTGTCTGGGATCATCTGCTCCAGCATGGTGGTGTCAGAGCAGATGACCCCATGCAGAACCCCTAGGCTAGGAACACACATTCAAAAAGCCAGAGCCTGAATTGATTAAATCATTGCAGGCTACTTTTGACTCCAGAAATACAGGCACATGCCTGCAATGGTTCTGGCCAGAAGCCAGGGGGCACTAGAATGAGCCCTTGGCTGGAGGGAAACTAAGCTGAAATGGAGCATGGACAGGCCTGGGCAGGGCTGAGTATAACTGGAGTGGGGTTTAACCAGCCAGGGTCTGCCTGGAGGAGGAGAGGGAAACAGCCTTTGTCAGAGGTCCCCAGCTCCTTGCCCCCACTCACTTGCCAGCTGCTGGCAGGAAGGGGGGTGGGACCAGACCCCAGGAGCCTGAGGGAAAGTGGGGGTTTAATCCCCCCATGGGGGAGGAGTGGCATGGGCACTGATAGGTTCTGCTCATGCACCCAGGACTATGGGGGCAGATGCCAGTAGCCTGAAGGGAAGTGTGGGGGGGGGGTTAATCCCTGTAGCCCAGGGGCAGCAGTGGCAGGGGGCCACCAACACAGTACCCTGGGCCGAGTCCCCGTGAGAGGACAGCTGGCCATGGGGAGGGGTTGGGGAGGAGGAATGTGACCTGGCTACAGGGAGTTGGGGAGCTGAGGCTAGGGAGCCTGACTCACCACTACTTCTTGCTGTGGCAGCATGGCCTGGGCTGTGGCAGCCCCAGGCGAAGGGGGTCAGCACCTGCCACCTCCCACCCCGCATGGGGGCCATGGTTTACAGGCAGGCCGCAACTACCTTCCTTCCCCTGGTGGTGGTGGCAGCAGAGAAAATGTATCTTGGTGGGTGCAGGTAAAGTACCTTTCACCCGGCACCTGTTCACAGTGGTGCTGGGTGCTTGGGGAAGGCTAGGGGTGTGGGCAGTGGCACAGGGAGGCAATGGACTGCTACCACCAGGAGAGGCAGGCTGCTGCAGGTCAATCGCTGCCTACGCTCCTGGGCCACGGGGCCGGGCAAGATTGGGCTGAAACAGTCCATTGCCTCCCCCTACCACTGGCCAAACCCAAGTGCCCGGTGCCATTGCAAGCAGGTGGTGGGTAACAGGTGCTTCACCTGTGCCTGCCATGATAAGTTTGCTCTGCTGCCACTGCCACCAGGAGAGGGAGGGGGTGGGGAGTGTGGGGCTCGGAGTGGGAGGCAGCAGCTTCTGACCCTCACCCCCTGGGGCTGCCCCAGCCCAGGCCACACTGCCACAGTGGGAGGCAGTGGTGAGTTGGGCTCCATTCCTAGCCTTGACTCACCCCCTCCCTACAGCCAGGTTACATCCCCCCTCCCTACCTGCTTCCCATGGGCAACTGGCTGCTCCTTGGAAGGACTTGACCCAAGATGCCATGTTGGTGCCCCCCCCACACTGCTGTCTGCAATGGCTGGATTAAACTTCCCCCCTTCCCCTCAGGCTACTGGCATCTGGTCCCTGTGGCCCTGGGTACATGAGCAGAGCCCCAGGGCAGGGTTTCCCATCCCTTCCCTTTTCTCAGCCAGGCAGAGCAGCGATAGTACTCTGGCTAGGGAAGAGAAGGGTGGAATCAACCCTGCTGTCCTGTAACAGGCAACCCAGCCCAGCCCAGCCCAGGGCTGCAGAGCATGCTGGGATACTGGAGGTCTCTTGATTTAACTTAAACTAGGAAGGGGTCTGGGATAGAAGTTGCATAAACTGGTTTGACCCAAATCAGTTAAGTCTGATACTACATTCAACCAGGTTTATCTTAAATGAATTTTGGCCATTTTGAAACTGGTTTATGTGCACTGAACTTATGTTCTGTTGCAGTTTTAAACCAGTTTCTGATCACTTAAACTGGTTTATGTGTAATTTCTGTCCCTAACCCTAAGGACGACCCAGTGTGGGGTGATCTGCTTCACTGTCACCATGGCAGGGTAGATGACCCTGTAGGTTGCTCTTATGGGCCATACTGCCTAGTCCTTAAGGATGCTGCATGTGTTCATCTCTTCTGTATGTTATACTATATTGTTTTAAGTCAATTGCATGTATAAGTGGATAGTGATTTTCATGGTCCTTTTTAAAGAGAAAAAGAAGACGTCAGCTTATAACTAGAACAATATGGACAGTATTCCTGAACACACTGGCCCAAAGGCGGCTTTCATGTAATATCAATGGTACTTTCCACTAAAGTCCCCAGGGATACCCGATGAAAAGTATGAAACAAATTGAACTCGTTCAGTGTTCAGTGCTGATCAGTAGTACATAGATGACATAATCAGGAGTAAACATAACTTGTTTAGACTCTTTAAATAGTGCTTTCACTTTTTAAAATACAATGTTCTTATACTGCCTTTTTGGTATAATTCAGACATTTATTTAAAAGCTATATTTATTGCAAAAGAGCAAGAAAAAACTTGATAAGACAGAAACATTAAGCATATACTATAAATCCAAATAGCATAAAGATACATTTCTTGTTCTATTTCCTGCTCTAGCAACAATATCAACAACATTTTTAAGTGCATGAATTTCAGATGTATAGAACATTATAAAAATAACAAGACAAGGTCAGGTTTGGATGTTCAATTTAAGTAATCACACCACTAGGGAAAAAAAGGTCCTTTTCTATACTTTGTGTATAACTTTGTGCATAACACTCTTAGAATTGTGTATGTATTAAGGTAAGTATACCTGACTTGTACTTTGTCACTTAATTATAATCCATACTTTGAAAACAAATAGACAATTGGGGTGTTTTAGTCTGAATGATAAAAACAGGTTCTTTTCATGTGATTTATTATTTTAAACCCACTATCCATCAACAAGAGAGCAACCAGATAGTAAAATGACTGGATAGGGATATCATCTGGAAAATAACAACTTTTCATAACAGTAAATTACAAGAAAGAAAACTACTTCATATTCAGGCTCTGAAGGAAGGGAGAGGAATTAATTTCTCTGTAGCCCTGTGGCCTCCTGCTGTACATGAACATTATATTTAGCTACTGAAACATCCAACCAGTGTACATTACTGGAACCATTGTAGAATAAATTCACATGCATGATTTCCTAAAAGAGAAATACAGAGGTCACAGAGCAGACAAAGATGAGCCAAGGATTATAAGGGAGCCCATAAATCAATCTTCGTCATACTCAAGGCACGAACTGACAGAATAATAGAAAAACTAAACAAATATTTGAGCACTCTGATTTTCCTGCTACAAATAAATGAAGGAAAGCATGCCTTCTAAAAAGAGAACTGTTTTAAGCCAGCTCACCTTACGAACCACAGAAGCTTCATTTCAATTTGTTTGGCTAACATAAAAATAAATTACACTATTGACCAAGTTATGGCTAGCCATGAATGGATGGCCTGGGGTTAAAGGAGGTTGAGAGGCACCTTTTCCCCTCCACGGTGTACTCATACCAGGCTGAGATGATTCTACTGGACAGAGCTTGGGAGCACTGCCAGAAGTATTAATGGCCTCAAAGAGCAAGTGTTTGGGTGTGAGAGGACTGTGGTGATGCAGCAAGGCCCCCATCCAGCAAAGCACTTAAACACATGCTTAACTTTTAAGTGCACAAGTAATCCTATTGAAATCAATGGGACAACATGGGTGCTAACATTAAGCACCTGCTTAAGTGCCTTGTGGGACAGAGGCCCAAACTAGTTGTGGTAAGCAGTGATGGCTACAACTTGTCCAAGATTAAGGAAGAGCAATTTCTCCATAGACTCCCACAGCACCACTGGAGTTGTTAAACACTGGGATGTGCCAATACATTCACTAGGATTTAAAGTAGGAGGTTCCTGGATAGAGGTCTTGCCCCTCCACTCAGAATCAGACTAGTCACCATATTTGAGGTCAAGAAGGAACTGTACCAGGTACAGACTGTGTGTGTGTGTGTGTGCGCACGTGCGTGCGTGTGTGTATGTATATGTGTGTGTGGGGTG
>NW_017728992.1:89129179-89134956 GCF_001723915.1 Gavialis gangeticus | reverse complement strand
CCCTCTGCTTGGGATCTCTTAAGTATCCATCAACAACCTTTTATAGAACCAGGATGTTGGCTGCCATGGTTCCTTTGCTTTACCTGTGGAAGGTTAGGGTGTTATGTCTTGTGCTGTATTTTACGTCTAGTGTTGTGCTAATGGTAGTTTTATGAAGAGTTTAGATTATGGGATTGTTTGGATAGGGATGATCTTGACCTCATGCAGGGGGCTGCATTACATGATGTCTGGAGGTCCCTTCTAGCCCTGTTCTCTATGATTCTATGAACAAAGCTCAACTGTAGCACTCCAGGTTGGCACATATGTGCCGAGTGTTTCCCCTCCCTCACAACATTCTGCTGTTGCTTAGAAAGAATATTAGCCCTCTAGTACATTGGATACCACAATCGATTAGGTTTACTTTAAAAAACTTTTCCAGGGTCAAGTCTTGCAGTCCCTACACATTTGCTTGCCCAGGCAATACTCTGATGATGATGCCAATGGGCATCATCACAACACTGAGAGAGAAAGAAGATAGGTGCACACAAACCCATACAATAGTCTGCAGTGGTGGAGGGGGCAAGTTGAAGAAGTTACTCAGTCCATAGAGTACTATCACAGGGGTCCTTGTCTGGTGCACTGGAGTTAGAGAGTGGCTCTCAGAGTCCATCAGGTGTAGAGGGGGGTTCAAGTGGTCCCCTCTGGGTTTGGTCTGGCGGTGGTTGGTCTCATGAGGCTGGTGAAGTAGTGATGGCCCATGATGTGCTTGATGTAGATGTCGTGGGACCAATGGATGGTGTCAGACACCATGAGGCAGCGCATCAGCTTCGCGTAGTGGCGGGACACACAGCAGGCATGCAGGAAGCTCACCAGATATCAAGGGTGGTTTTAGAAAATTGAGTTCTCACTCTCTGAAAGGGGTCAGAAAGATATTTGCAGTATATCTGCCTAGTCTAGGCTGGGGCATGTGTGGAACAGCTGTAAAAAGCTGATTGGACAGAATCTGCCTAATCTCCCAGACCAACAACATGGTAACAGGAGGCATCCCACAGAGATGACAGCTAACTTGCTGATGATTTCCAGTAGGAGGCTTGAGGCTTAGCAAGACCTTCCTACCTGTAAGAGACTGGGATGATCCATTCCTTATGTTATTCAATAAAAGGCTGTGGACAACATGGCCTCCATATTGTATATGTCTCTCCTCAGGGATGCAGGTCTTTAATGGTTAGTTCTCTAACCTAAAGAGATTTGCCATTTAGTTTACTAATGTCATTCATTTTAGACTCAGATTCTACTCTGGATTCATTTCCATCTTTCATCTCTTTTCCTTTCCCTGCTAAAGCAGCTCTGCTTCCCTCTCTGCTTCTATTTCCATTCTCTGACATAAGGCATCTCTAGCTTTATAGGACCTCCACCAAATGTCAAAACACCTTCCCCTCTCTGGCTGGAAAAAAGCCTTCAAAACTCTTACATTGTACCCTGCAACATGCATAAATATATCTTCACCATTGTGGATTGTAATGAAATAGAAGTATTTTTTCTCATCTCCACAGTCTCTGCTGTTACTGCTGGTGGCCCTCTCCTGCACTTCTTCATAAAGCAGGGACAAGGCCCATCAACCAACTGAGGTAGGATACTTGGTCTGTCAGGGGAGCACCAACCAGGGGGGTAGTCCCATGAGTTCTGATCTCTACAAACACACAAGCAGACAGAATCTTCTCATCAAGGTCTTTACAATGAATGAAGTTGAAAAATAATGGGACTGTCAGATAAATATGAGATTAAAACTAATATTACATTTTAGATACTTTTTATTTGCCTTGTTTTATCGGCTCATTTCACTTTTTCAAACTCCCGCAATCATGAGAGCTAGAGATGTACTCTTCCACCCTTTACCCTACCATAAAATAGTGGTAATCAACAGCACTGCAATTAGATCCATACACATGGATCTATACTTCCATGTAGGTCCCACTGACCTTAATGGGGACATACAGAGGTGCAGAGGTCCAACAGCACTGACCTGATTACAGATCCAAGGTCAAGGAAGGTAAGCAATATACATAAGGTGAGAGGAGGGAGAGTTAAAGCTGTATGCATATATTATATTTACCCAAATCTGATGAATTTGAATTTAACACAATCCCCCATTAAGCAGATTCTATACATGGGAAATTTATAAATTTGTTATAATTGTCCATGTAAAGAAACAAGTTATTGGATGTTCATCTTAAATTTGCCCCCTCCCTCCAACTGCTGCAATAGGGAAAGCAGTGGCAGGAGGCACTTGGCAGGAGAAGCAGGAAGGGGGAAGGCAGCAGTGAGGCAGCAGTGGGGGAAGCAGTGGAGGGGGTCAAGCAGCTTGCAACTGCCCGCTGTCCCCCCAAACTTGCCCCTCTGCTGCCTGACCTGTGTCTACCACCCCACTGCTTCTGTCCCCTGTTCCTGTCTCCCAGCGCCTTCAAACTCTGCCCCCCTGCCTGTGACCTACCTCCTCCATCCCTGCCACCCACTTGCCCTTTCTTTGCTCCAGCAGGCTCTGTCCCTACTCCTGCCTGAGTCATAGAGCATGGCCCCAGCCTGGCCCAGTAGAAGCAGTGGCAGTGTGGCAGCTCTGGCCCTGAGGCCTGGCCAAAACTGCTGCTGCTACCACCACCGCAACTGGGCTGGGGTTGCACTCTGTGCACTAGGCTGGGCAGGTATGGAGCCCTCTAGTGCTGGAGCAAGAGTAAGTGGCAAGGTGGGGACCAGCAGGCAGTGAGCAGAGGCTGGGGGAGGGAGACAGGAGGGCAGGAGCCCAAGTCTGCAGATGAGTGTGGGGGGAAAGGCAATGGGGAGGCAGGTACCAGCTGTGGCTCCAGCCTCTATGCTGGACTGGGACTGTGACTGGGGCCAGGGCCACAGCAGCTGCCTGCTCCCCACCCCTCCCCAACCTCCTGCTTGATTTCAAGACAGGGAACTTTTCCCGTCATGTTAAATGGAGAAAAAAAGACTTATCTTGGAATCAAGTAAATACTGTACTGATGTTATCTCCATATATTTACACATGCCTTTTTTCTTCACTCTAAATAAAATTAACCAGCATTATTAAAAGTTTTTCACTTTAGCACAGATCTGAGTTGCAAGTAATCTAAAAATCAATAATGTGCTGACATTTGAAATGACACGACTGTGGTAATCATTTAGACATTAGGTAGTACAGACACCATCTCTTCCACTAGGATCCTGTCAAGACTGCTTAGGTTGACTGTGTTGTCTTTTGTTTCTATAATGACAGGGACAAAGACTTCTCTCTTCTGTAACTTCCCTTTCATAGCTTTGTTCAAAGCTTGCTGTATGGTCTTTGCATTTATGTCAGTTTGTCTCTTCATTCTTTTTACCTCCTTTCCAACTACTTCATCTTTTCTACCCCTTTTGACAGAGTAGATGCTACATACTCCTATTTGGACCCAAGTATAATTGTTACTGTGTCGTACCCAAATGAAACATACAAACCGATTGTACCACTGTCAAATACACCTTTGTTTATTGTTTTCAACCTGACTGCCTTAACTTTCAGAAAAGAATGCATTTGTGATCTTCCAGTCACCCCTCCTGTGCTGCAGAAGACAGTGTAATCTCAGCTAAACAATATCTGGAAACATAGAATCACAGAAAAATGAGAGTTGGAAGGGACCTCAGGAGGTCATCTAGTCCAACCCCCTGCTCAAAGCAGGACCATCCCCAACTAGATCATCCCAGTCAAAGCTTTGTCTTAGCCAGGTCCTGAAAACCTCCAAGGATGGAGATTCCACCACCTCTCTGGGTAACCTGTTCCACTGCTTCACCACCCTCCTAGTGAGAAAATTCTTTTTAATATCTAACCTAAACTTCCTTTGCTGCAACTTGAGACTTGCTCCTTGTTCTGTCATCTGCCACCATTGAAAACAGTCTAGCTCCATCCTCTTTCAAACTTCCCTTCAGATAGCTGAAGGCTGCTATTAAATCTCTCAGTCTTCTCTTCTCGAAACTAAATACGCCCTGTACCCTCAGCCTCTATTCATAACTCATGTGCCCTAGACCCCAAAACTATTTTTTGCCCTCTTCTGGACTCTCTCCAGTTTGCCCACATAGGGCATTTATACATGTCCTCCGGGGTTGGGGAGTGTGAAAGGGGCAGTGAAAGCCCCTCTAAGGGGTCCTGGACCCCCACCCCATGCACCCCGGTATTCACCATAGGGATCCTTTAGAGCAGCAGCTGGGAGGAATTGTGGGCGGTGGCCCCGTGATTCTGGAGCTGCCTACAGCTGAGGATAGGTGAGGGACGTGGGCGGAGCCTCCAGAAGCTGTGGGCTGCTCAAACACCAGCCAGGAAAACAGCTGGCAGGTGGCAGACGGTGGGAGGAAGGGACACTGACCCAGAGATGCCAGTGGGGAAAGAATAGGATGCTGACCCAGAGATGTTGGTGGAGGAAGAAGAGGACGTCGCTCCAGAGATGCTGGTGGAGGAAGAAGAGGACGTCGCCCCAGAGATGCTGGTGAAGGGAGGAAGATTGCTTCCCTTCACCAGCGTCTCTGGGTGGACCCAGAGACACTGGCAGCAAGGAGGAAGATTGCCCAGCTAAAATCAAGAGAGGCGGAGCCGAGGCCCCTGGCACAGGAAGCCGGAGGTACCGGCAGGGAGCAGTTACCTCACACAGGGGACATGGTGGGGAGGCACAAGCAATCCAGCATGGGAACCATGCACCCTTCCAAGGTGGGGAAGACCAGGAGCAACTCCATGTCATCTGGGGGTCAGTGCTGGCCAAACTGAAGAGCCAGACCAGGGTGGGGGACAGGATGGCGGCCCGCCCCCATAGTCACCCAGGGCGCAGGGACAAGTGAGTCCCTCATCCATTCCTTCAAGTTTCTTTGTTTCTTTGGACTATAAAAGGAGCCCTGGGAGATGAGATCCCAGGGGGGCCCTCCGGTGGAAATCTGGGTGTTGATTTTTTTGTCAATTTCACCTGAACCTCTAGCTAGCCTGAGACAGGGATGGCTTACATGTATTAACTGGCCTGAAGTCAAGGAACTGGCTATGGTGAAGGGCAAACTGACCGGGAAGGCCCAACCTACTTGAAGGCGGCCAAGCTGTGCAAAGAGGGAAAGTCATCAAAGGGGATGCCTGCAGAGGGTAGTATCCAACCTGGCCGTGGATGTGATAACATATTTAATAACTTCTTTGCCTCTGTCTTCCTCAGTAAGGACCAGAACTGCCGCCTCCCTGCTGGGCCCCCTTTGGGCCCTGGGGGAGGCTCACCTGGGCCTAGAGTGAGTGAGGATTTAGTTAGGGAGCTTTTGGAGGGGCTGGACATTTTTAAGTCAGCTGGCCCGGATGATCTTCACCCTAGAGTCCTAAAGGAACTGGCTGGGGTCATTGCAAGTCCCCTGGCATGGCTTTATGAACACTCATGGCGCTCTGGAGAGATGCCGGAAGACTGGAAGAGGGCCAACGTGGTTCCCATCTTCAAAAAGGGAAGGAAAGAGGACCCAGGGAACTACAGGCCAGTCAGTCTTACCTCGATCCTGGGCAAGCTGTTCGAGAAAATTATTCTGGCACACATCCAGGAGGGGCCAGCAGGGAACTGCATGCTCAGGGGCAACCAGCACGGGTTCATCAGCGGCAGGTCCTGTCAGACCAACCTGGTGGCCTTTTACGACCAGGTCACTAAATCATTGGATGCAGGGGTGGCAGTGGATATAGTTTTCCTAGACTTCAGGAAGGCTTTTGATACTGTCTCTCACCCCATTCTCATTAGGAAGCTGGGGGACTGTGGCGT
>NW_017728992.1:89106208-89124179 GCF_001723915.1 Gavialis gangeticus | reverse complement strand
AACGGTCACAAGCTAGTGGAGGGAAGGTTTAAGTTGGACATCAGGAGGCGCTATTTCACGGTCAGGGTGGCTAGGGTCTGGAACCAGCTTCCAAGTGAGGTGGTGCAGGCTCCCACCCTGGGGGTTTTTAAGAGGAGGTTGGATGACTACCTTACTGGGGTCGTTTGACCCCAGTGCTCTTTCCTGCCATGGCAGGGGGTCGGACTAGATGATCTGCTCAGGTCCCTTCCAACCGTAGAAACTATGAAACTATGAAACTATAAGGGTGGAGGTAAAGGGGAGGTATGGAGCCCCATGAAGCAAGAATAGGGATTGAGGTGTCTCCATCCTCGGGTGGCCACCTGAAGGGAACTGTGTCCCCAACAAAAACATTGAAGTCGTGGCAGGTGAGTAAGGGCAGCACCCATACCACTCAGGTGACATCCAAGCTCAAACCTCACCCTGACGTCGCTTGGGATCAAGGTGCCCAGTAAGAGAACGCCAAAGCCTTATCACACCTTCCAGCAGCAGGGTGCTTTACTTAGAGACACTTTGAAAGCAGCATCACATGTATTTAGCGTCCCACACTTCAAAATGGTGGTGGGGATGCTTTAACTAAAGCTTGTTTTGAAATGTGGGGACACTGAATAGACATGACATGGAGGCTGCTGGTGCACACTAATTAGCATGCTCCAACAGACTCACAGCAGATTCGATTGAGTCCGGTCTGACGCATGCTAACTATCATATATCGGAGCAGCAGTCCATCACGTTATAGGTGCCCATAAGGAGGAAAGCATAATTTTTAAAATAGAACTCAAAACCCCAAGTATGATGACACAATTGGTGGTACCATGGATCAGTATAGACGCTGCTGATGTACTGCCATGGCAAACTCAGGCATTCTGATTCTTGTATTATTAATATTTGCATTACAGTGATCCCTAGAGGTTTTATTGAGGAACCATGCTAAATAACTTACAAATGTATTAAAAAGACAATTTGGGTGCATCTACACAAGATGTTTTACTGCATAGCAGCCTAATTTGCTGTGCAATAAAGCATCACTGTTTACACACACCCAGAAATTAGGGGGCAGTACACTAATTAGTCTACTGCCAGATAGTCCCGTCAGATACAAGTGGTATCCGGCAGTGCAGTAAATTACTGCATCTAAACAGTTGTGTACATGGTGACATAGGTTTAGTTTACTTGGGCTCAAATTGAGCTGGAGTATATTCAGCCATATTAACTGCACACATAGATGTGCCCTTTATGTTCTACAGGGGTTACACTTCTGATTTAAAGACAAAAGTGCAAGAAAAACAACTGGATGGAATAGAAGTAGGTGCAACATGAACATTGCTTATACAGACCAACTGGGCTTATATGACTCACCACGTTCCTCACCGTTTGACATTATGGAGTATATCTACCATATTTTAAGCACCCGAGCATACACAGCTGCACGTATATTGAGGATTAGCATGGAAAGTATCTGGGCAGAGATAAGGTAGTCCAATATATCCTAAATCCATACCAGCCTTATGCAACTGTATTTAAAGGGTCAGTACATTCTATGAAAAAGGGATTAAACACTTATTTATGCACAAAGATAGATATACACCAGAAAAGTGGTAGAAAACAGGAAAGAATTTCCCCCAGAACACAGATCAGAGCCACCATTTGCTCATTGTCCACAACAAATGCATTACTTGCTTCTTTGTTAGTTGAATACAGATTTGGAAATTACGGGATAAGCAATACCACTGAGGAGCAAACATGACAGATGCAAATGCTTTAAGTTACAATTTTCAAAGAGACCTTCAATTTAGAATGAATAAAAAATGTTGTTATTCTCCAAATAACAGTAATAGCAGATTATTGAAGCACTAACTTGTGGTAAGTAACTAAGTAAAAAACGTGTGCTCATTACATAGTTAGAGACAACTAAGTGTTTTAATAAGAGATTGATATTCAAAAGTTTCTCCCACTGTGTACATAAAATACCAATTTATTATGAAAAACATATTTATCAAGTAGTGCCAAAAGCATAATTATCACACATCTGTTATTCTCCAAAATGCTTTTTCAACTAGTTGGTATTTACTTAACATAGAAGAACAGTCAGTAAAGCAATCTTAAATCAGTTTTGTGGAATATTAATGTACAATATCACACAAGAAAATGTATAAGAAGGGGAAAAGAGCAGAGCTCATCAAATTATTCCCTGGAAATTGAAAATGTTCAAAAAGAACTATAATAATAATGTAAGATCTGGAAAGTTAAGCAGTTCCTCATATATAGTTTATCCAAAAGAACATTAGTAGGTAACTTGAGTTCACATGGGTGTACAAGTGCCACAAGGAGAAGAGATTTTCTATAATAGATAGCTCTTTAATCTATTAAAAGGCAACAATATAAGATCTATCATCTGACAGCTGAATCTGGAAAAATTCAGGCTAGAAATAAGACATGTTACTGAACAGTATGTATTATTAAGAACTAGAATAATTTACTTAGGAACAAGGAAGAATCTCTACAAATCTTTTCAGTGTGCTGTAGCTCAAGAGAGAAGTTACAGACTTATAGCAGATATTACTGAATGAAGTACTACACACTGTGATACAGAGGAGGAGCTCAGATTAGGTGACTATACCAATGTCTTTTTGCCTTAGGATTTAATATTTGTTGTAACTCAAACCCTTGACTATATTTGCAAAGAGCCATGAACTAAACATGATTTTCTTAAAAAGCATTAATTATTCATAAATATTTCATCAAAGAACGTGAATGAACATTTTAAGTCTATGGGTGATTTGGAAGGTGGGGAGGTAGAGTGCTGGGGGTTTCAGATAATTGATTTTCATTATTTCTGATATGTGACTAGTTCTCTAAGTCACGTGGTATTATTTCTCTTCCTTGACTGAACAAGGATGAAAGAAAATTTTAAATAATCAGCAATATACCCTCTATCATCATTTTTTGTTTAATTTGTGCTAAACATTCATGCAAAATTCCTTATTTCAGGCATTTTCACAAATCATCAACAGTCATCCAAAACACAAAATAATCAAGTCAGCACAAAAATAATCAAGAACATGACCCCACAATAAGTATTGGAGTAAAATCACCCTATGTCTGCACAATCCAGTCAATTACTTTTATTTTTCCCATTATTCAGCAAGCTTTAGAAACAGTATGATGTTGCATTATGTATGGTATACAGACAGCAGCAATCTGAAAATTTGAAAATACCCCTCTTTATGACAGCACAATACACATTAAAATCTTCACATCAGAAGTTCTTCAAATGTACAGAAGTTGCAGTCAGGATAATTTTGGATGAGGGTAATGGTTTCTTAATCATGTTGCAATTATCTTACTTGCAATGTCTCAAAAACCAATCAATAACAAAAAGAGCTTCATTTAAATCTATCAAATCCAGACACACTCCATTTAATTGAAAGGCTCTTAACTCTAGCCATTTCCTGGATATAAAGCTACTTTACTTAAGCTCCAGCATTTTTAATTTATCTCACACTAAAAAGCAGCATGCTGGACCCACAAGTAATGCTTCCATATACTCAGACACCAAATCTCTTGGTGACTCTTTGTTTTGCAGGATATAAATACAGCAGCAATGTAAATATTCTACAATTGCAGAGTAAACATAATTTAACCACAATGTAACAATGATATAACTGGTATATTATCAGAGCTTAATTTCCTGAAAATGTAAGCTTGTTGCCTACATTCCCTTCTGTCCAAACCTCTTTGAACTGGCATGGTAAGGAGAGACTCATTTTAAGGCCTTCCCAAACTTTAAGCACCAATCTAATTCTCTGAAAGCCATGACTTTGAAGAGTGGCTTTCTCTCCACGCACTTGAATGTCTCACTTCATTCTGGAGTAAAGAAGCTCTTATTTGAAGGATCTGTGCCAAAGTAACTGCCACTGCATTAGTCCACATCTCTGGGTATGGACACACCTACATTTGGAGCAATTTCAAAAGGGGAATATTTTAAAAGGGAAGCAGCTTTTACTCTCTAATAGTTACATATGGACAAACTGAAAATGACACAAGTGTAGCAAAACCACTCCAACTTTAACACTGGATGAAGCAGTGTTGAAGTTTGGGCCATTTTGCCCTATTTGTATCATTCCCAACTTGTCCACATGTAACAATTAGAAAATAATGTCTGCTGCCTTTTTGAAACAACTCCAAATATACATGCCATTGCCCTCAGTTAATAATGTGCAAGAGGATTAAGGACAGACATTACACATAGATCAATTTAAGTGATCAAAAACTGATTTAAATCTGTAACACAACAGGGCAAGGGACAGACATTCCATATAAACTGGTTTAAGGGATCAGAAACTGGTTTAAACCTGTAACAGAACAGACATTCAGTGCACATAAACCAGTTTGAAAATGACCTAAATCTGGTTTGAGATAAATCTGGTTAAATATAGTATCAGACTTAACTGATTTGGCTCAAACTGGTTTATGCAATGTCTGTCCCAGATCCCTTGCTGGTTTAAGATAAACCAAACACTGCCAGCATCCTGGCATGCTGTCTGGGCTGGGTAGAGCTCTGCTCTCTAGTCCAGTGAGCTGGACTGCCCCCTCCCCTCTTCTGTCTAGCTGGAGCAAGGGCTGCCATGGTCCCTGAGGTAAATTTCCACCCCTCCCCCCTCTAGCAAAACCAGGGGCCTGCAGCTGCTGTTTGCCAGCCCCAGCCACACCTCCACGGCTTGCCTGCAGCTAGGCAGGGATGGAGATAATTATTTCCTCTATCCCCTCTCTCCCCTGGAACCCCTGGGGTTTTGGCTGCAGTCTCTGTGGCTTGGGAGGGATTAATTCCACAGCATGTCCTGGAGGGGGGTGGGGGAAGGAGAGAGGCAAGTTAGTCCCCTGTGTGCAGATCCAAGTCCTACACCTGTAAGCCCAAAGCTAAGACCTGCAGGACCAGACTGAGAGGTGGGAAGTGTTGGCAAAGACCTGACAACCATCACACATGCTGGAGATGTAGTTAAGGGAAGTTGCAGACAGCTTCACCAAAGAATGCAGGGATCTACATTTACATTATAAAGCAGAACATGTAAAAGCTGGGAATACCTAAACAAAGCCTTTCTAAATGCTTGGCTGTAAGGAGACACTCTGTCCTCAGGATTAGTACAACTAATTCTTGTCTTCCTGGTTTACATTTTAAGTTAGACTAGTTGTGTATGCTGTGTTTTACTGGGCTGTATCTTAGGTAAAGATTTTTGGTAGTTCCCTGTTGTATGCTTTGCAACAATACATGTTCAATACATGCTTGCTTCAGAGAAAGGACTTTATCCCTATCCCCAGGTTGATGCCTGGCCACACCCCCTCTGCTCCAGCAGGGAGGGGTGAGAGCCTTGGAGGGCGTCTCTCTTCCCTCCCCTTTGGCAGTGGCTGGCAGGTGTGCTCTAATGCCCCCCAGCTTCCGGCTTGAGCCACTGCAGACATGTGGATGCATTCCCTGATTTAACAGAGAATGCTGGTCCAGTTATTAATCAGTTTAAGCTGCACAGCTTAGACTAACCTACAAAGAGTAAATCAATGCAGGCTTGGGTTTTTTGAATGTCTGCCCCTAGCCCAGAAGTTCAGTGCATGTAAACTGGTTTCAAAATGTTCAAAACTGATTTAAGATAGACCTGGATAGATGTAGACTTCAGTCTGTAGAATCAGACTTCACTGATTTAGGTTAAACCAATCTATTAAACTTCTGTCTCAGATCTCCTCCCAAAATCAAGTTACTCTGCTGTCCTCTAGTATCCCATAATACTTTGCATGCCCACGCTGCCTGCTCCACAGAGCTGGGTCAGCCCTGCCACCCTGGGCTATCATATTGCTGAGGCAGCAAAGCCTGTTTTCCCCATCCCCATCCCCATCCCCATGTCCTGTCTGCACCTGTCAGTGGTGGTGCAGGGGGAGGTGGGGAGGAGGAGCAGAGCCTCGCCCTGCCATGTGCTTCCCGCTCCCCCAGATGTGCTTGCTTAGGTCTGGGGGAGGGGAGCAGAGCTGGGCTGCAGGGCAAAAGCCTCTGCTCTTTACCCCCTGATGTGACCTGGCTCAGCTGACAGCCCACATGGCTCTCAGCCCTGCTCCTGCCTGCCCATGCCAGCTGAACCTGGCAGCACCCAGGAAGGGTGGGGGAGTGCAGGCTCTCCCCAGCTGTGCTTGGTCAGGGTCAGAGGCTGAGAGTAGCACCAGGACTGTCAACCCAGCTGCTCAGTGCTGGGGGTTGGGGGAGAACAGAAGTCCCTGCCCCATGGGCCGGGCCCAGCCCCCCTCAACCCCCTGCCACCAACTCTCAGTAAGCAGAGCTGGAGGGAACCTGTATTCTTTCACTGTTCCTCCTGCCCTACCTGGCTTAGCTGACGTCAGCAAGGAGGAGCAGGGCTAAGAGCTGTTTGAGCTGTCAGCTGAGCTGGGCAGCATTAGGGGTGGGAGAGGAGAGGCCCTCCACCTTGCGGCCTAGCCCTGGCCTCCCCCACCAGAGCAAGTAGAGCTGGGTGGTGTCCCCCTGCTGCTGACAGAGCTGCTAGCAAAACAAAAACTTAGTGGGGCTGGGGAAAGAGGCTCCACTGGGAGGCGTACAAGAGTGTTCCCTGCCTTCTGGCCTGGGCAGCGCAGACATCAGCATGACCTCCCCACCAAAGAGTGAACGTGTATTCTGTTCACTCCCTGTTCAGTCTCTGTACCTTAGGGAAACCTGGATATGTTGAATCAGTTTCAACTGGAGCTTTTTGAATGTCTGTATTTAGTAGGGTTGTACTATGCTTCGGGTTGTGATTCAATTTGGAGGAGATTCGGCCCAATTCAGTGGCCAAATCTCCAAATCTGATTCAAATCAGGGGACCAACTGAAAGGTCTGAATCAATTCAAATCTCTCTGAATCTTCAGAAAAGATTCGGAGAGCTTTGATGATTCGGGTAATCCCTGGTGGTTGCAGCATGGAGTTGCAGCCAACTCTGAACTGGTAAGTACTAGGCACAGGGAAGGGGGGCTGGGGAAGGGGACTATGGGGGCCAGACCCCCCACCCGGCTCCCCCACAGCTGCCCTCCTGGCCCAGCTCCCGGCCCCTTAAAGAAAAGCCCTGGTGCTCACTGGGTGCTGCTGGTCAGGGAGGCAATCCCCGCTGCCCCCCACTGCCCCAGCACCCCCACGGGTGCCCTGCCTGGGCCAGGTCTGGCCTTTTAAGAAAAGAAACAAAACAGAGAAAAGCCCTGGTCCTGCAGTGGTCTCAGAGCTTTGAAGGGCTTGTGCAGAGCCCTCCACATGGTGCAGGGCAGTGGGGATCACCTCCCACCAGCAGAAGTGGTAAGTGCTGGGCTTTTCTCAGTTGTTTTTTTTTTCTTAAATGGCCAGAGCTGGCCCAGGTGGGGCATCCGTGGGGCGCAGGGGGAGTGTGGGGGGGTCAGGGGGCTCATGCAGAGCCCCCCCACACAGTGGGGAGCAGAGGGGATCATCCCCCCTATCTGGCAGCACCTGGTGAGCGGGGGCTTTTCTTTTCCAAAGAGGTGGGAGCTGGGGTGGGTGAGGCAGCCATTCCCAGGGTAGGGGGGGATGGGCCTGGGTGATTTGGAGATTCATCACCAGAAATCAATTCCATCGATTCTGGATAGTGATTCGAATCACTGAATCGAATCACTGTCCCCCGAATCGGCCAAATACAAATGCGTAGCAAATACTAGCCACTTCACACAGGCCTAGTATTTAGCCAAGATGTGCTTGTAAACAGGGGTTACATTCTCCTTTCAGTATTCATGCTTCACTTCTGTTTACATGAGCATAAATTATGCACAGTGCATGCATCAAAAGGAGTATAGGCGGTATGGTATATCCCAGTCCCTGCTGTACCCTTTGCCGCCTCTGGCAATACCTGCTTTCAGCATGTAGCTGTTTAAATAGAGAAAAGCTTCAAAAACAAGATCTGATGGAACCTCCTTAGTCTGTTTCTGACAGTTAAATTATGAATAAAAGCAGACCTAAATTCCCTCCAAAAACATCTGATAATAATTTTCAGAAAATTAAACAGCTTTATAAAGACTGTATAAACCTCCCCCCAGCAAAAACTGCCTCAAATGTTCAAGCCTTATAAAGGGTTGGAGTTTGTCTGTTCTGGTTCGGTTTACCTATGTTGGCTTAGAATTGTCATGAAAATATTTCCTGTGATATGCTAGGATCATATTCTGGTCATAGGCCCAAATTCATTGGTTAATGGAGGTTATTTCATATTTTTAGCTTGGTCTTTTAGCAGACCCATAAATTCCAAAGCACCCTCAGAACTGTCTTCCAAAAGTCCTTGGGATGACTTGCAGCAACAGCAAATGATGATAACTGAATTTCAAAAAAAGAAAAAGAAAAAAAGAAACAACAAAAGAACCAGCATTTCCCCATAATGCCCTATAAGAGTGTATGATGTTATTGTGAATGAAATACTGTTTAAAAACTAAAATTAGATTTAACTTGTTAGACAAGCATAACTCCACTATACAGAAGCACCCAATACTACCAGTCCTAGCAACTGAAAATGTATGATTTCCATAAAGGGCCAATGTGTTTTATATCTTCCAGATTCACTATGCTGTCAAAAGCAGTCTGCCTCTAAATGGACAAAATCCAATAAGATGTCACAATTAAGGAATTTTTGGTCTAATTCCTGGTCACAAAATTAATGGTCTAAAATCCTGGATGATTACGAACAAAAGCGCCTACAGATCTGTTGTAATAAAATGGAATTGTAACTTTTTTTTACTCACAGAAGTAATGTTAAAACTATACTGATTCTTACTCCATTCATAAATCCAATGCATTTATTCCAATTAAAGATTTTTTAAGTGAATATAGAGAATTAGGTCAAATGACTGCATGGAAATATGTCTCCTCTACTGCCCCATAAACTAAAAAATACCCCAAAGACACAGGCATTCTCTAAGTGGTCAGCTTTTAAATCTTTCATAAAGTAAATCTTCTCAGCATGAAACTCTGGATGGATTTCAGATCAAACCAAGCCTTAATGTTTCTGACTTTTGGGAAATTAAAACAAGAATGCACACATTTCCTGAGTCCTTTTCTGCAAAGGAAGCAATTTCTGCAGTTCTGATTAACAACTACTGACAGAACATGTGTCTGAATTCTTTCTCCTGAAAGTCTAAGATAGACACAAAAGATGGAAAATTTCTAAAGATGACAAGGAAAATAATTCTGTGGCCTATCTCTGGATAATTATCTCCAGGAGACTTGAATTCATGACACTTTTATTTCTTGCATTACAGCCACTCAGCAAGCCATTTGTCTATAAGACATTCACCCACAGAAGGAGGTTTCATGAAAGCAACTAGGAACTAAGCTTTAGCTTGAGTTTAAATACAATTAAATTAAACGTAATTAAGTTTCTCATGGAAAGTGTGAAAACACACCGTAGGATTCTGAAAACCTATGAGTAAAGACAGAGTTCAGCAAGCCTTGAGAACAAGTAATTCTCTGAAAGAAGACAAACTGTGCCAGAGCCAAAATGTCTGTTAAATTTTTTGGAGGCAAACACTCCACACTAAAAAGTAATTCCAATCTGACTGAAGCATAATGCAGACTATCTGGTTTCCCTTAAAGGGTTGGCTCACCAGATGAGAGTTCAATGGCTAACATCTCAGCCAGAACTTTTGTTTAGCTTCTAAATTATCAGTAGGACCTCTCATGTGAATGTTTTCCCATTGTGCAAAGTTCTAAGGTGGCAATGCAATCACTATGTCTGGCAGCTTAAAAATGTTGAGACAAATTCATCACTGTTATCATTCTGCTAGTGTCAAGTGATTCATGCCAGAAATTAATTTAGTCCACTGTTCTTATTTGGTATAAGGAGCTCTTTTGTTTTATTTGATGCATTAAAGTCTTAATTTCTCTAACACATGGAAAAACAAAATGCACTTTTAAAACACAAATACACTGACTATAGAACAGATATTTCTACAATTCAGAGCAGTGTTTCTCAACTTTTTTAGGCTTGAAGAACCCCTTGAAAAACACTAGTTCCTTCTTTTCACTCATTTTTAGATTACAGAACAGAGTAATTCTTTCACTGCAAAGAACTGAGACAGTCTACAACAGATCTGAATGCTTTGCCACTACAGGTTCTTATCTGAAATCTCTGGGTGCCTATAAACATGCAGCGAGGCTGCTCCAACATGCTGTAATTGAGTCTGCTGGAGCGTGGTAATTACTGCACTCCAGCACACTCCAGCATCATGTGTATCAGCCTGCCCACACTGAAAATCGGTGGTGGGGGTGCTTTAACTAAAGCTCTCTAATTAAAATGTCCCCACCACTACCAAAGCATATGTATAAACGCCCCCTGGATTTATCTTGTAAATCAGGTTTGCACACCTAACAGTGCTGACATTGCATGGTATCTCACAGAACACCTGAAAGAATCTCAAGGCTCCCAAGAGTGCCATGGCACCGTGGTTGAGAATCACGCTGTCGGGTCATGTTGGTTCATTCAGGCCCTATGGTAATTTTAAGCAATTTCTGCACAAGTGGTTAGAGAGCTCCCTCACTACTAAGCTGGAATCCTGCATTTAAACTAACAGCAGCCTGTGAAAATTAAAAGGAAAATCAATTCCAGTAAAAAAACTGGAGTTTACTGATGTAAACAGTAACTTTTTTTCCCTTGCTCCTTTTAACTTCCTGGAAATCAAATGTGTCAACCTGTAAATATTTATTTACTCCAAAGTAATTTATATTTATTACTCCAAAGGCATTAAAAATAATATTTAATTCTTTCTGCATACTGTCCCAAACAATCTGGCACTAAACACCTTGGTATAATCTTCAGTCTACATACACAATAAAATACCAATGAAGTCAAATATAAATGTATAGATAGTGGACTATATAAACAAGTTTCATACTTTGTTAATATAATTAAAGATGGTTTCAAAATGATTTTACAAAAAAAATAAATGAATGAGACTTCATCAGTTCTTTGAAAGCTTAACGCCTCCCCCCCGCCCACACACACTGTTTTAAAGATATGCAATAGTATTGATCTTCCCTTACCTTTGCTGATACTATAATGGTACAGTGTTCAGTCAATTTTTCTGGTTGGGTGAAGTTAGTGAAATGAAATGCTTTTAGACAAGAGTGACATAGAAACCAGCTTTTAATGTAACTGCTATCAAGGTCTGAGAATGTTCAGAGTGAAGGGGGAATTCATAGATTCATAGATTGAAAAGAAGGGAAGGACCTTGGAAGATCATTGGGTCCAGCCCCCTGCACCAAGCAGGAAAGACAACTGGGGTCAAAGGGGCCCGGCAAGGTGACTGTCCAGTCTCCTCTTGAAGATTTCCAAAGTAGGCAATTGTACCACCTCTGGTAGAAGCCTATTCCGCGATCTGGACACCCTGAGTGTGAAGAAGTTTTTTCTAATGTTGAGTCTGAAACGGTCTTCCAGGAGTTTGTGGCCTTTACTCCTAGTTATCTCCAAGGGTGCCCTGGTGAATAGTTGTTCACCGAGCCTTTGATATACTCCCCTAGTGTAGCAGGAAGTGGCTACCAAGTCCCTTCTCAGCCTTCTCTTTTTCAGGCTAAAGAGTCCCAGATCCCTTAGCCTTTCCTCATATGGCTTGCCATGCAAGTCTGTGATCATACAGGTGGCTCTCCTCTGGACTCTCTCAAGCTTATTCACATCCTTGTTAAAGTGCAGCACCCACAACCGGACGCAGTACTCCAGCTGTGGTCTCACCAGTGCTGAGCAGAGCGGAAAAATAATTTCCTTGGTTTCGCTGAAGATGCATCGATTGATGTATGCTAGAATATGATTTGCCCTAGTGGCTACAGTGTTGCATTGCCAACTCATATTCATGCTATGGTCTATTATTACCTCCAGGCCCCTTTCATTTGTGGTGCTGGTCACTTTGGTTCAACCAAGCCTGTAGGTTGTTCGTCCCCAGGTGGAGCACTTTACATTTCTCAACGCTGAACTTCATCTGGTTCTGATCAGCCCAACTTGCTAGCCTGTCTAGGTCCACCTGTATCTGTAGCCTATCTTCAAGCATGACCACACTCCCCAATAACTTAGTGTCATCCACTAATTTGGCCAGTGAGCTCTTCACCCCCAGATCCAAATCATTGATAAAGGTGTTGAAAAGCACTGGACCAAGCAACGACCCCTGTGGGACACCACTGGCCACTTGTCTAGGTGGTGAGTTACCTGGTCATAAATTAAATCTAAAGATACATTTATTGTAACTTAAAAATTTCTGACACTGATCTATGTCTTATAATTCTGATTCAATGAATTAACTATCAACTTTTTTTTTTAATTTGGTAGGCATTTAACAAGCATGGTTAAGTTAAGGTATTGCTTGGGATGTTTTTATTATAAAAGCATACATCTTGTTTAACGTATCTACTGTTATAAGTTATTTTGGTTTTTGGTTTCATTTTTTTTTTGTTCCTTTTCTTTTTACTGTAAGCTACTCTGAGCCTATTTTGGTAAGGGAGTCATATAAACAAAACAAATAAATAAAATAAAATTTATGCTAGCAAGGTATTTACATTTGGCCAACAACACAAAAAAACTGAACTGTTGGGGAGACTATGCCAGACAGAGATAATGAAAATGGAGAGATATCATCTCCTCAGTATCACTGTGCCTTTAAGGTAGCCATATATTTTATATCAACTTGCTCCCTGTCAAATTTCTAATTCATGTGAGTGATCACAGTGTTCAGAAAGACCTGGCTATTGTTGTTTTGGTGACAGACATCAGGCAACCTATACATATTTAACATTAAAAAAAAATACACCCTAACTCTTCCTCTACATCCAGAGTCCAGTACAGAGCTACCTTTTGCCTTGCAGCAGAACACTCTTACGCAATCTAGAAATATTGAGCATTAAGAAAAGATAAAAGCTCCTTAGGCATGGAAGGCAGAATATTGTGCTTACTCTTGTACAGGAACACGTAGAGAGATTGAGCATTTCAGCCTCAGGAACAGATTAGTCTTTATGAGGACCAACTCTAGTTTAATTGCCAAAGAAACGCTTTTGATACAATGATCTTGAGGTTAAGTCTGGCTGCAAGAAGCCTTTGCACTTCAGGAATGCTGGCTTCTGGGTTTTCCCTGGATGTTATATAGCGCTCTACCCGTCAGTCTTATTCTTTTCCAACATTCCTTTCTTTCTGTCAGCCTTAGGTTAGAAGTCTCATGAAAAAATATGGGGAAGGATAATATTTTCATATTCTAACCAAATATTGCGGTGCTGTAACTATACATTATATTGCCCCAGCAATAGTTACTATGAGCCAGACTTGTATCACATGAAGCCCAAGCTGATTTTTGATAAGAGAAACAAAAAAAAAACAAACCCCAAAAGTGAAGTATATACACAGTAAGTCTTTATATAATCCTCATTAATTTCGATACCCCACATAAATTGGATCAATTAAAATAAATAACTTTGCCAACCTAAATATGTATGTCCATTTCTTCTTCTTTCCCCCCCCCCTTTTTTTTTTTATTTTAAGCTATAACTTCATGTTGAGGAGAGAAATTCACTGCTGAGGAGAGAAACTGACTGCTTACCTTTCAAAACCAATCTGTCGTAATGTTTTCTCCCATGTTGAACCTACATAAAAAAGAAGAAAATAAAAACTTTCAGTAAAGAGCCCTTACTTTTCAAGTCTCTTATTCTTCCATTACTTCTATTCTGATGAATTTTGTATTTTATTTTGTTTGTTCCACCCTAATTAAAGCACCTGTAAAGTAAATCACTTGTGTGCTGACCCTGTAGTGGAGATGTGCCAGAACAGACCAGTACTTAGCGACATGGGGTGTTCTATGGGAAAAGTTTATGAAACCCCTTTCTATTGCAAAGGACTTGGCCACTACCATGCTAGATTAATTCCAAATGTAGCCTGCTGAGCTTTATATGATCTTGACATGATAGATGGAAATGCTGAACTAGCATACTCGCACTGTACATTCTTTAATTTTGATCTTAATTTGACAATTGTAGCCTTGATGAAAACTGTGCAATCTTCAAAAATCTATTTCCATTTCTAAAAATGAAAAAATATAATTTAAAAGATTTTCTGCTAATGTTTTAATTATCTGAAGTCTTGTGAACCACCTGAAGCTGGCACCACTAAAGTTTTCTCGAAAATCTAGGGTGCAGTCTTATAAGAATTAGTCACAAAGCTTATCCCTAGGTACAAGCACAGTCTCATTGAATTCATGGTATTGCAATTGGACTGCTCATTTCTACAGGCCTGGGTAGGAATTTAAAGGGACATGAAATTGAGTTTCAAGAGCATGGCTTTTTAATACTCTTGTGGTAAATTATTTACCTAGATTCTAAATATCTACTTTTCATTTCAAGACTCCATTTCACTTACAATGAAGCCATAAAATTGACAGTAATTCCTAAACCCTAAATATTATTGTTCTGCTGCTGTCAGGCTAGCTAATCAACCAAAGAAGAAGATAGCTAATCAACCAAACAATTAACTACAAACTTTTCCTAGACTTTGCAAACATCAAAGATAACTTGCATCAGAGAAATCAATATGAAATAAGCCATACCACATTTTGTTGTAGAGAGAATAGAAGGGAGGGAGAAAGGGATATGATTCCATCCAAACACACCTAAATTTGAAGAATTTCCAATTTAAATCCTAACTCTGAAATTTAGTCCCATCAAGCCATAGATAGTAGTCTTTCCAGCAGTAGATCAAAGTCCTCTCTGCCAAATGTGTGGAAAAAGCAGTGACATACTGTGGTCAGCAAGCGTAATCCTAGAAGATATATCCTTTACCATAGTTCCTCCTCTGTTCTGTTACAGGCATTTTTCCAAAATGAAGTAAGGATCAGCTACCTGCTCTATGTGCAATTTAGCATTATTCTGTTACTTTTTTACATACAATTTTCATGAAAGCTGCTAGGTACTCAGAGCTTTTGAAATTCAGGCCATTTATTTTAGACTAAAATCCTGATTTAGGAGCCAACCTTTAGTGAAGTTAATTTTAAAAAATGGCATTAAGATGCTTTTTACTTTATCTGCTAATCTTTGTGGTGTGCTCCAAGAAGGAAGTGAATATCTCTAAATAAATAATATAACTCCTCCTCTTATGCTACCTGTCAACTACCATATTTACTAGAATAGAAGATGACCCTGATTATAAGACAACCCCCAACTAATTAGATTATCTAAATGGAAAAAATATAAGTAGTTTATAATTTTTCACATAAAAGCATCTAATTATTGAAGGTTTGCCTTGAATTCGTCCTGTTCTTACTGCTACAGCAGCTGAAATGTATCTGGGGTCTCAGGTAGCCCCTTTCCTCTCTGCTTCCTTTCAGGTTTTCCCCCTGGCAGCCTCTTTCCCCTCTCCTTACTGTCAGACCGTGTTCTCCCTGATCACACAGAAGTGAGGAATAAATCTGTAAGCAATAAACTTGAAATTAAAAATTAATGTAGTAATTTGCATATAATACCTATACACTTAGTTCATTAATGTATGTTATTTTTTTTCAAACTGCTGTAAATTTTGGCACAAGTACTCCATAAACAGTTTTGAGCAATATTTTGGCACCTACTTATATTTAAACTTTTTTTTTGTAGTATTTTATTAGAAAACAGGCAATATCAAACAGCTTTAAAAAGAACCCCATCTAAGGTCTCACAAAGGGAATACAAGTACAATTTCAAGAAATTACATAAAGTCACATGAGAAACAACATGTCATTCACTTTGCTTAAAAATCCAGTGTGATTCAGTGAACATCTTACCCTTTCTTCTTATATAACTACAGGTTCACGCATTGATACTTAACAGAATGGTACTGACAAAGCCCTCACCTACTCTTTCTGACAACAAAAGTTGTCCCTTAGTCTAGGCATGATATTGGTTCAAAGTCAAAAACCTGTGATTTACAAAATAGTTCATGGGGCTGGGCCCCACCAGAGTCAACAGCATATCAAGCCATGGTGACCCCATAGCTCAGCACTGCCCAGTATGGTTGTGTACTCCAGAGACCCCCTACAAAACAGCCCTGTGTTAATTACCCCCCCACTCATTACTGGAACCAAGCGTTCTTGTCATGAGTCCTGGGATACTCCAAAAATTGATATGAAGATAAGGAACAGGGGAATTGGTCTAGGTCCACCTCACAGAGGGTGGAGCCACACTAATCATATGTGAGGCTGAGGGGCTGACAGAGGGATCCTGGGTGAACTGTTTGTGGCCCCATTTCATTATGTTTGCCAGACATTTAAGGCTAGTGAAACAGGCATAATTGGAAATAGGAAAGAAAGGCATAGCTCAGCTGTAGAAGTGAAGAGGAAGTCAAAATGCATGCACTGCAGTGGCTCCCCATGCCTTAGAAAAAAAGTAGGCAGTGAGGGAGATTGAACCTAATGGGCATTACTACACG
Organism: Gavialis gangeticus; assembly: GCF_001723915.1. NCBI lineage: Eukaryota > Metazoa > Chordata > Crocodylia > Gavialidae > Gavialis > Gavialis gangeticus. Next base: position 89,107,725 of record NW_017728992.1, on the reverse strand, counting down.
TCTTATTCAGATAGGCTTCTTGGCCTTTTGTGGGTAAGATCAGGTCATGTTTGCCCAATGTGGGCTATGTGTTTTATAGTCATGCTGAGTGTTGGCTACATTTAATCAGCTTCATAGCTGGTTTCCATTGCTGAACGTAATACTGCTTTTGGCAGCAGGTTAATGATAGACAATATATTTAGTGAGAATTCCTATAAGATGAGGGGCTTTTTCCCTAGGCCAACTGGAGGTATGGACCTTATCTTGTATTCAAGTAAATATGATAATTAAACTGAACATACTCTTTCACTTTTGAATTAGAAAGTAAATTTATTAAAATACTCATTTTAATACCCATGCAGGGGGCTGGGAGGGAGCGGAAGTGAGCAGTCAGGCAGGGGGCACCATGGCCACCAGGCAGCCTGGAGACCAGCTCCCACAGGTACGTTTGGGAGAAATTAAGGCCCTCATAGGGAGGAAAGGAGAGAGGGAGTTGAGTAGGGCTGGGCTGGGGCTGCTGCCCAACCCAGCAGTGCCTGGGGCTTGATTCCCAGGGCCATAATGTGTAGCCACAGGGCCCCTGCGGGGAGTGGGATGGGGCCACAGATGGCTTACCCTGGGGGGTGGGTAGGGCAGGGCTGGTTCTCCACTGCTGCGCACTCTTCCAGGTGGGCGGGGTACCCACATCCCCCTAGATCCATGCACAGGGTGGGAGCAGGGCAGGCTGCCTGTTGTGGGCTCAAGTGGGGGAGGGGAGGGTTGCTCCCTGCTGCTGCACACACTCCAAAGGGGCAGGGAGGACCCATGCCCCCACATTTGTATGCAGGATGGGGGCTGCATGCTGCCCACTGCCCACTTCAGACTCATGCTTCCCATCCTGCTGCCCACCCCCTGGGCCTCTGCAGCTGAGTGTGTGTGACCCGGCAATGCAGGGAACAATGGAACTGTGCAGTAAGCTGCCTGCCATTGCAAACTCTGCGCTGCCCGCACCCCTGCATGCAATCCCATGCTGCTGCCCCTGCTGCAGCTGTGCAGGAAGGGGTTGCCTTGCCAGGGCAGTGTGGAGCTTGCAGTGGTAGGCAGCTTTCCTGCATGGCTCTGCTGTTTTCTGCTGTGTTGGGTCACACACACAGGCTGCAGAGGCGCTGGGGGAGGGCAGCAGGATGGGAGCTCACAGTGGGCATCACACAGCCCCCCACCTCATGCACAGATATAGGGGGCATAGGTCCTCCTGCCCCCCCAGGAGTGTGGTGTGTTTCGCAGCAGGAAGCAGCGCCCCCCCCCCAAGCCTGCAGTGGGAAGGCAATGGGGGGAGGGGAGCTGGGATACACTCTGCTGCAGCAGCTACTTCCTCCTGCCTGAGGTAGGCGGCTGCAGACCCAGGTCCCTGGCCCTGTAGTCCTGGCAGCCAGGAGCCCCCTCTGTGGGTGGGGAGTGAGGGGCACCATCAGGGCTGGGGGGATGTGGGAAGGGAATGAAGAGCACCAACGGGGCTGGGGAAGTTGTGGGTGGGAGTGAGAGGGACCAGAAAGACTGTG
>NW_017728992.1:89092479-89101208 GCF_001723915.1 Gavialis gangeticus | reverse complement strand
TGGGGGGGGGCTTTCATTTTAATCATGGATTGTGGGGGGTTTTATCAGAGAATTTGCTATTTTTTTGCAGGGAAAACCAGGATCCATGCTGATCATCTGTATTCAATTTAAAGTGATGATCACAAACTTACAAGACAAAAATTGCAACCACGCTTGCTATTAACTAACACTGAACAGTCTCTGCAAAAGATGAAAAAAATCACTGGATGTTTAGGATGCACTACTTAAAGCCTGTATATTGTCATTTTGGATAATGATGTATTAACCATTAAGCAGGGGCAATATCCTGGAATTTAATTTACACAAGATTGAAACAGAGATAGAAGATAAAAAGGTGCAGCAAATTCTTAAATGTAACTGTTCTATTTGCATTTCTATATGTCTCCAATGTGTATTTCACTCTGACATACCCAATCAAAATGTCTTTGATTACTTGGTCATTTCATTCTGCATATATTTTCAGTTTTGCCTATCTTTCATATTGGTGTCTATATTTAACAGAGATTGTGGCAAGGATTTTAAAATCAAGCTTTAGGTAAAACAGACTTGCAATATTTTTTAGCTTGAAGCAGAGCTGCCTTAGGGAAACCAGTGTCCTGGGTGAACCTGTATTTTGATGCCCCCCCTCCCCTCCTGCGGTGCATCCCTAACAAGTTATAAGTGCTGCTGCAGGCAGAGGCAGGCAGGGATGTGAGGCACAGTCTGATAGGAAGGTGGTCCCACCTACATTGTCCAACCTGACTCCTCATGAGCAGTGGCTGGAGGCAGGGCACCAGGCTGGCTTGCGCACCACTCCTCCTGCCTGAGGCAGAGATCAGCCAGGGCTGGGTGAGGTGGGGCAGGGGAGAGCACTGCATGTGTATAGAGTGACAGATAGAGCAATAGATAGATATGATAGGTGACAGTCAAGGTTCCCTTTAAGGTGCATGCACGTGCAGCCAGGTACAACTAAAAGTGTGGCCGCGCACAGCCTTTTCAAGGCCGTGCACCAGAAGAGGCTGGGGCGGGGGCCTGGCATAGGTTCTGCCAGCTCTAGGGAAGTGCTCCGCTTCTCAGCATCAGGGCTGGGGAGCAGAGCCCTTCCCCAGAGCCAGCGGAGCCCGTGCTAGCCCCCTGCCCCAGCCTCCATCCCTGTCTTGCCTCACCTTGGGGAGGAGCCACTGCCTGCCCCGAGTGAGGCTCCGGCAGCTCAAGACACTGCTCCACTCCCCCGCATTGGCTCAGGAAGCATGTCCCGCAGTGTCCCCAGCTCCAGCCTCCAGCCCCCAGCTCCAGTCCCCAGTCCCAGCCTCTCGGCTCCAGCCCCCAGCTCCAACCCCTGACCCCTGACCCCTGGCCCCAGCCTCTGAGCTCCAGCCTTTGGCCTCCAGCCCCAGCCTCCAGCCTCTCAGCTACAGCCTCCAGGCCCCTGCCTCCAGCTCCCAGCCCCCTTCGATAAGTGTCCTACGCCAGACCGAGGCAGTGCACTCACAGACTGGGGCGGCGCACTCACGGACCGCTACTCCTTAGAGGGAACATTGGTGATAGTGACAGCGATAAGAGGGATAGATAAAGCTAAAGAGAGATGGATAGCAAAAGTGATAGAGTGAGCAATAGAGTGATAGGCAGAGTGATAGACAGATAGAGTGATAGGTATGATAGAGCGACAGAGCAAATGACAGAGAGATAGAAACAGAGAGAGATCACAAGCTTTGCTGAGCTGAAGCTCCTAATGTCAGATGCTCTGGAAGGACGTGCAGAGGGCAGAGTAGAAGGATGGAGAACAGACTAGAGCAGAGCCAAGCAGAGCAACTGGGCAGGGGGGAATCCCTGAGCACCAGCACCTGGGTCAGCATTCCCTGCTCCTTGCCTTCCCTCTCCCCACCCAGAAACTGAGGGTGGGCAGCAGCAGGAACTGCTGTGCTGAAGGCAGGTCTGTGCCATGCCTTGGCTGCCTCCTCTGCTTTGGGCCGGACAAACCCCAATGCCCTTGGAGCAGCTCCTTAAGCAAGAGGACCGGAATCCCATCACTGGGAAGAGGCGGGCAGGCTCCCCACTCACCAGAGGCAGCTGCACCAGGGTCCAGTCACTTGCATCAACCTTGAGCCCTGGCAGGTGGGAAGTGACCCACAGGCATTCATGCCCCAGAACTTCCCCCTGAGCTCACACTCACCAGAAGAAGAGCCACAAGCAGAAGTTGGTACCTGGCAGGGAGTTGGGCTTCTCCCTGGTGGACAGCGCCTCCATGTCGCCACTCTACACTGGGTACCAGACACCCAGTTGTTTCTGGGGCCTCCCCATACTGCCCCACTCTGGCCCTGGGCCTCTTCTTCTGAGGCTGGGGGATGGTGGTGGGACCCAGGAAGGCAGCTATCCTCAGTGTGGGACAGGGTGGGGAAAGCCCCTGTCCAGGTTCCCCCCTGGGCTCACTACCTCCTCCACTCCCTTCTGAGCTGTGGAAGGGCCCTGCCCTGGGATGCTGTGCAGGCTGAGTGTGTGGGTATGTGTGTATGCATGCATGGCGCTCTCGGCAGTCACCCACATTGCCCACCCCTAAGTTCATGATATAGTAGACCGGGCCCTATAACTCTGGTCACCAGTTAGTTTAGGAGTGGAGCCCCAACAGACACAAACAGTACCAGGTTGACAGGTTCTGCAGCCAGTCTGGCACCTGTCTTTCCTTTGGATTAAATCACCAAAGCGGAGAAGGGAACACGTGTGTGGACAACTCACTGTCTCCATACACTGCCCAGGCTTCTTCTCCATAAAGAGGTCACTCCAGCTTCGCTTTTATCTTTCCAGTGAGGATTCAATATTCAACCAGTTAAGAGGTATAAATCCAGCTCATTTGGCAAAGAGAGGGACACTACAGGTTGCCTCTGCCAGTGGGAGAGATTACTGTATCTCATTGATCAGCTATTGCCTGCCTAAAGCTGAGCATCCCCCAGCCAGGTGCTGGTGCTAATCCACCATGGTCTGGCCTGCTCCAATGGGTGCTTAGAGGCAAAAGATGGAAAATTATTCAACCTCACGTTTTAAAGAAAAAACAAAAGTGTGGAAAGCTTTGATTCTTGAACTGCTATTTGCTGATGATGCTGCACTGACAGCCGACACAGAGAGCGACCTTCAAAGCCTCATCAGTCACTTTGCTCATGCCTGCCAAGTGTTTCATACAATTAGCATCAATGGGCACCTATATACAAGCTCGATGCCTGCTCCAACATGTTCTAATTAGAACGCGACAGAGCAGACTCAATTAATCAAGTCTGTAAAGCTGAGCATCCCCCAGCCAGGTGCTGGTGCAGCCTTCATGTCACATGTGTTCAGTGTCCCCATGCTTTGGGAGCCCTGGGTCACCTGGGCCTGGCAAGGCAGGTGCCACTCTCTGTTTCTCCCCACTTTTCCCTGCACTCTCTCCCCACTCCGAATCCCAGCAAGCAGCCAGTTCAGGCAGGAGCTGCGCCAGCTGCACCCACGTGGACACAGTGTGCAGCAATACAGTGTAGCACTGGCCTGGCTGCATGCCAGAGACTTAGGCAGGGGGTGGGTGTGCAAGGAGAAGAGGACAAAGGTTAGGGGAACCTAACCTTTGTTCTCTCTGTCTAGGGGTTGGCAATTATTTGGCCAGAGGACAACTTAGGGAGTTTTGGTGAGTTCTTGCAGGGGTGGGGGGAGGAGAGGGGCAGGGGAAGAGAGTGCTGACCTGGCCCATGACAGCTCACCCAAACTCCTTAAATGGCCTTCTGGCTCAAATTAATTGTCCACCCCTGCTCAAATCTATCATTCTGTGCACACTGCTGGAATACATTTACTTTTGCTCCCTGTTCTGTTTTATGTGCTGTTGCTTTGCCAGTACATTTGCTAAACATCTGCCCATTCCACTACACAGATAATTGCATTTCAGTAGCAAGTGACTTCAGTGTATATTGGATAACACTACATTTGTTCTGCATGGATATTCATGATTTTTTTTTGTTGTAAGAGCAGGGTCTAGTTCTGGTGTCTGTGGTCAATATTTCCATTCCTGCCACAGTTGTACAGCATGTCCTATGCTAGTTGTCTGTTATCTTTCAACCCCTGGTTGGCTGCAATTCAATTATATGACATATATACAGCCCATATGAGACAGAGAGGGAGAGAAGGCAATCGGGCCTCCACCGGTTTGAAATAATCTTTTGGCTGCAGCTGGTTAGAATAGTGCTTGTTGAAATGCATGCAACTCCTCTGAAAAAAACCCTACTAAGAACAAAACTAGAGTTTCACATTTAAAAAAAAAATCATGCCTTTTATGAAGTCTCATTTTTAAATGTTTATGATCTAAATACTTTCATTCTAATGGTATCTACCTCTAACTTGCACTGATGAGAGTAAACACCCTGAAACAGCAGCAACAACAAACTGAAGAATAAAGCTATTAATACAGTTAGAAAAATTGCTGTTTGATTTAAATTGTCCTAATGCTTCCACAACATTAAGCAAGATTTAAGTTATGTGACTCCCAGTAAAATCAAACAAGAGTATATAATAAATTAAGGGCTCAATACCGCTCTCAAATAAATCAATAGGAATTTGATTATCATTTTCAATGGTGGGGGGGGGCAGATCTTAAATCCTTGTACTTTTATGTGCCAACATTCACTCTTACTTTTTCAAATGCCATCACAAGTTTCTACATGTTTCTCAGTCACACATATTTGAATGCTAAATTAGTCTGCCTTCTTTTCTTCCTTGCTTTCTTATCACTTTATATCAAGCCCACCAAAGTTGTTACACTTAACTGCATAGTCCTACAATTAAGCTTTTGTTCCAGGTACTTGCTCCAGTTTGTTCATTACAAATTGCCATCTGCTTCAAGGATTCTGTTTTACATTAACTACACTAACATTAACATACTTCAGAAGATGAACCATAAAGTACATTACATCCTGCATTTAATGGGAGCAATGGTAAAATGCACATAATGTTCGCATATGCACTTAGTGAAACAATAGAACAGAATCATAATGAGAATTCAACCTATTGAAGATAAAATGAAAAACTTGACTTTCACCTCTTTATTAATTTTGGTTTTGTTTGTCATGACTATCTGCTTACTATGAACTGAAAGAGGGGAGGGAATAAGTAGTCCAGTATTAGACCACTTACTCTTTTCTTTGAATCATAATGATGCTGCCTAATTCCTGTACTGCAAAGAACAGTGTATTAGAAATACATGGAGATATATTTGATGGCTGCTGGTTGAATTCTATCTAGTATTCACTTTGAGCCAGACTGAGCCAATATAGCACAGGTCTATAGCTATTCAGGGAGAAACCTGGTATATATGGTGGAAGAAAAGGAAAGAAGCATGTCTGCTGCACCACTGCCTTAGGAAAGTGCAGTACATATATCCCCAACACATCCTATAGCATGTGGACAGCCATGACCTCCCTGCTTTCTTCGCACTGTATTGGTAATGTCAATTTCTTGGCTTGCAAGAAAGTGGTAGAATTGCAGTTGTGTCTGGGCAAGTTAAAGCTAGAAGAATGCTCTTTACATTTTCCCCACTTTGTGATGTAATGCAAAGAGTGGAAACAATTCACAATAGCAAATGTGTAAAATGCATTGAAAAGGGAAGAAGAAGGACAATACAAGTTAAGGTTAAAGTCAGAGATACCACTTGTTCCTTTTTACCTGCAGTCATTAATAAAGAGTCTGCCATTATCAGCTTGATGTTTATGGTTTTAGTCTATTGTCCAGACTGCATACAGATAGATAAAGTATATGTAATTCTTGCCAACTGAGAAGAAGAGTGCAGGGTTTTTTATATCCTTAAGTGGCAAAATGCTGTCATTTTTAGAGACCCAAATATTATTTTTGTACAAACTAAGGGCATTGTCTTTGGGTTTCTGATTATTTTGATATAAATTGGAATAGGCTTTTCTCCTCAATTCAGCAGTGGGGGGAAATAATACTAAAGAAGCTGGTAAGATTGGTAGTTTGGCATACTCCTGCAATCTTCAGAACTTCAGCTCGGAAACAAATTACTCGCTTATGACTTCTGCACCTGAAATAGTCTCTCTATATATGTAAAGGACTTTACTTACACTGAACACCTAAAAACTAAAAGTTCTACCCAGATTATTAGTCTACTAGTATCATTGGAATTATAAGTATCATTTCACAGCTTCATCTGTCAGACAAGGTAGCAAAGGGGAGTTTTGAGCCTATCCAAAGCAACTGAGCAACTATGGTTAATAGACCTATGCACTAGTGGCCAAGGTTAAAAGATAATAATGCACTGAGACAACAAATTTAAAAAATACCTTCCTACCAGAGGTGGGTACAGGAGGGGGTGGAAAGGGGGAGGTGCAGCAGTGTAGTTACACCCCTCCTTTGGCTGTGCACCTCATGCACAGTGAACTCCCTGAACTCACTGGCATGTCAGCACATTCCTACCAGAACTCCATGTGCACCATGAACTCTGAACTCACCAGCTGGTCAGTGTGGGGTCTGGCCAGAGCCCCTGCTTTCATCTAGCTCCAGAGCCCAGAGGATGAGCACCACTGCTTTTCAACCTGTCTCTCTCTTCTTCACCCCTCTTCCCACCCATCTCTGAGTTCAGTGGCAGGGGAAAAGAGAGGATAAACAAAAAATAGCAGCACTCAGCCCCTGGGCTTTGTGGCAATACAAGAGCAGGGACACTGGCCAGACCCCCTGGCAAGCACGTGGTGAGCTCACATAGGGCCATCCAACTTCTAAGCAACTGGGGGCTGCATGTCCCCTGGTTGGCACCAGTAGGGGCTGCATGCCCACGGGCCACACCAGGGTGAGCCACAGGAGTCCTGGACTGCACACTGCATGGGCACTGCCTGCTGCATCACGCAGGTGCCCCCTACCACTGCACCACACAACTGTGCAGGCACCCACTACAGGACTGGGCACCCCACTGGTGCACTGTTCACCTGTGTGGGTGCTCCCACACCACTGTATCATACACCCACATAGCCCTGGGATCACTCTCAACTCCCTGTCCTGTACCATCCTGCTCCCTGAAGTTGGAGGGAAGAATGGGAGCCTGGACACTCCAGTTGCTGAAGCAGCTGAAGTGATGACGGGACTCACAATTTAACCCACCATATGGCCGGTGGGCCACCAGTTGGACAGACCTGTGTTACTAAACACTCTTTAGTGCACAGAGTTCTTCACCAGTTTTCTTTATCGTGTGCTTAATTTGCTGAAAATCAAGTTCTAATTAATGCAAACTAGTTACAACTTATACATAAATTAAATGATAAAAGAATATCATGAATAATATTTAGTAACAGCTCTGTAAAGGTAACTACATGCCATCTGATAATTGCTCACCAACAACAGCAGAAACTAGTGTAATGTGACCAAAACTTTGTTATTCTTAAAACAGCAAAATCAGGAAGCAATGTAGTTTTCCCATCAATTATAACAGTTGGCATGGTAACCAAAATGGAACCTGAATGTTTATAAAATAGACCTGTAATTTTTAAAAAATGATATTTAGAAAAATGTGGCTATTATGAAGCAGACAATTATTCCCAGATGAGCTGACAACAGACATAACTGTTATAACACTCCCCCAAAACATGTGCCTGTTACAACAAGACTCAAATAAAATATATACATTATATTTGATGTATGCTAATCAGAAATCAAACAAAAAAAAAGAATATTTTTGGCTTGGTAATCAAAATCCTGACTGTTCTCCCCTGACCTAAAAAATAATATATGCATTCAAATCTGTAAGCCTTCTGGATCTCTTCAGCCAGCTGGAAAGCATAGTTCTCCAGAGAGAGGTATCCTTGTGCTGGCTTTTCCAAAGCTAGGTCTACCCATAAACTTTCCTTTGAGCACATCTGTTACATGACAATACTCTGTTTAGGAAAAATATACTGTTATGCCAAGATCTGGGGCTGCTGCATGGTTCACATCTATCCACATAAAAGAGCTCTGCTGCTAAGGTACCCTGGGGGAAGATACTCTGGAGGCTCCAGATACTTTCCAGTAAAAAATTGCATTCTTCTAACCCAAGAGGTTACACTTTCTCAAGATCAGACAAGTTTATCAGGTATCTACTTCTGGGACAAGCTCAAAAAAGCATGACATGTTGCATTTTTTGTGGAACTTAAGCATCTCATCATACAAATCAGAATCTCAGGATCCACTTAATTTCATTCTTAAACAAGAGAAAAGAGACTGAGGGGGGCACATCTACAAGAGACGTTGACTGCACAGTAGCCGAATAATACTGCACAGTAGTGTGTCACGGCACTAACAGTGCTAATAAACTACTGTGCAGTATTATTAGGCTACTGCACAGTAACATCACTGAAAAGGTGTTCACTTACACTATTGCACAAGTAACTCCAGTTACTTTGTATTATTTAGTACTTTATTATACAAGTATTAAATAAATGCACAGTAACCACTGCACAGTAGTATCCATGTAGATGCACTCAGGGAAAAGCAATAATCAGAGGCTACAAGTTCTTTTTTATTCACAGTTTCTACTAACTTCCAATGACAGGGTTTTTTTGAATAAAGGACACAAGATTGAACCCTTAATGACAGTGAACCCTGAATGACAGAACAACTTCTGGGAAAGCATTTTTGTATTTGTTGCTGTATATTATATATATATCTCATTTCTATCATGAGTTATAAAGATTGTATTATTTTTAATAAAAGAAGCATTGACTCATTTCAAATTAACTAGGAAAAAAATAAAAAAGATTCAG
>NW_017728992.1:89046983-89092346 GCF_001723915.1 Gavialis gangeticus | reverse complement strand
AAAAAAAAAAAAAAAAATTTGGAACATATACTAATAACATGGGCATATCATCTTCATCGAAAGCAAATGGGGTATCACAGAAGTTTGTTTTAAATATGAAAACATACAAACATAAAAAATACTGCGTGACTTCTATTGGTTTGTTTCCTAAATCATTTTTGTTTTTATATTAAAATAGTTAAAGATTGTATTTGGTAATCTGATCCTACATCCTTTGGCTTTCATGCCAGTTCTGGGTATACAGAGAAAGTATGATAAAGTCTCTAAAGATGAGGCAGTAATGGCAGCTATTATTCATGAGGTGATGACAACAGACACTAACATAATTCCTTTAAATCAAGTTCCTATTCTGTGCCATGGGTGGATCTAGGAACTAAAAAAGTGGGTGCAGGAGATTCAGCTGTTGCTGCAGCTCTCTGCCCCTTCACCGCTCCCTGCCAGGCATACTACACAACAAACAGTTGCTGGGGACATTTTTGAGTCCCCAAAGCAGGTAAGACTCCCTCCATACCCAGCTCTCCACACCCTCTTCTCTCCCCTCCCAGGCTGTCTGCACTCCACTGGGTGAACTCCTGTTCTCTGTATTTGTCCAGACTACAATACAGCATGGAAAAGGTGGATTTAAAAGTGAATGAGGTTACTAGAGTGGTCTAAAATGATCTGAAACACTACTTAGCATACAGTGTATAACCCATTCAAAACCTTAAAGTTAGTTGGTTGTGTTCTGCAAGGTGGGGAAACTGCACACACTCTGCTGTCCCAAAAGTCATGATCTAGAGCAATGATTCTCAATCAGGGTGCCACAGCACCCTATGGTACTGTGATATTCTTTTAAGAGCACCACACAATATTAACACTGTTAGGCATGCAAACACCTAAACAATTTACAAGATTTCAAATAGAAATCCATACTGTCACAAACATTCTGTATATTTTATATACACACACACACATTCTGCATATATATATATATGCGCAGAGATCTCAGGAAGATATATATCTGCAGAGTGTGTGTGTGTGTGTGTGCACGCATGCATGCACACGCGTGCACACACACACACACACACACTCTCTGCAGATATATATATATCTTCCTGAGATCTCTGCAACAGAAGAATTGCTCTAATGCTTGTCCATGATCAAAAAAATAAGTGAAAGTTAACAGCTGGCATTTTCCAATGTGTGCCTTCCAGCTACCAAGGCATGTCTTAAGTCTAAAAAAAAGTTGAGGACCACTATCTAGAACCTTATTTAAACACAGTTATATTGATTCAAATACAGGTGCAACTTTTAAGTCAAAATGAATAATGCTGATGTAAAAATTTGGTGGGGTCACATATTAATTTAAACCTGGCTTACACTGAGGTAACCTAAGCAGGTTTCTTATTAAATAAAACTACATAATGAGCCTAAAATGAAGACTTGATCCTCAAAACACTTGGAACTCCCACTGAACTTTGCACTTTCCATGATGAAGGCCTAAGTGCTCACACAAGACTGAACTAACTTAATTATAGTCAGGACCTTTCTAGGTCCTGATTCAAGGTCCAAAGTAGTAAATGGAAAATTTGCATGGAGTTTAATATGGAAAAAAATTAAAGTTAACAAAAAACATATTCTCTGTTATTTAATAAAGTAATTTCCATCACTATGGATACCTTAGTGATGTATTATTGATAAAAAAAGATATGTTAGAATGAAAAAAATTCTTTCCAGCTGTACTATTTGTATTTCATTTTGGGAGACTATGAAGGGGGAGGCGATAGGAACAGGATTTAAAATATTAAGACAGTCAAGAATAATATAAAGTTATGGGAGACTAGAATTAGTTTTCATCTGATGCAAAGAAATATGTATTGGCACATATTTTATTTTGTAATATGATTCATGAATATTTTTTCATTTTGGAGACACATAGAAAGCAGAGATGACTCACTAATTAAACACTAGAAGAATGAGGTTTGCTGAAGGGAAAGAGATTTGGAATAACAAAGTTATAAGAAAGATGTGCATATTTCTTCTGCAAGTTATATTTATACAAAATTATCATTAACTAATAAAAAGACCCCGGCATCAATCCATGTTGTTCAAAATCCAGACAACTCTCACTGCTCTTTAATGAGCTTGTTTTCAGGAACTATATCTTAACTATTACAATAATGATTTTTTTGTCATCATAAACTGTACAAAACTCTTACAGACAAAAGCCCTTACACCAAAAGTGAATCTCCCCTTGATCTGAATTCTAGAGTTTCTAGACAACAAAACATGCAGGACAACAAAACTTCCTATTAACTACACAGGACTGAAAGACCATTTGGGAAATTTGAGAGACAGAATCTTGAAATACTGGATAAGTGAGAAGTTTCCTACTAATTGCCTGAGTGGTTTTTTTTAAAAGAAATTCACAAGATATTGGATTTACCCAAAGAACCTTGTCTGCCTATGTCCTCAAACCAACATGGCTATAACCTCACCCCACAAAAATCTCCATCATTTTCTGGAAATCTTCACTCATCCTGGAACTTATACCTTTCCAGAGAGCTCATGACAGCACAGACACTGCAGTTGCTGAGTGCAAAGAAGGATGGAATAGGAGGCCCTAAGGTCCAGCAGCTGTATGCATACCCTTCATATAAAAGGGAATGTCATGGCAACTAGAATTGTTTGTACCCTTGTACCAAAGGAGAAGACTGGGAAACACCATCTGTTCCACTAGTATGAGACTCCTTTGCTCTTTCCACTAGGGAAAGAGGCATGAGATTTTCAACAGCAGCCACTGAGCAGAGACTTGAAGGGAGGAAAGTGTTGCCTCCTCCCTCCTGCAATTATCTCCAGATGTGGTTCAGCCTAACCAGATCCTTAGCCTGGGCACTGGCCTAAAGATTATCAGTTGTTCTTCACATTCACTGAAAAGAGGCCAGTGAAAATTAAATAGGGTTTCTCCAAATACAGAAGACTAATTTTACTGCTGACAAAAGTGACTTTGGCATTCATAGAAAAAGGGAAGAAATCTGTGCGCTCCATTTGTCATAAACCTCAAGAAAATGTGTTTTCTCCCCAGTTTTGTTGGCAGAGAGAAATTCTCTCTTCTTCTCCTTATCCTGCATAGCTCTCCCTGCTACATTATGTTAAAGGGAAAGCCTTAACTTCAGAGGACAATTAGCTGGCCTCCCTCAAATTTTTAGTGCTATCTTTTGCTTAGTTTCATTAAAATATTATATACTGTTATAATGAATAATTTTGACTTTATTTTCTGCAGTGATGGATTTGTGCAGTGGGAATCACACAAAGATGTACTTCATTGTCTCATTTTCTCTTACCATCTCATCAGCGCAAACTTATGTGGAAATAAATTTCACCCAAAACATTGTAGTAAAAATTTGCATCCATAATAATGGGGAAGGCAAGAAGGACCATCTTTAGAGAGGCAGCCACATGCAAAACATTAGGAATGGGAAAAATAAGAATAGGAATTGTATGATCTTTAGAAAGCTGAGGAAGGTATCATCAGGATAGAAAACCCAATTCTAGCAATATTCTTGTGAGGCTTTTACATGTAGATGCTATTTTCAAAAACATAACAGAAATCACAGAATCATAGAGAAGTAGGGCTGAATGGGACCTCCAGATGTCATCTAATCCAACCCCCTCCCTGCCTGAGGCAGGATCATCCCTATCTAAGGCATCCTATACAATCCATAATGTAAATTCTACATAAAAGACAACTGTCAATAAATAAACATCAAATAAAAATGAACATCAATTACTTCACTTCTGGACTTCTATTGTATACCATACCTTTAAAAAAGTATAACTTATTATAATTTAAACACAGTAGCTCTTATAACTCATATTTCTTGGCAAAAGAAAAATGTTGAAAGAGGCCTGACTGAAACTAGATGTAAATCTGAGATGGTCTGTTAAAGTCAGTGTATGAATAGGTTTTTAATTAAATGGCTCTATGACACATCTCCTACTGTAGAGAAGGGAGCAACACCAAATCCTATTGGGACCATAGGTATATGGAGAAAAGTGTTTCAGAAGGGGAAGAAGCTGCCTTATATCAACAGATGTATCTGCATCATGAAAGCTGACCCAGCCACAGCAGCTACCTATGCATCTGGATGCAGCAAGAATTATCTCTAAAGAACAATATGATGACCAAAGTGTCACAGAGGAAAAAGAAACAGTATCAAGTGATGTGATTTTGCTGTATAACTAAGCTTAAGATGCCTGCTTGAATATAGCTGGGAGAATTGTAAATTGAGATAGATTATTTGTTGTAAGGGAAATTTCACAGAAACATTTCCACACCATAACTTCTTTTTAAAAAACAAGGCTGAAAAGTAACGATTAAACCCACCATAACTTCACAGTCTCAAGTCAAGAAGCTTGGACAAAGATAGCAGGACATGTACCAGTGAGTTATTGCTGCTGTGAGCAAAAATAAGGGAGTCAGTCAAAATCAGATTCAAATTGCCTCAGTATGTATTTCACTGGGATGCAGGAAGAAGATAGAGGTCTAAGTCCTAAGTAGTAACTCAAAATGCCATGAGCACCAACACCCTAAAAACTCAACACACACATGTGTTCACTAGATGCCCCCATCTGGGACTGGCAAGAGTCCTTGGGCAGCCACACTGTGTATGCACACTGACACAGAAACAACTCAGAGGCTCACTTTGGCATCCCATTCCCCCCAAGTCTCCAAAGAGATTCAGATTGGCCCCAGAAGGCAGCTGAGCTTGCCAGACATAGTTGCACCAGTAGGCAGGCAAAATCCATGGTTATCTCACCACCAACACTGAATTTACTGTGGTGGTGGAGTTCTCTAGTGGTTAAGACCCTTGTCCACGATGTGGGAGACAAATTCTAGACTGACCCTTACCATGAGGGTATATTAACCCTTATAACTGGTTTTTCAAGGTGGGCAAAATTGACTAGGTGGGCAAACCTCCCACTCCTCCTGTTGAAGCTGGGTCAATACCAGACAAAAACACAACTTATTTCTGATCAGAAAGCAGGAGGAAGCCTAATAGTTGTTTGGGAAGAGAAAATCCTAGGTTCAAGTCTTTGCTCCCATGGTTATTTTTGTGTTTCACTTTGTAATGTCAAATGTTTGAGCTGTGCTAAGATCAAGCAAAATGGAGTCTGCCTCTGTAGCCTGGAATTTAGGGTCACTGCTGCCTGCGTTATATTTTGTTTTTCAACCAATGACTGATTTATGTAAAAGGCTCAACCAGACTGAGAGCAGGTACCACACTCCACAACTCCCTTCCTCTAAAGTGGGGAAGCTTGTTAGGGTCAGAAATTGATCTTAAGACACATGGCTATTCCTTCACACCTGTACCACCTCTTACTGGTGTCTGGACCAAATTTTAAGTGTATGCTGGCAACACAAGAGTTAAGTTTGATCATGCGCAGACAAGCAGACAAGGCCTAAGGAAAATTCCACAGAGTGCCCAGCATGCTCGCCCTATGCGACCCTTGGCTTGTCAATCAAAGCTGACCTAGTTTTGTAAGAACACGCATGCTCAGTTCTGCTCAGCAGATGAAGTAATCTGACTAGACGCATGCACAGTCTACGGACTGCGTGACGTAATCAGACTAGAAATTTCTTTAGAGAAGACAACCTGATTGGCTACCCAGTTGTCATAAAGACTTGGAGGCCCCTCCTCAGGGAGAGAGTTAGCGAAAGGGAGAATGAGCAAGAGTTTTGGGGGGCTCTGACAGCAGTGCTGACAGGGAAGATTCGTCCTGAGAGCAGAGGCTGGCCTGACAGGGATTGCTCCTCAGGAGGGCTTTGGGCCCAATGGTCTCCTCACAGCTATGATTTTGCGATTTATTTGATTCGTCTTGATCTAATTATTCCGTATTGATCTCTGGCTAACGAACTAATTTCCAGCTTCGACCTCGACCACGATCCCGCATCTCGACCACTGGCTACGACATCGTAACTTCGACCTCCACATCGACTTCAGCATCTTAATGACCACCCGTTTCGTCCATTTGGACTGGCGTCACAACATTCTACGTGTTACAGTTCTGTTATTCGTATCCTGATTGATGAGCTGTTGACCAGCCCTGGGACTATCAAGTTGGGCAGCCGCACCTAGCTCGGGCTAGAAAGCAAGGGCTCACTCAAGAACCCCGTGGGCCAACACACCCCTTTGTTGTTTGTTCTTGTTAACACTGTAACTGAAAAATCAAGATTTCCGCCTACGCTTTAAAAGTGTAAGTAAATAAATCAACTTTATTTGAAACCTCACTGTGTCTCCCGTACCGCTCAGACTCCTGCCGCTAATCCTGCCTGTTTGTTCTGATCCTACCCTTGGCCCACCGTGACCTTGGGGCCGCTGTTCCCCGACATGGTTACCTGTCCCTCCGTGGGACGAACAGGGAAGGATGGGCCGTCCGGCTAGGCCCTGGATCCCTGGGTTGCATTATGCGAGACCCCAGGGCCATTTATCGCCCAAGGGAAGAGACCGGGTCTGTATCCCTGGCCCGCGTGAAACCCTTGGGTGCGGCAAGCTCTAGCCCAACCCAGGAGTTTGCCCGGTGCATAAAGTATATGAAGGAGGGAGGCAAAGATACCACCTCCGGATGGGTTTAACTGCCCGAGCCTCACGGCCAGATCAAGGGGGCACGAGCTGCTAACATAGCTCCGAGAGAATCTCGAGAAGGATGGCCAAAAGGCTGAGTGGACGGGGCTCAAGTGGAAGAAAGGCAGGATAATAAACGTATTGTTCAGAGAGCACGTTGTACTGCTGAGAGAAAACTCGGACTTAGAAGTCCAGCTCAAAACCGCTGCCAGAGCTGCAGCCCAAAATTTGACAGCGCCACCATTACAAGATGGCAGCACTGAAAAGGAGAGTGCACCAAAAGCCACTCTGACGTCACCACCAGCTCCTCCCATTCCGAGCCCACCTTACGTCGCCACGTCACCCGTCACTCCGCCCACCTGGAGCCCACCTCCTGCAGCAGCACCGTCCATTGCGACTGCATCGCCACTGCCGTACGTGGACTGGCGCCACCTGGGGGAAGTACAAATGAAAAGCAGCAGGAAAAACGAAACTGAAGCAAACGCGATCCCAAGAAGCAACGAAATCATACCAATGAAAGCCAACACGAATGTACCGATGAAAGACAACGGACACTCACGAGAGCCCTGGGCTTTGACGAGAATAGCATGAGGCCAAGGCAACAAGTGACGGCCACTGGTGTCGGTGCAACAGCCAACAGTATATCATATACTAACATCGAATCAAACTCGAACGAACCGAACCGTAATGTTCCCAACTCGAACATATCGAACTCAAACGAACCGAACCATAACGATCCGAACTCGAACGAACTGAACCGTAACGATCCAAATTCGAAAGTATCGAACTCAAATGAACTGAACCGTAACGATCTGAACTCGAACGTACTGAACTCAAACGAACCGAATTCGAACGCACCGAACCACGACAAACCAAACTGAACCGAGACGAACTGAACCGTATCGAACCAAACTGAGACAAACCAAACCAAGATGAAACGAGCCGAAATAAACCGGAACAAAATGAACCGAACCGAGATGAACCGAACCGAGAAGAAATGAGCAAAAGCGAACTGAATCAAAACGAAACGATCCAAAATGAAGCGAGCCAAAACGACACGAACCGAAGCGAACCGAAGCGAAGCAAAGCAAACTGAACCGAAACGAACAAGAATTAATGCCCAAAGGAATGCAGGAGAGAGTTAAAGTTAACGACGATGAAAGAAGAAACCAAAACGCTAACACGAATGAACAAACAAGCTACCCGAAACTAAGTGTGACTATAGCAGCGAATGACACGAACCACTTCGAGTGCGATCCAAGTCCTTACGCAACGATCGAGATTCAAAAGCCAAATGATCTATCGAAAATTTCAATTCAATAGGCCCTAAAATTAATCATATACGTATAGTTGTATTTTAGAACGTATTCTGTCCAGTTTTGTTTCCTTTTCCAGAAGCAAGCCGTCGATAAAAGGGAAGCGTACGAGCCAATCCCACCAATAAACCGTCAGGACCGGCGACAGCATCGTTTGCGGCGCCACTAGAATCTGAAAAAATGTCAGCTGAAAATAGAAAGACTCTGTATACGGTTGTTATAATTGCTTTGTTTGGACAGTTAAATTGAACTGACTGCCGAACCGAACTACTTGAAAAATACGGTTTTATCCTTGTAATCGTTATAGTGATAAGTTATATCCTTACAAATGTTAAACCCGAATCTTGAACTCCCGTGTTACCAGCAAGGGGGCATGTCCGGACCAAATTTTAAGTGTATGCTGGCAACACAAGAGTTAAGTTTGATCATGCGCAGACAAGCAGACAAGGCCTATGGAAAATTCCAGAGCATGCCCAGCATGTGCCCCCTATGCGACCCTTGGCTTGTCAATCAAAGCTGACCTAGTTTTGTAAGAACACGCATGCTCAGTTCTGCTCAGCAGATGAAGTAATCTGACTAGACGCATGCTCAGTCTACAGACTGCGTGACGTAATCGGACTAGAAATTTCCTTAGAGAAGACAACTTGATTGGCTACCTGGTTGTCATAAAGACTTAGGGGCTCCTCCTCAGGGAGAGAGTTAGTGAAAGGGAGAATGAGCAAGAGTTTTGGGGGGTTCTGACAGCAGTGCTGACAGGGAAGATTTGTCCTGAGAGTAGAGGCTGGCCTGACAGGGACTGCTCCTCAGGAGGGCTTTAAGCCCACTGGTCTCCTGTCCGAACCCTGAGAGCAGAGGCTGCTAATGCAGGGACTGCTCCTCAGAAGGGAGACCACGCTCAACCTGCGAACAGATACTGCCTTAGCAGAGACTGTCCCACAGGAGGAGATCGAACTGATCCTGAGAGCAGAGGCTGCAGCTGCAGGGACCGCTCCTCAGGAGGGCTTTGGGCCCACTGGTCTCCTCACAGCTATGATTTTGCGATTTATTTGATTCGTCTTGAACTAATTATTCCGTATTGATCTCTGGCTAACGAACTAATTTCTGGCTTCGAACTTGACCACGATCCCACATCTTGACCACTGGCTACGACATCATAACTTCGACCTCCACATCGACTTCGGCATCTTAACGACCACCCGTTTTGTCCATTTGGACTGGCGTCACAACATTCTACGTTACAGTTCTGTTATTCGTATCCCGATTGATGAGCTGTTGACCAGCCCTGGGACTATCAAGTTGGGCAGCCGCACCTAGCTCAGGCTAGAAAGCAAGGGCTCACTCAAGAACCCCGTGGGCCAACACACCCCTTTGTTGTTTGTTCTCGTTAACACTGTAACTGAAAATCAAGATTTCCGCCTACGCTCTAAAAGCGTAAGTAAATAAATCAACTTTATTTGAAACCGCACCGCGTCTCCCGTACCGCTCAGACTCCTGCCGCTAATCCCGCCTGTTTGTTCCGATCCTACCCTTGGCCCACCGTGACCTTGGGGCCGCTGTTCCCCAACAACTGGGTGCAGCTCCATGTGCATTTGCTGTGGTACCAGTTTACTTGTGAATAAATACCTCATGAGTAAATGGTGCCAGGCGGGCATCTACATGTGCAGGGAAGCGGGTGCAGATTAGATGTCAATCTGCTCCCAATTCCCAGGGCCTTGCAGTGGACCCCTGCCACCACCAAGGGGTCGGGCATGCACAGGTGCCGAGGGACCATGGTAAATCAGCCAGGGACGCCTGGGCCAGAAAACCACTGGCTGAGCCCCCCATTCCTGCTTGCGCCCCTGGGGCCAACAGGCTGCTGGTTGCTGTCCGCAGTCAGCCTGCCTCCCCTGCACCGTTCCCAGGGTGGGACAGGACAGGAACCTGGCAGCACCTTCTGCTGTGGCTCCAGACTCCACTGCCCCCACCCTTCTCCTGCAAGCAAACCACTCTGCTGAGGTGCTGCCCAGTCCATGAAACCTGGGCTCAGGGGGTGTGGGGCTCCCAGATGGCTGGGACAAAGAATAGACTATGGCCCTGCCTTCCCTGCAGGGGTCTTCTCTGGGGAGGTGCCCAGGTCAGCCCCCTCAAGTGTGCCCCTGCTGCACATGCCCTGGGTGGTACAAAAGAAGCTGTTTGCATAGAACAAGGGGTGCCTGACCCACTATGCCCTGCTGCTGCTGATGGTCATGGTGCCCCAGGTGCACCTGCACACCTGGCATGGGACCCTGAGCTATGGCAGCATGCAGGGGCAAACCCAACCGGCCCCAAAACATCCACCACTGTATAGAGGGCTACCTGTGGCTGCACTACACATCCCTGCCCCCAACTCCTGAGGAGGACATTGCCATGAGCATTAATGCCTTCTTCAGTGTGAGAGGCTGCAGGGGTATGGGATACTCAATGAAGTCTTGCACTGTATCCTGCCACCCTGTGTGCTGTCAGGGGAAATCCAGGGCCAGGTGAACGCAGGTGGGCTGGGTGGGGAGAGGGGACAGGGGCAGGGGCTGGAGCAGGGAGGGCCCTCCCCCAGTGTGGCCCTTACCACATGGCCAGGCCTGGAATGGCTGGCAGCTCTGTGTGGTCCCAGCTGTCAGCAATGGCATGCAGCTCTGGGCAGTGTTGTCAAACAGCAGGACACGGGGGCCAGTACTTTGCTGGTGCTGCTGGCAGCGCTGTGACCAGCCACGCCTCATTGCAGGGGTTGGGGCTGTGGAGCTGGCACAGGAGGCACTGGCCTGGGGTCCCTGAGCTGATGGTGGAGAGTGCAGCCATAGAGCTTGGTGAGGCAGGCTTCTGGATGCCTCAGGGGCCCTCCCTTGATGATGTATCACCATAGGTGGCAGCCTGGACAGCTCAGGCAGGCTGCCCATGCTGCTGGCTGTGGCCTGAATCCTGGGGTGCAAGAATGTCCATCAGCTGCTGCATAAAGAGCACAGACATATAGGCACACCCCGACTGATGATTGTGGTTGGTGATAGCCACTCACTGTGCCTGCAAGACCTTGACCTTTATGAGGCACTGCCATGCCAACTGGTTGTGACCATGCTCCCAAACAGATGCAAGTGTTAGAGCACCTGCCCCGCTCAGATTGGGACTGCATCTCCATCTCACCCTATAGTGCCACAAGTTCACCAGTCTCTTCCTGCAGCCAGTTGGGCCTTGGGTGGTGGGCATGGGTGTGGGCATGGACACAGGTGAGGACTTCACCATCACGGGTCCTGCACTGACTCTGGGCCCCTGCATGGCTGTCTCTGTGCTGCTGGGCCTGGGCAGCCACCTGCAGTGCCCAGTGCAGGGGCCCAGCACAGGACTGCCAGCCGCACAGCAGAGGCAATGCCCCACAGCACCTGCACGACCTGGGCAAGCTGCTGCGGTGGGCTGCAGGCAGATATAGCTGGCCCTGGCAGCCAGAAGTTGCCTGAAGCTGGGCCTGGGGGCTGGCAGGCCTGGCTGGAACCTGCAGCAGCCTGGAGAAGCTTACAAGCCTGGACAGCATGGGCCTGGCAGGCCAGGGTGCAGGCAGACCAGGACAGTTGGCCTGTGGCCTGCCCAGGGGGACACTCAGGCCTGGAGTGGCCTTAGATTCCTTTCTGGTGTGTCCCAGGGATCAAAATGCCTGCAGACTTTTAAAGGCCTGAGGCAGTGGCCACCATACAGCAGACAGCCCAGCCCTGGGGCAAGAGAGGTTCCCAGCCTGGAGACCCGGGGCTAGCCTGAGGCTGGCCCCCTACTGGCAGAGCTGACTGGGGAGCAAATTTGCTCCCAGGTCATGTCTACATGTGCATTACTGTACAGTAACTAATCACAAGTAAATTTGATACCTGCATTAGGGGTTTTTGCAGCACAGTAAGCACCTCATATAGAGATGCCCATTTTCTCTTAACTCATGCAGCAGCCACAGAAAGGTTTCATGTGACTGAGACATGCGAAAAAGGACTTTTTAGAATACAAGAGGATAATGTTGCCATTGGCCCCTATCCTGCAACTTTCTGGATTCAGCAGGAGACCCACTGGGATCTGTCCACAGACTGCAGGATCAGAGCCACAATGAACTTTTCTCACTTTACAGTATATTTACCCATTCCAAAAATGAAGGACTTCAAATGAATGGAGTTGCCTGTGCAGATTTCTGGGAGTAATACTATCTCTGCATTCTTCACACTGCATTTTGTGCATACTAATTGCTTCTGGTTAAGCATTCCATACCCACCACAGGCCCCTCCTGATTGGATGGGCTGCTTTCCATCAGGAAAAAATCCTATTTAAATCAACAAGCCTGTGAATTACCAGATTGTTTGCCAACATTTAAATCATTTAATTCAAATGCCACAAGTAACAAAAGCACAATGAACAACTAAAGAGATCACTAGTCTGCTCAATCATTCTCATTTTTCAAAAACAGACTAGATTTCCTTTCTTCCATGCTTCTTTCTATAGTTACATATTTATTGGATTAATTAGATCCATCCCAATTTATTAACCTGGCTGAATATGAATATATCCTTAACATTAGAAATATGTTGAAATGCATGCCACTCAAGCAAAGTAATGGATAGCAAAAGTTTTCTCATCATTACTCAGATATTTATACTCACCAGAGCATGTGTTAGTTCAACTGATTCTTCTTGGTATTAAAAGGCATAGTATTATCAGTTTTTTAGCTAACTATTAAAATATGTTCATGAAAAGCAGTGAATTCCTGAATAAAAATAATTTATTACTGCATAACTTACATGTATAAATGAGTACACACGTGACTCACAAATTTGTTTGTAAATCATATTATTTATTCATATGACATTTGGTTGCATACAGGAATTATCTTATATTAGACACAATGAAAGAAGGGACATTGTCTTTCTCTTGCATTGTTTGCTTTTTTCCAGAGCCTGTTGGCCAACAACAGTAATTCTCCAAATCTGATGCCATCTGGCTTGCTTTCTAATTCCGGCTAGATCTGAAGAATTGGAAGCTCCAACAGTGGCAGTGGTACAAAGAATGACGGCTCCTGGGTGCAATCACTCATATTTGACGGTATGATTTACAGAATACCTTCTTGATATGTTCAAAAATACAATGGAAGCATTCCTACTTTATTTGAAATAAGACACACCAGATGGGAAAAAAAGAATATGGACCAAAAACCCTGGAAGTTCAATATTCTTGAATAGGACCCATGCTGAAGGAGTTGCACATAGTTTATGAAACTGATTTTTTACTTGTTCCAAACTTTTTTTATATTGATGTATTTTTATAATACTGTGTATACAGCATATACAAATCAGACTGTCTTGGCAACATTTTTATAAGGTATGTACTTTGTCACATACTCTTCTTTATACCACTTGGACCACATAAAGTACATGCTATATGGTTAGATATATAGACTAGTTGCAGTGCCCATGATATTCTTGAAATTAGAGATAGGAGAGAAACAATAGAATAGGAGAAATATTTAACAGCTGGTAAATCTCTGATATAGCAAGTCACACGTACAAGGTTTGGCTTACCTGGCAAAAATATGTAAAGATCATTTTCTGTTCTCATTTACACCAACGTAAACCTAGATTTAATTTAAACAGCTCCAATGGATTACTCCAGATTTAATCCTGTATGAATGAGCAGAATTTGGCTCAAAGGCTAGAACTAGCCTATCACCTTTCATTTTTATTACTGGAGTCAAGAAGTTTAATGACAGGAATAATGTATATGTCTCCATTAATCTCTAAATCTTATTTTGTTTCATTTAAATACTATGATGTCTGTAGAGGTGATAAAAACCTGCCATCCAAAATCAAAAATGACATTTTCAGGACACCTCTACTGATGTCTTCATAAGCTTTGAGTGACTCGGGCATGTGAAATGCTTGGATATATAGGTATGAATAAGTGAACCTAGCTAAGCATTTCTATGGAAGTAACGGGCTCTTTAAAGCATACGAAGGAGTTATTCTCTACTGGTGGTATTTTAAATTGGGTAAGGAAGGATGCATTTATTTCATCGCAAAGCAAGATACTTTCATCAGCACAATCAGTTTGAAACTGATGAACCAAAACTCAGCTTCTAACATATCCAAAGCTTTAGGATAGCATGAATTAAAAAATGACTTTCGTAGCTAAGGCCTACCTCTGTTAAAAGCATACTTGATCTGATGCTGTGTTTAGGAGTTACCGATATTTTCTTAAATGGATGTTTAGGCTCCATTTGTGCCCAGGTACATTCTTGTACCCGGGTATGACTAACTTCACATCTAACTTCACACTTGAACATATACACACGCTAGTGTCAAGGTCACCTTTAACAGGTTAAATGCAAGTATTATCATTCTTAGATGCTTGAGTTATTATTATGTTGCCTGTAAGCAGACTGGAAAGCAAACTGTAATTCAACACAGTAGTAAATCAGGGGTGGGAAAAATACAGCCCATGGGCCAGATGTGGCCCGCCAAAGGTTTTCATCTGACCTGTGTCAGGTCCCTTGACCCTGCTGGCCCCCCAGCATGGGAGGCAGCCCAGGCTATAGGACATACAGCTGGTCCCACTGCCCCTGGGCACACAGGGCTGGGGCAACATGGTGACAGGACTCACTTCCCAGCAGCCCCCGCAGCGGTGGCTCCTTCCAGCTCCTGGGCAGTGACAACATGGGGCCAGGGCCTGTGGCAGAGCCACAATCCACTCCCCACACACCCCTTCCCAGCACCCACTGCAGGGGCACGTGGGAGTGGATTGTCGTTCTGCTCTGGGCCCTGCCCTGTGTTGCCATGGCCCCACAATCTTGATCCTAGCCCTGGCCCTGCCCACTCATCCCACTCTTGAAGGTTGCTCCCTGCCCACCCGCAGTGGCCTCATCCCATCTGCCTAGTTGAACTGTAGGCAAAGTCATTTTAGGAGTTTTGGTGAGCTCTAGCAGGCCAGAGTCGGGGGGGAAGTGCGCAGGCAGGTGGCAGTGGTTCTGGCCTGGCCCATGACAGCTCAACAAAACTCCCTAAGTGGCCCTCCAGTCCAAATAATTGCCCGCCCCTGCTGTAAACTGTTCCCTTTCCTGCTGCATGGGAAGAGAACAAGCCCTTTATTAGCTCTACGCACAGAAGGCTCATATAGTTGTGCTGGCAAGCACAATTACAAAGGACTCAGAGCCATGACTACAGTCATACTCCACTCTTTGAAAGGACAATGGTAAAAGTAGCACCTCCATGCAACCTTCATGCAACTCCCCCAATATGGTTAGCAAGTTCACAAGAGAAATGGGACAGTTTGTGTCACCAACTCCCCTGACCAGGTGTGCAGGATGGATCACACTGGATGACTGTGAAATACAAGATTTCAGAACACATACTAAATTAAAAAAAATTGAAATTGGCTATGATCTGTGACTATTACTCTGTCCCATTTGCTTGCCCAGATTTGAAAACAACTTCACTTAAGTTTTAACATGGACAGATTAATGGGGGAAAGATTTTTAATTTCTATCTCAGTAAACAGCCAAGAAGATTTACAGTTGAACTAGAGCTTTTGGCTGGCTGCAGTTTCCTAGCTGTTGTCAAGAATGTGTCTGTGCATCAGCCTTTATATAAAACATTCTGAGCATTTATCATTGCTGGAGTATAAATCAAATCCCTAGAAAATATTCTCATTGACTTGGTTAATTTATGTATCTACATTGATAGAAAAGAGAATTATATAATGCAAAATTAATAAAACAATATTAAAGTAAAAATTAGTTTAAGAACTATACAAACCACATAAGAATTCGACCTCAGATACTCTTCAGAAAATTGTAAGTACTACATATCCTTCTAGAATTTTTTGTAACTTTGAAAATAGTTCTTGCTGGTTTGCTAACTTCTCTCAAAGCTAGCAAGATACTAACTTCAAAATGATATAGAGCAGGTAATGGTATATTTTCACCTGTGGGACACAAGTTCATACAAACTGTGATGAGGAGTAATCATTATACAACAGCTATTTAGGGTGGCAACAGAAATGCAGCTCCCCACTGTAACTAAGAATGACTTGCAGGAAGCATTCTGAGTTACAATGATCCCCCAGTCTAAACAGAAGTTCCCTGTTGGTTCCAGTGGGGAGGAATCTAGCTGCTGGCTGTGTGACTGTATTCAGTTTCCCCTAGCAATGGCCCCTCCTCCCTGCCAGCACCGGCTTTTTTCAAACTGGGTGAGCGGAAAGGGAGCAGAAGTGGTCCTCAGCCAGTGCTGGAGGGAGGAGTGGGTGAATTGGAGCCCCCCCTGACCTATCCAATAAACCTGCTCCACCCTCCAGTGGGCGCTGAAAAACCCCAAACTGAACTCCCTTTCCCCACTCCCATTCTGAAAACAGTGGCAAGCTGGGAGGCAGCACAGACACACGTTACAAAAGATGCTATGTTTTTAAACATCTTCACCCGACTCATGCAACGAAGGTTCAG
The DNA here is from genome assembly GCF_001723915.1 of Gavialis gangeticus. Taxonomy (NCBI): domain Eukaryota; kingdom Metazoa; phylum Chordata; order Crocodylia; family Gavialidae; genus Gavialis; species Gavialis gangeticus. The sequence continues at coordinate 89,075,964 of NW_017728992.1, read as the reverse complement.
ATTTTCCCCCAACTGGCTGCTCTTGAAGTGGTTTGCAGCTGTGCATTTGTGTTTGGTCATGGCTATAGACTGATTTCTGTGGCCAAATCAAATGAAAAGTGTTACTTCTGCCTGCACCCTTAGAGAAGTCAGAAAGGTAGGCCTGAGAAAGGATCTCAGGTCATCTAGTTCAACCACTTGTTTAAGGCAGGATCTAAACCATCCTAGACAAGTTTTTGTCTAAACTGTTTTTAAAAGCTCTGGGAACAACCCTCATTCACAACTACCAGGCATAATGCCTAAAACATTGAGAGTGTTCTTTATCTTTCCACAGATAAAGCAGGGGGCAAGGAAACTTAACTTCCTCCTCACATTACAAAGACAAAGGTAGTTTTTAAAAATATGTCCAAGAGATCAATAAAAGAAGACCATACCCCTCCACCCCCCAGAGCAAAAACCCACAAAGTCCATGAAAATCTGACCATGGAGTAAAATTCCTTCGTAATGCCAAATAGATGGAGAAGCAAGGCACTCTAACTAGGGACCTCTGGGTTTTCCAAGTCCCAGAAGGAGCATCAACATACCTCAGTTAAAAATCACTAGGTTTGGCTATAACCAACACCCAATACTTTCAAGGAAAGCAAAAACAAACTCTGATACCTAGAGCATCAGGAGGAGAAAAACTGTCTTCCCCATGCAGCAATCAGCAAAGACCAGAAGCATGGGATAACCAAGATCCTCCACTCTCCGCTGCAATCTGTGTACTACAAAGGCAACTCTCTGTATTACACACCCTGACTGAAGAGCCAGAACTTCCTCTTCCTGCATCTTCATAGCCTACATGAAATCAATTCAGTTTTTTGCAGTGCCTTTCTATTGGTCTGATGTTCACTTCCTTCTCAACTGATGAAGTTGAAAAAAAGTCTGAAAAAATACAATGATCAAAATGGTCATAAGTGGTTAGTGAAGGGGGGTACTTTCTTTGTTCCTAGGATCTTACGATTCTGAGATGGGAGTCCAGCTCAGCCCTATTTTATCCCTTTCTCTCACTGCAACAGACCAGCACGGGAAAAGTGAGGGAGTGGTGAGACTGGCTCTTCTTCTATTGCTGACCTCATGTATTCTGCGTAATCTTGAAGGAACTATTAAATTATCACCCAAGAAGGAGGGCCAACCAATAAACCAGCCACTGTTGCAAGAGGTGTTATTGAAAATGAAATAAATCCTAACACAACTAGTCCTATCTATGGCCAACTGTTTCACTCTTCATACCACCCTGTCCTGTCTCTTCAGCTGCTCCACTATTTTCAGTTCAAATAATTAAATAAGACATACCAGCCTTCTCATTTTCATTTACAACAGCCCATTAGAAAAGATTTTGCCTAGGCAATGTATAGTTTGAAATTATCAGTTCAGAAACAGGAAACATGGCTGTAACCCCAACAGTTTGGTCAGAGGAATCAAAAGTAGCCTTCTTAGGTTGTTTTTGATGCTCCATAGGAAGCTTGAAGATCCTTGCAGCAGCAGGCTGCTATTTTCAATGCAAGGAATTCTCTGAGTCTATATAATTCCAACTGAGGTCATCTAAATTATAGTGCTGTGTGAGAGAAGAAGGTGGCTGGAGGTTTCCCAAAGCATACTTTTCAGCAGTATTGTTTATTTGTTTGTAATTCCCATCTATATCTCCCCATCTTTTTCCATGGTCTTCAAGCTCATTGCAAGATTCTTCTAAAAAAACCCTCATAACAGAAAGGCCCATCTATTCTAGCTTCTGGAAGACTGCTTGTAGTCAATGGCTACTATAATTACGAACCTACTCAATTCATGATTTCGTAGAAATTGTGAAATCAGGGGTTGTCCATGAAATCCATGAAATTAAAAAAAACCCAAAAAACCTTACTAAAAATAAAATGCTGGCTCCCCAGTGGCCCCGCCAGCCTGAAGGGGAACAGCCTAGGTGGTGGCCACTCCCACCCCTCACCACTGATTGACTGAAAGGGCTGTGTCACACAGCCCTGCCCCTCTCTGCCAATCAACGGCAAAGGATGGGGCCACATGATGACAGCCCTCTCAACCAATCAGCAGAGGGCTGACAATGGAGAACATGCCTCTCATCAGTGTGACCAGGAAGGGGAGAAAGTGCTTATTTAGGAAGACAAAAGGGAGATCAGCAAAATACACAATGCAATGTTAGGGCAGTAATAGAGTCTTTGCTGTACTTAAATTACACCTGCAGCCTGTTCCAGATTCTGGCCACCTTTACTGTGAAAAATTTCTTCCTAATGTCCAACCTGCATCTGCTCTCTACTAGTTTGTGCCCATAATTCCTAGTTACTCCTAAGGGTGCCCTGGTAAATAGCGCATCTCCAATTCTCTGTTGTCCTCCCTTGATAAATTTATAGGCGGCTACAAGGTCACCTCTCAGCCGTCTCTTATGAAGGCTGAAGAGATCCAGATCCCTCAACCTCCCCTCATAGGGTCTTGCATGGAGGCCACTAATCATATAAGTGGCCCTCTTCTGAACTCTCTCCAGATTCTCCGCATCCCTCTTGAAGTGCAGCGCCCAAAACTGGACACAGTATTCCAACTGCAGTCTGACCAATGCCACAATGAGGGGGACCATCACCTCCCTTGATCTGTTGGGCATGCATCCACATGGGTGCTGAAGGAATTGGCCAGTGTCATAGCTGAGCCATTGACATGGCTGTTTGAGCACTCACGGTGCTCCAGCCAGGTCCCTGAAGACTGGAAAAGGGCCAATGTGGTGCCCATTTTTAAGGAAGGGAGGAGGGATGAGATGGATAACTTTAGAGCAGTCAGTCTTACCTCTATCCTCAGGAAAACAGTGGAGAAAATCATTAAAGAGCACATTTGTGAAAGCCTAGCAGGCAAAATGATGCTGAAGGGAAACCGGTATGGATTCGTGACTGGTAGATCCTGCCTGACAAACCTTATAGCCTTTTATGACCAGGTCACACACTGTCTAGATGCAGGAGCCAAGGCAGATGTCACCTACCTGGATTTTAAGAAGGCCTTCAACACAGTTTCACATCCTATTCTCATTTAGTGTCAGAATGAATAGTAACTTCCTATCTGCATGTATTTTCTTGTGCTGCAGTGATGTTTTGTACAGGAAAAAATGCCTTCAATTACACCTTGCATTTGGAAAAATGCCTGTGGAACACCTTGTACATGCTGTGCTGTGGTATAGTATGAATGCCTTGATGTTTACTTCAGAAATTTAGCTCCTACTTTGTGTTGCACTCTCTCTCTCTAACACCTTTACTTGGCAAGTTTGCTTTTTCAATTCTGGCATACTGAAAAACTAGACCTGCAGGGGGAGCAAGACAGTTTATAGTCTAAGAAGTCAAAATTGAGAGCTGCAAAACCTAAATAAGTAGTGTTAGGATCGTAGGTAGGTTCAGATAGACTGAATGCCATGGACTACAAAGTTTTGTTTTGAACCAGGTCTTTCATGCACTCACCATTTTGAATGTGTAAGAAATAGGTGTGGGAGGAAGTTATGGCAGGAGGTAAGAAAAAAAAATAATGTCTGTGCTTGGTTGGGTAACATCCTGGTTAGGAACTCACAACTTCTTAAATATATGTGGCAAAACTGATTCTGAAGAGATCCCCTTTGGTGTGGTTGCTGCTGCCTGCTAATGGGAACACAATTGAGAGACACTATCCTCTCATCTCCATCAAATATGACAACATCTCATGCACACTCAGGAAAAAAACCAAAAAACAAATACCAGTTTTGCCTCACATCACAGCCCACAACACTGATTAATTATAAGAGGAAATGTAATCAGTCAAAAGATAAACGCTTACCTCCACAGATCTGTTAGACTATGAAGTCTCAAAAACAGGAAGTGAGCTGATCAGATGGTTAGAAGGTTGGTAATATACACCCACTTCAGCATATTCTTTTTCCTACTCCATCTTGGCAGTAGGACAGAGGCCAGAGGCCCCGATTCTCAGCTGACTCCTTATGGTCAATGTCCACATCCATCCCTGAATGCTGTCATAAACTATCTTGGAGTATCAAATCATGGGTCTGTATGTCTTCTATGACAAAACCTTCCCACTACCATCAAAAGCCCTGTTTTAGTTCTTTGCTTTATTGTAAGAGGGTACAGATATTTGAGTTGGATCTCAGAAATGTCCCTGTTGCAACATTTCATCTCCTGGACTTCCTGAAAATTTGCCTCTCCCCAGCTGGTGAAAAATACAGGACTCCATAAAACTCCAGAGGCCTGTTAGCTAGTGTAATAATGGCTGGAATATGCTCAGTACTTCAGGAGGTTTCAGTTATAAATGGATCAATCAGGTAATAAACGGGTCACCACCAATTAAAAAGGAAGGTGAGATCCAGTCAGCATGGCTCCAGAGCAGAAGAGGACACACAAGTAAACAGACCAGTTTGGCACAGCAAGATGTGAAGGAGATATATGTTCCTCCAGTCTCTCTTTCAAAGTAATGAATAGTACAGGTATACCCACACAAACTCTAGTGGCTGCATCTATGTGTGTAATTAGCATGTAGCAATAAACTTTGGCGTAGATCATGCCAGAGTTGTTGCTCCCAGGTACAGTTTTCACATATGTGCCCAGAACAGCAGCATGTTGACCCAGGGCGGTGCAGGCCTGGCTGGCAGGAGGCCCCCAGGGGTCAGCCTATCAGCCCAGGACTGTTTCTTCCTGGCCCAATGTGCTGCAGAGGAGCTGGCTTGGAAACAAGGGATGCATCCAGATGTGAATAGACATTTGGTTCCCCAGGGATAAGTAGAGGCAGTGCACCTTGCACTGCCACTTCTTGTCCCTGGGGAACTCCTGTGCCACGCATGCTTTGGCGCAAGGCAAACTGCCCTGGGGTGGGGTAAGAGAGCCTTACCTGGGGTTTTGGGGGGCCTCCCAGGGCTGCAGCCATGGTGATTCTGCCATGCAGAGCCCGGCTGGTAGTGGAGAGTGGCTCTGGGTGGCTTGGCTCCGCTTTTCAGCAGTGTGCGCTGGCCAAGCATGTATTGTTCCTCCCCACACCCCCGCACAGGTTTTTTTGACCCCTGGATATTCAGGGATCAAAAAAAAACATGTGAAAAAACCCCAGCGCAATGCACACGTGGGCAGCATGCCATTGCAGTGTGGAGAACATCGGACTGTGCGGGATGTGGCACCACATGCCACTTGACCGAATTCCTCTAGAGATGCCCAAGGGTGCTATAGTGTGGGGCTAGCTGGTAGGGAGGCCCTGCACTGTAGCACCCTTGTGCCCCAGCCACCATCTCCAGGTGTGTTTCAGTGCACATAACTACTCTGCTGCAGGATAGTATTTGTCCAAGACAGTATAGCAGCGTTTAATTAATTTTCTGTGCACTAATACGGGAGCACATATAGACAATGACGCTTTATTACGGAGCTAATTAGACAGCTCTGCAGTAAAGCATACTTGTAGATGCACCCACTGTGTATTAAAATGCAATGAACTATCTTTCAGTTTCAAACAGACATATTAACTAGTGCTATTTTACCAGGTAATGAAGTCATAGGACTCACAGCATATGGATGCAGGTCTTTTTAAAATGCAGCAGCAGAATTCAGAATAAATTAACAACCTTTCCCCATACACACACATCCCCAAATGTATTTAAGCCTGAGATGTTTTCTGAAAATGGTGCAGATTATCACTTCGAGCTTGAGTTGCCCAGAAGGATTCTAATCTCAGGGAGTACCACAGCCTGAGGGAAGAATTCTAAGTACAGTATGAACAAATAATGCTATTTATGCTATTATTTAGCTTAAAATGGAAGCCAATTGCTCCTGAGGACTGCATTTTTAAAAAGCAGACCATTACTTTACCAGCAGTTATCAACCTTTTAAGACCCAAAGAACCCCTCATTAGACTGAAGGCACCCTTCTGAAAATGGCAGCTCTTGGTTGTCACATGTTTTTTACTACAAAAAAAATTACACTTTTTTTTTCTGTTGCAGGAAGATCACAACAGCTTGAAATATTTTTAACACCATGGCTTCCTACTTGAAATTTCTGGGTTTATTGTGTGAATCATGTTTGCTCACCTAACAGTGCTAATATTGTATGGTACCCTACAGCACCCTTTAAAGGATCTCAAGGCACTCTAGGATGCTGTGGCACCCTGGTTAAGAATCACTGCTCTGCACCATCATTTTCAAAGTATTCCAATTAATTTGATGGTAACTACTTGATTGTCCACTGTTCAGCAGTGAGTGACATACAAGAGTGGGCCTTATTGGTAGGTAAAACAGTATAAGAAGTTAGAGTCTCCTGCCAGGTTTCTGTGATTTTCTTTTTATATGAATGGATTTAACATCAGGAATTGGAAATTGCTAGAGTCCCTGTTCCTTTCTCATAATGCAAACTTTGCAGCTCATAAACCTTCTTTGGATTTATAACAGGAGAACTTGCTTTGGAATGTCTACTGAATCCTGTGCTCCTGGGAACATTTTTTATTAATTTTTTTAATGGAAAGCAAAAGCCTTATGAAATTATAGAAGCCAGCCTTTGTGAGCAGTATTAGTCCACTTCTGTGCCTCAGTTAGAGGCCCCTATCAAAGAATTAAATAAATCACAAAAACTCCACTGTGTTTTCAAGATGAAACCAGCTTTCTGTACTACAGTCATTCATGGGACTACAAACCACAAACTATTATCAGTTTTTACTATAGTTTACCAGTTTGCCTATGCTTCTAGCCCAACAAGAAGCAAACTTAGAGGCATGGTAGCAAATTTACAGCTCCATGGTTTCACAGAACAGTCCCAGTTAATTAGTCTACCTGAAGGCGAATACAGCCACTGCATGCAGAATGCCACTCAAAAGAACTTAAACTGAGGAAAATGGGACAAGTAAAATATTTCTCTAATTTTCCACTGTTATATTTAATGTCCAAAATATCAAGATTTTCTTGTCAAATCTTAGCAGAATTACTGTAGCCTTATTTTAAGTATTTATCCATTTTAGAGACATATAACATACCTAATACACAAGGCAATGGACTTGCAAAAGGAGACAGAGGCCCCTGGCAGATGCTACATTTATTACAGATTAACATGTTTATCACACAATAAATTGTATTTTGCAAAATGTTCAAGAAATTTATCATGCAATGAAAATGGTGCACTAGATGCAAATATGGTGAACCAGCCTTGAAGATGTTATATTAAATGTAGAACACCTTTGTGGCTGGTTTGTAGTGTGCTTTAATTTGAAACTGCAGCATGTTATGTAGAGTTCTATAACTTGACCAGGTCCTCCAGTCTCCCAGAATACATTGCTCTAAGGGACCCCAGTTCTGTCCAACGGGTGGGGAGTGCATACTGAGATGTACAAGAGGTAGGGAAGAGAGTCAGTATGACTTTCCTATTCCAGGGATAATCAAGACAGGTTGATCCACAGGATTTTCTGGCCTAGTCCTGCCAATCAGCTGATTATTGGGATGGGGTATGTGAAGGGTGGGGGATGACTTGCATAATCCTTGGTAGCATCTCTCCAGCACTCTTAACAAGTGAGTGTCAGCAGAGCAAGTTTGTGCACCATGTTTTTTGCCTTCAGGACAGCCTGCCCTTACGTAGTCAAACCAGCCACGTTGGGCAACATTTACATCATGTAACAAAATTCCTCAGTACCCATTCCATGATGAAAATAACATCTGCTAAAGGACTAAGGTTCTACTCCTGGCTTTGTCCAGGGTCTGATAGTGAGTAAATGGCAAACTATTTAACTAAACTGTGCCTTCTTTCAAAACCTCTCAAATAGGATAATAATGGTTAGCCACTTTTAGAAAGCGCTTTCAGATTTAACAATAAAACTGCTATACAAAAGTTAAAGACCATATCTATCACACCTTTAGTAGAGAAATGACAACATATGCATTTTGGGGAACAGTAAACTTTTAGGTTGACAAGCCAACTATTGTAGATTGTCTTTTCTTTGAGCTCAGAGAATAAGTAACTAGGGTCAGGTGTATGCACAGGTTTGGTCATAGCACCAGCATTAGAAATATCAATCTCAATGCATCTTTTGCATGCCTTTCAGGTCAATTAACCATCTGTTAAATTAAACAACTGCTTAACAATTAAATTGTTTTTAAATAGAGCAATAAGCTAGCAAAGAGTCAACATAACTCTGCCAAGAAAAAGATAAGGACTCAGTTGAACTTCATGATTTGGCTAAAACTTAGTATTCAAATTAAAATGACTGAGAATTCAGACAATTTTCTGATAAGTCTTTGCTACCAAGATGTTACTGCAGTAGCGTAACTGGTGGGGGGGGTAGGGGTGTGTGTAACTGAAGCAGCAGCCCCAGACACTGCTTTTGTAGTGGGGCACATAAACAGACATTGTTACAGTAGTGGTTGATCATTCCACCACAATCAGTATGGCAGGAGTCAGTGTGCTGCTATGCCTTTGTGCTATTGATCTTTTCCTTTATGCAATAAATGTTATTACTCTTGTTTTGAGTCAGGCATTTAAATACCAATATAAGTAATAATTTTTCACTTCTGATAGTCTAAGCAATATTTGTCAGTTTCTGCAGCTGTCATTGTAGAATCTTTTATGCTTTGCTGTAATTTAAAAAATACACACCAATTCCTAATCGACAGGAAAAGAAGAGAACTATGAGAAGGAAGTGTGATATCATTTTCTTATTGTTATCCACAATGACCTAGGATAGATGTAGAAACTCATCTTTGACTTTTTCCAGATGTCCATGGAATTGGATCAGCATTCTGGCTTTGTTTTAAGGGGATGTGCATGTGATGAACTTCCTTGCTTAGATATTTTTTCATACATTAAAGAATGTAGTCAATATTCCAGTGAACGAAGTGGAGTAATGAAAAGTTGTTTAGAAAACCACTATAAAATACACTGCAGGACACAGACTTTTTGTACGCTTTGTGTAACTTGTAGGCATATTTCAGAGAAACAATGTGAATATTTTTGTTTTACTCTCAAGCCTGGGCAAATTAATTAACCAGAATATAAATGCAACATATAATGAACATTTCTGTTAGTTAAAAGTCCTTTCCTGAGAATAATATGAAACAATTGTGACTTGGTGGCAGCTTATAAAGTATTTAAGGGGTGTGCACCAGGAACTGGGAGAACATCTGTTCACCAGGGTACCCCATGGGAAGACTAGGTCCAACGGCCACAAACTCTTGGAAGACCATTTTAAGCTGGACATAAGGAAAAACTTCTTTACTGTCTGAGTCCCCAGGGCCTGGAATAGACTCCCCCCAGAGGTAATGCAGGCACCCACTCTGGATTCCTTTACAAAACACTTGGACGCCTATCTTGCTGGGATCATTTGACCCCTGCTAACTGCCTGCCTTTTGGGCGGAGGGCTGGACCCAATGATCTTGCGAGGTCCCTTCCAGCCCTAATGTCTATGAAACCTATTAAGTTAGTATACAATAATAGAAAACCGCACAGGGCCCACTCATGCAAACCTTATTCAGTTCTAGCAGGAAAAATTCCTTTGGACAAAATCCTGACTCAAGCTTATACGGCAGTAAGAGACTCCCTAACCTGGTTCACACCTGACTGAGGGTTGGTCTATCAAGGCAAATACAAAGGCTTACTCTACTTGCAGTTTGGTGCTTCTAACTCTAGAAGATTCCTTCTCCTAGTTCTGCTAAATCCATGGAGCTGAAAACTTTCATCTCCACTAATGTTTACACTGATACTTAAGGAAAGATGTGCCAGGGATGGAGTTCCAGTTCTCCTCATTAGTTGCAGATTGTTGGGGGGGGCGGGGGGTGTATGTGCCTGTTTACACACACATGTGCATAAGCATGTGAGCACATGCACACAAAATTTTTTTCAACCTTCATCTCTTGGACTGCAGCCCAGGCTTAACCTGGGGAAGAGAGAAAAACTGTATGTTCAATGCATCATTTTTTCCTGATTGACAGATCCACATTGGGGATATAAGTTACACAGAGAGCATATCTACACAAGATGCTTTACTGCACAGTAGAGGAAATTACTGCATTTTAGGCATCACCATGTACATATGCAGACCCATACTGCACAGTAATTTGCTCTGCTCAGCAGTTAATTTGCTACCTGCAAATGCAAGTAGCAAATGAACTGCTAAGTAATTACTACATAGCAAGGCGCATGTAGACAGCTGATGACCAGACAGCAGGGCCAGGAGATTGCCCCCTGCCCCCAGGAGCTGCGTGCTGTTGGGGCAGGGTCTGCCACTGCAGCCCAGGTGGAGCCAGTGTCTCCCTGCCCCCACTCTGCGATCACAGAACGAGGGCTGGGAGATAGATCCCTGTCCCTGCTCCGCAAATTGTAGAGCAGGGGCTGGAAGATTGCAGAGCTGAGGCAGGGATCTTCCTGCATAGAGAGAGTTCCCTGCCCACCCTGGAACTGGCTAGAACCTGCCCCTGACTAGGACAGTTCTCAGCCAGGCCCAGACTGCATGGGAAAGTATGCACATGCAGCCTGGGGCTGGCTGGGGACTGTCCCATTTCAGGCAGTCCCCAGCCAACTCCAGGCTGCATGTGCAGACTTCCCTGCTCAGCCCGGGGCTGGCTGGGAACTGTCCTGGTCAGAGGAAGGTCCCAGCCCCACAGATTTTTCCCAGACCTGTGCCCCAATCAAGCAATCAAGGCACAGGGCTTGGAAAAACTGCAGGGGAAGGGGAGGTCCCAGCTCCCTGACCTGATCTGCCAGTGGGGCATCTAGCCCCGTGCCTCAATTGCCCAGCCAGGGGATTGATGCTCGCTGCCCCACCAGTGGATCTGGGCTAAGACCTGCCCCAGACCAGGCCAGTTCCCAGCTAGCCCCTGGCTATGCAGGGAAGTCTGCTTGGGGGAAGTCTGACCTAGACTGGGTGGGGAACTCTCCCTGGGCAAGGAGAAATCTCCTAGCTCCCACTCCATGATCACAATTGCAAAGTGGGGGCCAGGAACTTCCTGCTGTCGGAGCAGGAGGATACTGCCCCTGCCTGGGCTCCAATGGCAAAGCCCGCCCCAGCAGCAGACAGCTCCTGGTGGCAGGGAGCAATCTCCCACCCTCTGCTGCCAGGTCAGCCGTCTACCTGGCAGCACAGTAATTACTCAGCAATTAATATGCTACTTGCAGTAACAGGCTGTACATGTGGACAGTGATGCTTACTATGCAGTAATTTGCTCTACTGCTCAATAAAGCATCTCCTGTAAACATTTTCCAGGATATGACAAATAAGCCAAATATTTCAGCAGAATATGTTAAAGTTATCCCCCCTATGATTATAAAGTCTACTTCTATTCCTTTCTTTTAATTTAAGACTTGTGATATTAAACTGCCTGTAATCTTATCATTTTCTTATTTCTCTCTAACTTTTTGAAGCACATATTTACAGCTAAGGGTAAGAAACTATGTAATCACCTGTTGCATTATGAAAGACAATCTTTCTTTCTGCTGATAGTTTTACTTTTTTAAATTTGGCCAGTTTTATGAAATTTGATTCTACTAGTTAAACAACAATATTGAAATGTACCTCTTGCTTAGCTTGTAATAGCTAATTGGGTAACTTGAGCTGCCTGGTTATTGAAATAGTGCAAGTCACTGCTCAGTAGTAAAGCTTAATAGTCACAGAAAACTCTTCTGTAATGAATGAAGCCATTGAGAGACAGAGACAGAGAAAGACAGAAGGAGAAAAGTGGGACTATATGTACCTTGATACCACTTTAAAAGGCATTATTTGCCACCCTCACCACATCACCACTTGTTAACATCCCTGTTTCTTACTATCTTTTGATAAAGAACATATATCTAAAAACTGATTATAAAAGAAATAGATAAATGTGAAGAAATTCTTGGAATGCATGTACAGTGAATCTGGAATGGTCGCTATATTCTAACTTCCAATATTTGTTTATTCTCCCTGTACTATACACCTGTGGGATGGTAGTTATAGTATGGAAGAGTCCCTAGTCTACCTGACTGTGCAAAATCAGTTTTGTCATTTATAATTTGCAGACTCCTCTTGTATAAAACAGAAAGAAACCAAGGTTTAGAAATAAAAATTACAACACCAGATCTTGTAGTCTCATAAATTTTATATCACAACTGTGTGCAATTACTAATATATAGTAATATATAGTAGACCACTACACCCTACAGGTGGAAGCAAAAATTGGAGGGCCGTTAAAAGCTACATTTGGCATGTCAACTCTGTTCTTAGTGCAATTATAGTCCTTTGATGGCTCTTCACATTCGAGGTAGGAACATAGCTGTTTTTCAGGAAACACCACATTATTCATAAACCCCCAATCTGGGGTTCTTGAAAAGTAAGTATCTCCACTGAAATGCTGAAACCTGCTACTCACTATCACCAGTGGCACTGCCAACCAACAAAAGGATTCAAGCCATATCTATCTATCTGTATAGATAGATAGATTTTATATAAAATGAAGTGTACTTCTGTCTGTCTGTTCACTTATAACTCAAAAATGGCTGGTCCTATCTACTCTAAGCCTTCCAAAATCACTGAATACCACCTGAGGACAATTATAGATGGGTTATTTTTCACTAGACCCTTTGTGGACCTTCCAGTGACTGGGATTACTTCACTTCTTAAATAACAAACTGGTACCACTCCATTTTGGATGTAGTGAATTCAGTTCAACTGTCATTATTATAAAATGAAGTGTATGTCTATGTATGTTCACTTATAACTTGAGAATGGCTGGTCCTATCTACTCTAAACCTTCCAAAATCACTGAATACTACCCAAAGAAAATTATAGGTGGGTTATTTTTCACTTGACCCTTCTGGAGGCTTCTAGTGACTATTTAAGGCAACAATGCTTTTCACACAGACAGTTATATGTGGCTTGCTCCAGAGTTGATAATTGAAGAGGGTTGCATATACCGGCACCAACAGAAAACACCATGAACACTGCTTACAAAGAAGTTCTACAATAAAGACCATTCATTTGGATGTCATATGAAATGTCACTTCATGTTAAATATTAAATGTTAAATATGTTGTACTATATTCTTTAAAAATAAACAATATTTTTACCTAAATATGTTGTAAGTTCTTTGAAAATAAACAAACACTGAAATTACAAAAATAACAACCTGGGCAAAGAACAGGTACTTCAGCTAGTTACTAGTTAAAATCCATTTGTAGGATGTGATATGTTTGTTCTCTATCCACAGCAAATTCACGCCAAAGTACCCTCAGACTGGTCTTTTCGATTATAAAAGTCATAGTGATTGTTTAAAAATGCTAGAACCATCCCAGAAGAAGACATGTTAAGTTATCTTAAGTTTCATAGTCATAATGACTATTGGTAAGAGAGTCCATGAATCAAAAAGCAAATATTCACAATAAAAAGTAGATTGAGAACTTTAACAAAAATTGCAATCCAAAGAATCAGATGTTTCCCATTACTGATAGGTACCAAAATTATGAGACTTTTTATAATATTTTTCCCCAACTCCCACTTGGTCAGTTCTGAAGTAATTAGTTTCCCCCTGTTCATAGTGGTCCTTTCTTTCCTCAGGAGACGCATTGTTTTGAAAGTATGCCCCCAAACCAAGAAAAAATTAATAAAAATCTTGCTTGCATTCTGTCATGAACCATTGGCTGGAGTAAAATGCAACCATAGAATCATACAGGGCTTTCAGATTTTAAAATATATAGCTGGTAACAGGTTTTTCTGATATTTCTTCATGTTTAGAAATCAGGTTCACTCACTGGTCATTGGATTTGAAATGATAATACATGTATTCCCCAACTTTTTATAAGATTTAATCAAAGTATCATTACTATATATTTTATTTATGGTTAGTATGGAATATTTTTGACTTACTATCACTCTCACTGATTGTAAACTTTCTGGTTGTAGTCTAAAGTATTATTATAATTCCTCTGGTGTTCAGTTTATTGATTCCTTTAAGCAAGCCTCTGAAGGAATGTGGTATGACATAAAATTCAGCAATCCATATATTGTGCATGGACAGAAACTGAACTCTAATTCATATTTAGTCTCTAGAAAAATATTATAGTTGTACTGAAATAAAAGAGGGAAGTTTAATACTTTAAAATTATTTCCACGTTTTTAAAAATATGAAATTGGATTTCTCTGTTTCACATATTTGGTGGGCTTTCCTGTGTGAATTTTAAGGAAACATTTTTATGCTGGGTATGAACAATAAGCATGACAGATGTGTTATATTGTTTATGCAAAGGGCAAACATAAAGTACACTTGCCTCTCATATCCTGCTTTAGTATTGATTCAGACATTACATCTGGCAGGAACTGAAAGAAACTTTAGTTCTGATTTTTCATTTGGAAGCCAAGTTTTTAAGTGTGTAATCAGTTTCCTGGAAACCATCATGTATGACTAAGATAAAATCATTCTTATTATCCACTAACAAATAAAATGTTGTGGTTTCACTTATATAGATAATAGTCTTTTTGTTTTATTCTTAGCAATAAAGGTGCTGTGAAAAAAGTGCTGGGTTTTAAGAAAAATAATCTTCATGTAAACCATAATATGGAGATATCTGACAATCAAATCTAATTTTGCTGAAGTGGTATTATTAGGAAGATCTTATAAATTACAGCCAACACCAAGATTACAGGTTTGACACACCTAAACAGATATAGTAAAATCCTGTTTCCTTTGAAGTAAATGGCAATTTTGAAATTAACTTCAATGGGTTTAATAAACCAAAAGCTAAAAATAAAATTTTAATTTTAATATGTAAGCAAAAGCAACAGGATAAGCAGCAGGGGGAGGCAAACAGGGGCACAGAGGCTGTGGGTGGGGGAGGGTGCAGAGGTGGCACCTAGGCTTTTATATTAAGGGGAGAGACAGTGAGGGAGCTGATGGGATGTGAGGTGGTAGAGTAGTATGCAGTGCAATGCTACTGGGGGGCAGACACCAGCTGCAGCAGCTCCCTGCCCCTCCCCCTTTTCAAATCCAAGATATGGGGATTAAATGGGGTCGGGGGGGCTTGTCTTGAATTCAGGCAAGTATAGTATATGTAATTAAGCTAAATGTATGCCTGTAACAAAGCAAAAATTGGCTTTATGCCAATTTAGGCTGCTTCCCTTCTTGTGGGTATTAGTACCCTTTTTAAATAAGTTCAGTTAAGTTCATCTGATCCCTGAGAATGGAGGATAGCTTTTCATATTAAGTAATGTGGCAACACCCGAGTTTCTATTCTGTGCTGGTTAGTAGAACATCCTACAACTCAGCCTTTCAGATCCTTATATTCATGAGATGTTGAATCCATGGGAGCCCACCCAGCTGCCACAACTCCAAAACTGTGAAAATGAAATTTTTAGTTGACTGGACCATTTGTTTATTTGAGCCACTTGATTACATACCACATACCTTCCGCAGCCTGGACTCCATCTAAACCAGTTGTGTAAACAAGGTTTCTTTACAGCACTCACATTATTAACATTTCCTACAAAAATTCAGGAGGATTCCATAATAATGTGCACTTAATAAAGACATTACATAGAACTAAAGAAAGCAGAAATTGACAGAAGTATTTATTGTTTATAAGCGGGGGAAATAACCATCTGTGACATGCATAATTAATATACAAAAATATAACTTCTAATTGATAAACAGTACAGCAGTGCTAAAATATGACAGCAAATTCAAAATGAAAACATTACTTGCCTAGAATTTGATTAATCCACTTTAATATATTACACTACTCTGCATCCTACTGTATACTACATGTTTGTTTTAATTTGACCATGGAAAGATTAAATCTAGGAATGAGATATGTGATAGTGTGGTTGTTCATAAGACTCTAATTCTCCTCTTTTCAGATATGCCACAAATCACAGATGATACTTCATAAATCAACAAGATATTGCCCTCTTTTTGTTTGATTTCTTCTTCACACTAATTTGCCTTTCTGCCTTATTTTTTTTTCAATAAAATTTAGTTTTATTGAAGATGAACTGTAGAAAAGTGGTGGGAAATTGTTCTGTACTTTCTACAGTGAGATTCTCTCTCAAAGACAACTCTGGTTTTCATGTACAGAAAAATAATCTTGCCCAGTAGTTCTTCACAGTATAGCTCAGGTGACATATACACTTCCATGCAAATACTTAAAGTAAATGTAGTTATAGAATTTCACTTTGTGATCCACTGTTAGAAGGATATCAAATTGAGAATATCAGCCTTTTCTCATTATCATCATTACTACACAAATCAAGAGTCTCTGCCTCACAAATCAGATCAATAGTTCAACATAGCATATGGTGCATCAGGTGTAAATTTGGCTGAGAGACTTAATTGAGATGAAACTGATAACTT
The DNA here is from genome assembly GCF_001723915.1 of Gavialis gangeticus. NCBI lineage: Eukaryota > Metazoa > Chordata > Crocodylia > Gavialidae > Gavialis > Gavialis gangeticus. The sequence goes on along the minus strand of NW_017728992.1, from coordinate 89,059,649 downwards.
CAAATTATACAGTATAATCTCCCTGGTGATCTCCCTGGTGCCTTGCAAAAAGATGAAATACTGTTTTTACAGAAAACTGACACCTGGCTGTGTTCATGAGCAACGAATGCTTTGTCACTCATATCTTCATAAAGGTGAATATTTTCCTGTTGGCAAAATGGTCTGTCTGTACAGTACAAAGCATATAAAAACATTTAAACGATTTTTAGCTTTCATTAATTCAGAATGTTTGAAAAGGAGCTATACAAATGACAAAGACAGAAAATAGATAAAATGTTCAGAACTTACAGTATATAGCAGCTGAAAATTAGCATTTAAAATACAGCTTGATTTACACATGGTAGCACATGACTGGAAATAAAATAGCTATTATTGCAATACTAAAAATACAATTCATACTCACTTTCTGAGCTGCTATGCAGTAACAGTCAGGAGGAAATTAAACAGAACCAATGACATATGCTTAAAAAGCAATTTTGGAAGCTTCTGTTTCCTCAGTCATAAATTTCCTGGTTGTTTAAAGTTAAGATGGGTAAAACTGTGCTGAAGATAATTCTCCCTTAATTCAGACTACAATTAACTTCTGTTCAAAGACCAAATCGTCTGCCAGCGAATAACCTTCCCTGACTTAAAAAATACTGTTCAACACCTTTGCATGACTTAAGGTTTCCTACAGGATATCTGCATAATTAGTGAAGTTAAACTACAACCCACACACTTTTGGAAACTGATTATATTATGATATGTCTGAAATTTCTATTGTACAATTATACACCTTTCGAGTATCTTATACAGTTAACTATATTTGCATGTATACAACCAGGCCTCATAATCATCTTACTGCAAATAACTATCCTGTTTGCTATTTTTTAATACTACTACATAATAATTATGTCAGCATTGCTGCAACATTAAGCTGGAGTTAAAGAAATGGGTAGTTTAAATAAAAAATAAAAAGATCCTATATCTTTAAAGTTTTCTGCAAGGCTGTTATTTCTCAAGTGTTTTCATTTTTGAACTTTTTTAAGCTCACTGGAATACAAAGGGTATGGACAGACTTACATTTAAAATGCACTAAATTCTGCTCCAATTTTGAGTGCTTTAGGCAATGGATAGAAATGCTGCCTCCTACCAGGGCACTTCAAAATCACCATAATAGCACATAGTAGCATGCTCTCCAATCAGGGGGCATGACACTGTTTTTTGCTCAGTCTGGCAACTGTGTTCCATCAGGGGTGGAGAGAGAGAGCACAGCAGACAGCCAATGTGTGCTTTTCTTGTGCTCGGCCTCTGAGCTCCTGCTTTTGGAGATGAAAAGCCATGCAAGAAACCATTTTATCCAGCCCTGGAGCTGAGGAACAAAAATAATGATCTTCCCAGTTAAATAACCACAGATATCTGAAAAAAACTATCTTGATCAGAATATAATTTAAGTCTACTATCCAAATATTCAAAGGTATTTTGATACTCAAATTTAATTAAAATGGAGATGAGCCATTAATAATAGTGACATGTATAAATCCTTTTGAGGATCTGATCTTATGTCACTTAATATTTTAATAGATTATGAGTATAAATATTTTCATTGACAACACAGGGTGAAAGATATACAATGCAGAATTGAGTTCCAAAGTGAACTTTGAATTTTGATTCCAAAGAGTCTTCTGATTAAACTTTACATCTGTGTCTAGATGAGCATAGACATTTGGTTCCCCAGGGCCCCAGGGATAACTAGCAGTGGCATGCCTTGTGCCACTGCTAGCTGTCCCTGGGGAATGCCTGCACCACACACCCTCTGGCACATGACAGTTACCTCAGGTAGGGTAGGGAAGGCTGAGGCCAGCAACTGTACTGGCCCCACCAGCCTTACCTGGAATCCTGGAGGCTGGGGAAGCTGCAACCATGTCACTCCTGCAGCTGTGAGCCTGGCTGTACTCTGGTTTTGGGCAGGAAATGCCTAAAAGTGTGGTGCCACAGATGGGTCTGTGGTGCCACATACCTCATGGCTGCACTCATCTGGATGCAGCCTACTAGTTTACCAGGAAATAATGGGTATTAAAAAAAACCCCAGCAACAACCTGACAGCTTCTTAGTGATGACATGTGGATTATTTTTCATGCATATTTAAGGGCTGTATTTTACTCTTAGTCTTTGACCAAGATTAGGGTGTTATACAATAGGGCTAAGTACATATAGTCAAAAAGCCCAAGGCTGAAGTGATTCAATCTTTGCAGGTTAATCCAAGCTGCACAGACTGAACCAATAAGCAAGCAAACAGCCATTCACTTCTGATTCCAGAAATGCAGCCACATGCCTGCAGTGGCCCAGGGTAGAAGCCAGGGGGCACTACAGCACCCCTCCTTGCATGGATGGAGGAGAGCGCTTGGGCCAAGGCTAATTCACCTACCCTATGAGAGGGGTTTGTGTGGGAAATGCAAAGCATGCTGGGATGCTTGAGTCAACTTAAAACTAGAGGGGATCTGGGACAAGACGACGATTTAACCTAAATCTGTTAAGTTTGAAATTACATCCATCCAGGTTTATCTTAAACTGGTTTTGGTCATTTTGAAAGTGGTTGAGGTGCACTGAACTTGTGTTGTGTTACATATTTGAGCCAGTTTTCAATCACTTATGAGTAATTTCACTTATATCATGAGTAATTTCTGTCCTGAGACCAAGAGTTCAATATACAGAAACAGCATAAACGTGACCCTTACAATAAGCGAGGTATACCCCATATATTATAACATAACATTTTTTTAAAGCTCACTTAATTAAACTTTAGGGCAAACATGTTTAACAAGATTCCTTTAAGCTTCTATTCTACCAATAAAAGGAAAATTTTGGGCAGTGTCTGCACCTCAAAAATTAAAACAAGTGAATGAAGAAATGAGGACAAGGAAATAAAGTTAAAAAAGAACGTCTCAAATCTGACTTATTCAGGAAAAAAGGTAGACAAGGCATTGAACACTTAGCTTAGAAATTAAAAATAAAATGTTCAAAGCAGATGGAGATAGTAAAAAGTCTCATATTCAGAAGCTATGAGAATTTTTTTGAATAATACTGAAAATAATCAGTCTGTTCTCTGACAAATGGAAAGGTCTTTTCTACAGATAAGCCAAGCAGTTTTTCAAGAGCACAATGTAGGGTTCAGATACTAACCAGTAGGTCCGTTAATAAAATAAATACTTCTAGAAAATACAGTTATGCTTTGAATATAAAAAATAAAAAATATCTGATTAGTGCTTAAATTCTACCCGGAAGTATTGGGGCAGGAATTCCTAAAATGACATGAATACAGCCTTGACCCCTGCCACTTAGGAGATTCTGGAAACAGGGCAGAAAAAATTTTTAGGCAATACTCAGATATTTGGAAAATTCATTTCTATCCAACTGTCTCATTTGCACTACAAGCAAGACATGTTTCAGGTAATCTTTTTGATTAGTAGAGTTTAAGGTACTGTAGTAGAGAAAATATAAGGCCGTTTTCCCCCTCGTAGAATAATAAATCAAACAAAAACATGACAGATGTTAAAGATTTACAGTATTAAATCAAACTAGTGTAATCCAACAGGAATTCCCAGTAGGCAAAAATAAATTCCCAACAGAAAAATACTAAGAAGCTGTGACTCCTTACCTTAGTCCCCATATGATACTGTGTTTGAATGCTCAATAGAGATACTGAATTTATTTATGTTGAATATTGTAGATTCCAAATATAGATAAGAATTTCTGAGATACATCAGTAATATTCTAAATAAAACACATTTGTACTAGGTCCATAAGAAATTTAATTTAAAAGTACTTAAGGGGAAAAATACTTCCAATGCTTAGTGGTGATAGTTATTCATGCCACAGTCACCAAAACAAACTGTATTATATCTGATAATATACTGCTTTCCATATTTTTCATGGGAGAGAAACTGAGATAGAAACCCAAAGGAAGGTCAAAAAGAAGGCTGAAATAGAGTCTACCTCTCATGACCTAAATGAGATCATATTCAATTGGAAATCTTCAAACAGGAAGTGGTAGAAAGCATTGCTTAATACAGCTAACCCTGGATTTGGGAAAGTATCATAAAATGACAAGCTTTATTGCACAAACACACATCTGTTTATAAAGCAGCTACTGGAAATTGAGATGTGCATTATAAGGGAGAAAAATACGGTAACAGCAGTTTGAGTGACTCGAGTTTCTGCCAGGCAAAATAGAAGTAACTGCACACGATTCAGAGGAAGAACACAATGAACAGGCTCAATGTTGTTACAAAGTTGCTCATTACAAGGAAAGGTTTTATTCTTCATTTTACCCTTCAAAAACAAGGTCCATCTATTATTTTGGGGTATGTTGTACACAAGCAAATATGGTATATTGCAGGGAATGAAATCCTTAATGTGCTTTCTGAATTTATACCCGCTGCCTTTTAATTTTTTAGGATTACAAATTCTATGACCATGAGTTGTTCAACTAATCTAATAATCATTATTTTATTTCAATAACAGTACAAACTGACAAAAATGATTAATAAAGAAATATCACTATTGTAGCAATACTACTACTACTACATCAAAGACAGATTTTGTAATATATTTAATGTCATAATTGAAACCTGGTTGGTATTTCTTTTAATAGTATACTTTGACTGAATAAAAATATTTTAATAGGCAGCACAACAGATATTTTGGGAAGATTTACAGAGCTTGTGTCTACTGTATCTATTTCCTCATATACTCATATGAACTGTTTAAAAAAATAAGTGAGGTATTAACTGTCAAATCTGCACAATGCAGTCTTTAACAAACCAGAAATTTGGTATTAAGCTAAATGTGGAGTTTATACAGAAAAAATTTTATTAGTGCCAGGTAACAGTCATAAGACTCTAGGGAAAAAGAACCCTCCAATAATTCAGTATTTCTAAATGCTACTGTTGTTTCAACAACATAGGTATTAAATACTCCAGAAGATGCTGTTTGTAGCTGTGTTGCAGTGAAAGTGTATGAGCTTTAAAATGAGTGGTTAAAATAATAAAACGGAGAAACTAGATATCCCGATACTTGGTGGTCCATAAACAGGAACACTACCTACAGTTGCAAAAACTAAACCATCTGCAGCATTTAGTTTTGATTTACAAATGCCTGAGATATAAAGCACAATTTCAGAAAATACAACTTTCTGTATCTACGCAACTTTAATTTGACATTTTTGACCAAGGCAAATACCAAAAATACATGCGATACTATACTTACTTAAAGAGGTGGGTTTTAGTTTACTTAAATTGTTACTGTACAAGTTAACTCTTTAAGCAATGACAGTTTTCATTCTTCCCAGAGTTTAAAAGTTTTGCAAAGTTTTCCATTACCTACCCTGACAGTATTTCCAACAGTTTGTAACTCAGTAGGGAGGAGAAAGGAGAAAAAAAAATACTGGAAAGAGATCTCTTGGCAAACATTTTGGCACATGATCACATTGAATTAAATTAGTTTCAAAATTGGAAAAGAAATTTGTTTACCCTCCTCTCATTCATCAGTTAAACTGATGTTAACTTAGACTATTGTATACAGGACCTGAAGAGTTCTATGGAATCCTACCTCTATCTTAGAGCCAGTGTGGACTGTCTGTGCAGTTGGCCCAGAGTACATGTACTTCTGCTATACAATACAGTGCTTAATAATAATATATAGGGGTGCACTAATAGACATTGTGGGGGCTGATACCAATCTGATACCCAATACAGCTGCCACCAGGTGGTTAAGTTTGGTGTGGTGGAAGGAGAGGAGGAAGAGGGGGCATGGGGAGGGCAGATTAAGGCCCCCTGTGGTGAGGGAGGGGGTAGGTGCTCTCCAGCCAGGGGGGAGGGCCTGAAAGAAGGAGGTGCAGCTCGTGGAGTGGGGGCAGCTCCCACTGCTGCTTGCACCCTGGGAGGGCGGGGTGGGGGTATGTGCCCCTGGATCTGCATGGCACAGGATGGGTGGCAGCTGAAGGGTGGACCAGAGCCAGCACTGTGAGGAGCTGTTCTCACCAGGGGCTGGGCTCAGAGCAACAGTGGGGATGCATAGCAGGTGCATATGCCCCCCCCCCCGACTCAAGAAGCACCCATCACCCATGTGAAGTGGGCTCCAGCCAAGCTGGGAGGGGGCAACAGCCCTGTTCTGAGCCCCGTGCTACTGCCTAACACAGCTGCAGCTTTTCCCGGCACTTGGGTGGAGGCAGGGCATTGAGCTGGGGATGCGTCAGGCACTGGGGGACGGTGCAGGGTTGGGAGTGGAGCTGTGGCAAAACTTAGGGTAGCTGCAGCCTCCTCCCAGCACCGCCAGAGCCTGCTCCAAGCCCAGCCCCTGGTGAGAAGAGCCCCATGCAACACTGGCTCCAGCTCCACCCCACAGCTGCCACCCACCCTGAGCTGTGCAGATCTGGGGGCACATGCCCCCCTGGTCCCTGCCCCCAGCAGGGGAGGGAGCTGATCCCACCCCATAAGCCATAACTCTGTCCCCCCACCTCCCCAGCTGGGCAGTGCCTGTCCCTGCCCCATTCCTCACTGCCCTTTCCCTCCCTGCCCTCCTTCTGACTTACTAGCTGGAGGCAGCTCTTCATGCTGCCATCTCTGCCCCATGCTGCACTGCAGCTGTGCACAGCAGGGGCATTTATTGGCCAATTATTGGCCCCATACGGCTGATATCCGATTTAGACAATTTTCTTCATATTGGTACCAGTCTGATATCGGACTGATGTATTGGTGCACCTCTAATACTGTATTCTACCTCATTAATAAGAGTAAGGACTTAGGATAGGGACCGAGAATAACTGTCTGGGGCAGGAACTGTATTTACCTGTTATATGCAATGCATATTTATAGTGCCATTAAATAATATGTATTTTATTTGTATAGTCTCATTTGCTCTACACCATCAGCTTTACTACTTTGTTTGTCCATTCCTTCTACAACTGTCTTTACGCATTTTTTTTCTACATCTCTTTCCAATGGAACAACCTTTGCCATAGCAAAACTTTGGCTACCATGGTCCCCTGCTTTACCTGCAGCTGGTTAGAGCATTGTGTCTTGTGGTTGTGTCAGGGTTGTTTGTGCAGTTTTGCTAGATTAGGCAACAGATTTGTATAGGATGGCTTAGATAGAGATGATCCTGCCTCATGCAGGAGATTGGACTGGATGACCTCTGGAGGTCCCTTCCAGCCCTACTTCTCTGATTCTGTGAAATATCTTTCTGGGACTAGTCAAATAAGGCAGCCTATGCTCCACCTAATACATTCTACCTCAAGCCTCACTTCTACCATGATACACATAAAAAAGGAGTAATGATGGCTAGGTTGAAGTCCAGTTGATTAAAGGCATCACTAGGAATTTGGGTTTTTCATTCACCATGGAAAAAATGCAATAAAATCCAGATTTTCTCATTTTAAGGAGAAAAACCCAGATTTTTTCTGAGGAAGGAAGGAAGGGAATTCCAAACAAATAAGATGGTAATGGTAAAAGTCCAGCCCTCAGGCCCCTCCCATTTTAACCAGTGGTTCATTTGACAAATTGCTTGAACAAACAGAGAAAGGGTACTCACAGTTAAAATTGGGTTCAATTTTTTTTCCAGCTTCAAGACTGTTTATTGTGATCTGGAAGATTATGTGCAGCAGCAGGAATGACAGACTGGTGAAGCATAGGGATTTTAATAACCGTCCTGTATGCCCTAGAAGAAAAAACATTACAATGTGTACAGGTGAGGAAAATGACAAAAAGCTGAAGCAACGTTTCCAATCATCCAAGTGTAGACATTTGTAAAAGTCTGGTAAACAGAAAAAAGGCTTTTACATCCAAGCAGCTTTACACTATTTATGGAATTCACCTTGGGGATTAGCATTCACTTGCATGTGCACAGCATAATTGTAATAAGTTTTCAAATATAGCAGTTCAATTATGAAATCCCACTGACTTGTATTAATCATAGAATCATGGAAGTAGGGTTGGAAGGGACCTTGTAGAACTTCAAGTCCAACCCCCTGCCTGGGCAGGAGAAAACCTGGTCTTAAATGCCTCCAGCCAGGTAGGCATCAAGCCTCTTCTTAAAGACCCCCAGGGTAGGAGCCAGCACCACTTCCCTTGGAAGTTGGTTCCAGATCCTAGGCGCCCTAACTGTGAAGCAGTTCTTACGGATGTCTAATCTAAACCTACTCTCCAACAACTTGTGGCCGTTATTCCTTGTTATTCCTGTTATATAAGTTTTCCCTTTTAAATATTTTCTTAAATTTTTCAAAATGCACAAATGTCAGTTTTAAACTTTAAGAAACTTTACAGCATTTCTATCACCAAAGTCCCTGACAAATGTTACATTTAAGACTATTAAATGCAACTTAAATAGTAATGTTGCAACATGTTTAGGGAATTAACAGTGCTACAGAAAGGGAAACTAGCCAAAAAATATACAAAAAAGTGCAGTATTTTTGTGGCTGGTTTCCATCATATCTTAAATTGAACCCGGTGGAAAGGGTTAGGACCACACCAGACCTGGAACCAGCCTTGGTGTGGATCCCACCAGCCAACGATGAGCTAACTGTCAGATAGCGCCAAAACCACACCAGGGCTTGAGCTAGCACTGGTATGGTCGCCACCTGTCAATGATAACTATTTGTAAAGCAGCCCGTTTTTAACTTGCCAGTACAGGGAGAGCACAGGATCATGATCACATCCTCCTAGCAAGTAGCGTGCGATTGAGATCTGACCCAATTCCAAAATCATGCATCTTGCCTTGCACGTGGCATAGTAGAAGGCCCAGCTTTTGGGGTTTGGGATCAGATCCTATCACAAGTCTAAATGAATATCTATCAGATGCCTCAGTCATCTGACAAAGACTAGAATAGTCAACACTTCCAGAGATGGAGAGGTTGGAGAAGTGGGAATCAATCTTTCAGTACAAAAAATGAAAGATTACAAATAATGAAATATTTCATTTTTCAAAGATTCATTACAAATAGTGAAAGATTGTATTTCTTCTTTCATTACAAATAACCTGGGTTAAAAGGACAGTAAATTGAAACTGCTGCACTGCTCAGAGGGAGTAAACATACTTTTTTAAATATATGTTTTCCTTTGTATAAGGCAATTTTGACAGACAATCTGCTCCCTATCCTTTCTCTTTTGGGAAAAATTTTGAACATACTCTAAAGACAAAAGACAATGTCATATTCACTTAGCTATTGGTTCTACATGACTTACTAAAAATTAAAAGCAGAAAACAAATTTAAAAATGTTTGAAAGAGGTTTTGAAACTGTCCTTATGTGTCCATACCAAATTCTTGCGTTTTTGCATCAATAGGAAAGGTCAAAAGAAAGATATAAATTTTGTAATACTTCTTTGAAATACAAGTTTCCTTCTAAAATATAAAACATATTCCATGTCTAACTTACAATAAACAAGTTGCATTTCTATAGTAACTTCCAGCAAAAATTTCAAAGATTAATGCTCAGATCCATGGGTAAGCATTACTTTTCCACATTTTAATATGTTAAAAAACAAGTGTCCTCATTTCCCCTGCACTGACCCATAGCATTTTATAGGGCGGTCTTGGCATTTTGGAAAGCATTCCTTGTAGTTATGGGCAAGCGTCTGAAGTCACAATCTTGGGGATTCTTCAATTAATGATTATCTGCAAATACAGGAACTGGATGAAACAGCCCAAGAGGCCCCTTCTAGTCCCACGTTCCTAGAAGAACTAAAATAGTTGACTGAAAATGGGGTGTGGAAAAATACCTTTGTAGTGGCTTCATTAAATGGAGTAGTAGCTGTTCCTCAGGAGTACATAATGGTTATTTCTGTGTGAGCCTGTAGTCATACAAGTGCAGGAAAACTAATCCAACTTTAACCTTGTTGAAGATCTTGAATGTTAGGGCAATTTAGCTCACTTGTATCACTCATGCAAATGTAACAGCTGTCTCTGAACAGCTGCTGTGAGCTCCAAGACAGCAACTCCCTTTCCTCTTTCAAAGCTGCTACAAACAGAAATATGTCCATACCCTGAGAAACAAAGGAGCAGAGCCTCCTTATTTTCCCCCAGGTTCCCATGTGAGAAAAAACGGATCATCCTTCCACAAGTATCCAATGGCTCATGAAAGAGTAGCTCAAGCTGTCATGGACTGTGTGGTACCATCAATGAAGAAAGCAGCAGGCCCCAAAAACCAAGTGCAGTATACTAGGGATTAGGAGCCCATTTGTGTGTTCCAGAAGCCTTCCTGGGGTTTGACCAGGAGTATGCAACTATCTACACGATGAATAAAGAGGCAAAATAACTTGGATACACTTATAGAAAGCATGGTGGGAGGCTGTATCATCATTCTGAACTCCAATTTTAAGAGCCAAATCCCCAAATCAAAACTGCTCCAACTAATGTCAAATGCATTTACACAAAACCCCCCCACACAAGTACATTCAAGAAACACTGGGGAAAAATACTAATGGCCTACAAGGCTAAAATAAATAAATATTTTCTCCAAATTATTTGCCTGGCTCTACTGGTAAACCATACAGACTTACCTTGGACAGGTAAACATGGAGCATTAGATCAGACAGAAACAGAAAAGAGTAAGGTGTCTTTTGGTCCTCTGTGTATTAGTACTTTTAATGTAGACTCTTGGCTTGGCAGGAAGCAGGACAACAAATAAATAAAAATACTGATATTCCTAGGATCCACAGAACATGGATAAAATAAACAACTACATACAACAATTTTTATTGAAAATAGTATATATAGTGTAGTACAATAAAAATGTTGCCAAATCTCATGATTTTCTTGGAAGTTTCATGATATTTGGTGTTGTTCTTACGTTGCCAGGTCCTAGACTCATATGGATAGGCAACAGCTATGAATTTCATTTTTAAAATAAGCTTATAACCTTCAGCACTACAGTGAAAAGCCTAAAAGTATGAACCATATGCATTTTAAAAAAATCAGCCAGGAAAATAAGAAGGACCAAACAAATTTATTATTTTTTAAAATCTCATGATTTTTAAGATAGTTCTTTGATTTTGAGAGTTGACTCATGATTTTTGAATGCCAGGCATTACAAAACTGCTATTATTACATTGGAAATATCTGTTGTGCCTTTTATGACAGGACTAAGGCTGGACAAAAAATTCTGGATGAAAACTCTTTAGATAAAAAGCACAGATTCATACCATTTTTGCCATTTTTTGTTTATACAAATAGAAAATTCTGAAAAATGTATTTCATTTTTGCATTTCCAAAATGAAGCCTTCTAATTTTGCAATTAAAAATTGTTTCTCTCTTTCTTCCAAATTTACTAATTTCAAAAAAATTAAAAGGAAAAATCTTGAAAGCACAAACATTTGAACTGTGGCTCCAATGAAATGTTTTTACAAAGGATTTCACAGGAGTTTACAAACACCAATTATAATGAATTAAGCTTCAATAGGTAGGTCATCAGCACCACTTCTGCCAGCATTAGAATGGAGGAAGTATAATCAAAGCATACTAGGGAGAGACATATGAGGGATCAAAGCTACCCAGTATTGACTATGAAATCCCAAGAGGCTTTTCTTATCTCTGACATGGCTGGACTAGAACCAAAATTGAAGCAGGGAATAGCAGCTGCCTCTCCTGAAGATTCCTCTTAGTTTTGCTCACAAGAAACTAGACACAATTTTGAACCTGGCCCTATGCACCTTCAAGGAGTGAAACATGTATAGTATCCCACTTACTTCAGAATTTTTAGAGAAAAGTCAAAAACATTTGACAGAATGAGGGTTTCAAAACTCAAGGGATTATGGAATTCAAGACGTCTGCCAAGGAACAAATGAAAAAATTGGATAAAGGATGGTTTCCATATTCCATATTAATATTCCATATTAATTGCATATGTGCACAATTGAGTGGCTTAGGGAGGAGACAGCTGAATTTAAAATCCTGATATAAAACAGAGCAACTGAAAATTAGGGACAGGAGATTGTTCTTATCCTTCTACAATATTTTATTCACAGTTCAGCACACATCTACAATGACAGAAAAATTCTATAGGTCACAATGAGAATGAAAATAGAAAACAATGTCTTATAGATGCTGGTTAGCTGTGTACACTCATTTTTAGGGGACAGACACCATCGAAACAAAACCCACAGCTCAGTATTCTTCAAAAAGAAGAATCCATTCATGGCTATAAAGTAGCAGACCAAACCAAACATAACATATACCTGGACTGTATCCTGGTGTAAAATTAAACAATGAGATGTCTTGATTTGTAGCTTATAAGACAAATCTTGATTTCACTGGGTGCATCTACATGTCTGCTTTACTGCAGGGTTAACTAATTAGCTCTGCAGTAAAGCACCACTGTCTACACATGTGCCCATAAAGGACATAGTAAATTAACTCCAGTGTAGGACAGTGCTGTCTGCGACAAGTATTATCCTACAGCAGAGATATTCAGTGTGTGGAAACGCACATGCAGATAGTGACCGGGGCTGGCTGGGGCATGAGGGTACTGTAGTGTGCGGGTTGCCTGCCGCCTAGCCCCACATTATAGCACCCTTGTGCCACAGCCATCCCCTCTGCAGCACACTGAGCCAGGGCAGAGCAGCTCCAGGCTGGCAGGCTGACACCCTGGGTCCCTGCCAATCAGAGCTGCTCCACCCCGGCTCAATGTGCTGCGG
>NW_017728992.1:89037677-89041983 GCF_001723915.1 Gavialis gangeticus | reverse complement strand
GTGTAGGTCCAATTGCAGCCCATTCCTCCCTTCTAGCATGCCCACATCCTCCCACATCTTAGTGTCATCAGCAAATTTGAACAGGGTGCTTTTTGCCCCCTTGTCCAAGTCATTGATGAAGATGTTGAACAGTGCGGGCCCAAGGACCGAGCCCTGCGGAACCCCACTGCCCACGTCCCTCCAGGTTGAAAATGACCCATCAACCACCACTCTCTGGGTGCGGCCCTCCAGCCAGTTAGCGACCCAATTGACTGTGTAGGTGTCGACACCACAGTCCCCCAGTTTCTTAATGAGAACAGGGTGAGAGACAGTGTCGAAGGCCTTCCAAAAGTCCAGGAAGACTACTGTTCACTGCTACCCCTGCATCTAATGATTTGGTGATCTGATCCTAGAAGGCCACCAGGTTGGTCTGACAGGACCTGCCACTGATGAACCCGTGTTGGTTGCCCCTAAACATGATCTCCCTTGCTGGCCCCTCACGGATATGCGCCAGAATAATCTTCTCAAAAAGCTTGCCCAGGATCGAGGTAAGACTAAGTGGCCTATAGTTTCCCGGGTCCTCCTTCTTTCCCTTTTTGAAGATGGGAACCACGATGGCCCTCTTCCAGTCCTCTGGCACCACACCAGAGTACCACAAGTGCTCATAAAGCCGTGCCAGGGGTCCTGCAATGACAGCCAATTCTCTTAGTACTCTGGGGTGGAGATCATCCGGACCAGCCGACTTGAATACATGCAGTCCCTCCAGAAGTTCCCTAACTAATTCCTTACTAACCTTTGGCCTAGGTGTGCCTCCCCTGGGGCCTGAGGGGGGCCCAGCGGGGGGATGACTGTTCCGGTCCCTGCTTCCTGCTAGGTGCACATGAAAGGCTACACCCAGGAGCAATAAACTCCAGCAGAAACTGCACAGGAATTTGCATGTATAGATGCACTCATTTACTTCATTATAATTTTACTGGCTTCAGCAGTAAAAGGGAAGACAGAATTTGCCTCAAAGTTGACTTCAAAGAATGAGAAAAGTGCACTTTCAAAGTGGTCTTCAATTCTCATTGGGATTAGTGGGACAAGATCCTGGGCAAAATCCACACAGCCCTGCAAATATACCCCAGTGTGTCTAGGCATGATATTAGGAATTAATTCCAGTATCTCAGGTCTCTCCAGTGCAACAGACTTCTGGGGATGTTTTCTCCCCACACTAATCAATTCAGCAGAAAGTTAGTCAAGGTACAGCAGCTTCATTAGACTTTCTCACCAACCTAGGTGTAACACTAAACTGGTTAGAGAGAGCCAAAAACTCTCCACATATGGCTGAGGAAGTGGTACTTTATTTTTCAAAGGTAATCCATCCAAGAGCAGGATTAGTGATGGCATGTCCCCTGAACCACAGGCATGTAATCTCAGTACAAATAACCATTTGAATGTGCCCAACTGGGACTCCTGCCTTCAACAAACATGTGTGTCTCAACTGCCTACATTACGAATATCTGCAAGAGTAGAAAGTGCTCTAATGTTTACAATATTTTCAGTGGAGGATAAGATTTGCTATGCAGTGTTATAGTTAGGTGGGCATCCTGCATGATACTCCACTTGTGCTCTTCCAAGGGTACACCTCTGAGACCCTGTTCAGCAGAGCAGCTCTGTAACCATAGTAGATGTACTATGAATGTGGATGAACTCTTTCTGATGTTCCCACTATGCTGGCTGCAGCTGAGGCAGTCGCCTCAGCCACCAACACCCCAAGAGCCCCAGTAAGAGCTGGTGCTCCTGCCACACTGGCTACAGCTCCTGTTCTCACCACCTGCCACCTCAGTAGGAAGCAGTGATGGAGAGCAGTTCTTCTTATTTTCCCCCTTGTCACCCCAGGAGGTTGCAGGAGGTGGAGGACTGCCTTCGACAGCTGCTACTCTCAGTGGTAGCTGCTAGGTGAGCAGCCTGTCCCCTTTTCCCAGGAGTGGAGACGGCAGGCTGTCAGTTATCTGGCTCAGGAACAGGATCCCCTGGGGGGGGAGGGAAGGGCACACAGGACAAGACCTTGATCACCAGTGATGGGAGACCACACCTTTGAGGAAAATTTGTAGCATTCCAACCAGAGGGCTGTGCATGTGTGTACATGCCCATAGTGTTTTATTTCTGTGGCGCTACCAGGTGTTTCAGTAGTCATGCCAGAGTAATTATAACCTTACAGGAACTAGCCTTAAGGGCAAAGATTCACTGCAAATCAATGTGACCGAGTCACCTTTCTCCTCATTCTTTTGAGCATCTCTTGGCAGGGCATCTCTACCTTCCAGTGTGGTATAAATAACCAAACTTATTGTAAAAAATTAAAAGGCTAGCTCAGGCTAATTACCCTGACTTTATGTACTGATAGTTTTGGCATTTCTCTATTTAGCAGTGTTCTAAAGCAGCGGCATTCAACCTCCAGCTTGCAGGCCAAATCCAGTCCCCAAGACCCTGTCATTTGGTCCATGGGACTTCCCAAGGGTCTGAAAATTTGGTGGTTGGGGATTTGTGACAACATTAATTGCCATTGTTTCTAGACAGGATCTGGCATGCAGGGTAAGGCCAAAGCACTGGGTCAGACCCACAGACAGATGATATGCTAGCCTCCTGCTTGATCCGGTTCACAGACTAACCCCACCCACCCATGAACTGGCCCTACATGTCACCTGGCACTCAAGGCCAGGAGGTTGAGCACCACTGCTGTGTTTTCCTTTGTGTGTGCTAGCTGTTGATGTAGAAAAATGCACAGAGAAGACATCTCCAGTACCTAACAGTAACATTTTGTTAGTGTTGCAGAATCCAGAAACTCTGATACATGTTTCTTGAGTGCCATCTACTTATCTATTAACAGCTATTAAACACCGACATAGAGGTAGATTTTTCATGTAGCAATGTGCATTGTTAAATGTTTCCTGAAACTCATTTCAGCAATACCTAAATTTTAATATCGAGTAAGTAGTGACCTCTACATATTCAGAGGCAAGCGTTTTTTGAGGTGATATCTTCTATTGGACCAATGGTATAGTTGGGATAAAATCAAATGAACTTTTGAACAGAAAGCATTCTTCTTCAGGTCTGAGGAGGAAAGCAAGCACAACAATTCAATAATTCCTGCATGTATAATACAAAAACCTTTTTAGGAACACTTGCATATAAAGGGATTCAAATTGTTTAATATGAAGTATCTCTATGAATGTTTTTGTTGCTTTACAGTATTGTTTAACCAGGTTATTATGCATGTACCTTTTGATACGTTTTGAATAAATAGCAATACAAAGACTGTTATAACATCACTTATATAAGCTAGGTCCCTAGACTGTTGGAATAAAATAAGGCAAAATTTTGAACTAAGAAGAGGGAAAAGCAACAGTTTAGAAAAACTGTTCACAATGAAATTTGAGAATAGCATACCTGCTACATTCTATATTTATACAATGGCAAACCATTAATCTCCAGAGTATAACTACATACTGACACAAGGCATGAAAAATACTTCTACTTACTGGGTGCAGCTACATGTCCAATTAACATG
This sequence comes from Gavialis gangeticus, assembly GCF_001723915.1. NCBI lineage: Eukaryota > Metazoa > Chordata > Crocodylia > Gavialidae > Gavialis > Gavialis gangeticus. The sequence continues at coordinate 89,038,454 of NW_017728992.1, read as the reverse complement.
TGGAAATAAACTTTGGCATAGTGACTGGAACTCAGCTGCTCCCAGGTGCAGCATCTGCACATGTGCCCAGAACTAGAACAGTCTAAGTTGGGACAGGGCAGCCCTGGGCTGCCCGCAGGCTCGGAGGATCAGACCTGGGTTCCCACTTAGTACATCTACATAAAATGCTTTATGTCAGAGTTGACTAATTAGCTCTGCAGGAAAGAATCATCATCTACACATGCAGCCTTATTAAGCCAGAGTAAACACTGCACCTGGGAGAAATAAACTCCGGTGCAAACTGTGTTAGAGTTTATTGTGTTGCATTAATATCACGTGTAGATGTACCCACCGAGTGTTAAATATACTTCTCAAGTTGGATCCTTAAAAATAAAATACTTAAATCATCCTGTATCTGACAGGGGCAAGATCAAATGGTAAAAGATAGTGATAAGGGATTTTTGTTTTGTTTTCTTCTCTGAAGTAAAGCCTACCCCCTATGCCGTCCTTGTTAATGGTGCTGCTCTTCCACTAAACAGCAAACATATTTATTAGCCTATCTATAGCTAAATAAAGTTTAATGCCATATCCAGTATAATTATAAAATATCCTAAAGAATTATTTGCATTTCTACAGCATCTTTTATCAAAAGGAATTTGGCTTCTGTACTACCTTAGACATAGAACAGGTATCACCCCTACACAAAACACTACCAACTGACTCATTTGAGGGGATTTTCATCAAAGGAGGCAAAAAAGGAATGAAATTCATGAAAGCCACTGTTTATGCCCTGCCTTC
>NW_017728992.1:89030351-89032677 GCF_001723915.1 Gavialis gangeticus | reverse complement strand
ATCTTTTATCAAAAGGAATTTGGCTTCTGTACTACCTTAGACATAGAACAGGTATCACCCCTACACAAAACACTACCAACTGACTCATTTGAGGGGATTTTCATCAAAGGAGGCAAAAAAGGAATGAAATTCATGAAAGCCACTGTTTATGCCCTGCCTTCATGTGCCCAAACCATAAAGTTTAAAGCCACGTCCAAAAGCTCCAGAGTTTAAAGGCACTATAATTAGGTTCAGATATTAGGTTTTGTTTTTTTAGTCAGGAGGGCCCAAGATGTAACAGTTAAACTGAGCTCCTAACTTCAGCAACTGAAGATCTAGTGTTTCTTTTCCAGACCTCCCTAATGTTTAGGATTCTGGCTCAGTCCCATCTGTACTGTGAGATTAGGGCCCAATTTGGACTGCTCTGCTTTCTATTGTGTTATATCCATTAGTGTGGGCATTGTCTATACAAAAGGACATTTTAACAAAAGAACATTTAAAAAGTGTGATTCCATTTTGATCAAATTTCAAACTATAAAAATATAATAAAACATTTAATAACTCCAAATCATGGCCTTTTTATCACAAAAATGAAGGAATTTCCTTCAGCACATGTATTCTTAAAATGGGATTTACAAAATATACATTACATACTGAACAAAAAGAAATGTACTGTTTCAGATTGATTATATACATATAAAATACATATTTGTACCTGCCCATATCTCTTATTTCTGTTTATTTTTTTAAATTTTAATATACTATATTTTACAGCAGAAAAAAATTGTTTATGTAGAAAGAGCCACTTACAAGAAAACAAAATAGACATTGATTAACTCAACATTCAAAAACATTATATAGAATTTCAAAAATTATTTAGAAATAAAAACAGAACAAGAACTGCACAGAAAATAAATGTCTACTTACTCTAGCAAGACTTCCTGTTTTTTCTAGAAGTTTTCATGCCCAGAATACTATTAGACCTGAGCTGTATCCTCTGCATCAATAGACAATACCATCCTTCAAGCCAGTTATAATCTTTGGCTGGCAATTTAACACAGGCAAGTTACGTATTTTGTTAACAAAATATTTTGTCAGACAAGACTCAGAACTTAACTATTCAATTTTTTTTTCCAGATGATCCTCATGGGGTTTCACAGCATAAAACAGCCACCTGCCACCTGCCTTTCAATATTACAGGTGATATTTAAGGTGCCAAATAAGGAATTAAATATCTACATATATACTAGTTTATATGAACAGAGAGCAATTCTATCCTGTGATAATTTTGTTACAAAACTTTAAATTTGCTATCACACAGATTAAACTATTACTAACCACAGTAGGTTCTTTTAGATGCACTGTCCATGACACGCACGCAACCTGTGCACTCCAGTTCAAATTTCTGAAGGACAACGTCCAGTAGGGGATGCAGCTATATCAATCTGAACATCTTCTTATCTCTATTCAAGTGCAGGCAAAGCTAACCATTTCTTCAGTTCTTTTCATCAATGCAGCACCCAAGTGATTCCACAGGAAAGGAAGCAATGGAATATGCAGCAGCAACACATCTTAAACAACCACTGTTACTATAAGGCAAATAATTGTTTATTCTCCTCCTGCATTTATACCCCATTAAGGTTGACTGAAAAGAAGTGACCACATTTCATAGAGGGATGGGTTATTAAATAAATAAATGAACAAATGAAAGGCATCTAAACCAAAATTAGCCCAGACCTAAATGCTTCCACAGTGGAGTAATACTGTGTAAGAATGTATACTGAACACTCTGCTTCTCAAGGAAGTTATCAAAGCTGCTTGAGCTCAGACGGAGTAAGCTATGACACTTTCTAAAGGGTCTATATTACCAGATTTGTAGTATGCTGTAATGAATACAGTAGTCCAATTCAAAAGCCTCTTGAGTTGGAATATGTCAACCGATCAACTTTTCTGCATGAAATGCAAATAACCTAGGAGATACTCTAAACTGTCTGGCTTTGAAGAGGTATGACAGTGCCATTTGCAAATCTCAAGTATGTAGCTTTGTTCCACCTTTATTAAAGTTCAGTAGCTTAGGGAAGAAAACAAAGAGATAAATCAGCACATAGGCTCAGATAAGCCTATTCTTGCACTTGTTTTCTCAGGATGATTCCTACTATCATCAGGCTTTTGGTGAACAACCTCTATGCCAATAGCTGACTGGAAAACAGGAATTCCTGACTTGAAATCTTTACATTGTAGGAGTAATTTAGTTGAGCGTCTGACCTATGTGACTAGAAAAACAGACAGAGACCAGAAGGCTGATACTGTTTATTTCAGTTAAATGTTCTAAGAAAACTTGCATGCC
>NW_017728992.1:89024044-89025351 GCF_001723915.1 Gavialis gangeticus | reverse complement strand
AGGGAGTCCTTGAAGCTTTTCTTCTGGCCTCCCTGAGAGTGCTTTCCCTCCTTTAGCTCATCAAAGAAGAACTTATTTGGCAGCTGCTTACCTGACATCCTGGTGATATGGCCTGCCCGTCTCATCTGTGATTTTATCAACAGAGTGTGAATGTTTGGAATGCCTACCTGTCTAAGAACCTCAGTGCCTGGTGTAGCAGGGCACTGGGATGTGCCTGCTCCTTTAAGAGAGCAAGCAGCCTGGGAGGCTGCTTGGAGGTGGCAGAGGGCAGCTAATGGAGCAGAAAAGGGCTCAGGCCAAAGCTATATTAAACCCAGAGCCTGCAACCGTCACTTAGTCTGTCCCTGGCAACCATGAAGTTAGGCTGCAGGGTTCTGCAGAGATCTGGATTTAGCTAAACATCACTGGATTTTACAGGCAAGTGTCCTTTATGTTAAACCCCTAGGAGATTTGAGGTATCTACCAGAGGGCTGAGATGGTATTTGTTTATTTGAGTTACACTGGTAGTTTAGCCTTGAGGCTGCTGTGGCAGGCTCAAAACCTATTTAGAGAACTGGTGACCCAGGAGCTCTCAGACAGAGACTGGGGCCAAGTAAAGGGGTCCAGGAGCCTAGGAAAAGGCTGAGACCTGGACCAGAGGGCCCACGAGCCTGAGAAAGGGCTGAACTGATTCAGAGGATCCACGAGCCCAGTGCAAGTTAAGCCAGACTGCAGGGTCTGAGACCCTGGAGGAGAGGTTGTGTGTGGGACCAGGGGTCCAAGAGCCAGGAGGAGGGACTGTGTCTTCCTGATTCACTGCTTGAGGCTCATGCTATCCAAACTTTTTTTTTGCCAGAACTGTCAGACCCACTGTGTAAGTAGTAACTGTGAGTAGAAAGAGTTAAGGTTAAAGACTCTGTGTTGCTGTTGTCAATGAAAGTACTTCCCTATGTGAATTGAGTTAAGTTCTGTAAAGAACTATGAGGTGTCTCTGAGGCCAGGAGTGGAAACCTTGTGCAGCCACCCTGAAGACAACAGATTTGTTCTGTGCGCTCTTCAGAAGCAAGGGTGCAAGGTGGAAACTCTTAGAGTGTGAGTGTTTTCCACGATAAGCATTGACCACGGCTGAGACTAAAGAAATGCTCTTAAACCTTGTGCCTCAAAGCAGGAATTCCCTTGTGTGAATTGTGAGTATGAATTGAGAAATATGAGCCACTGACCAGGTCTGAGACTAAGGTTGGGTTCAGCCGCCCCAAGGCTCTCCGGAAGGGCAGTTTTGAATGCAAGGGGGCCCAACTGGAAGCTCGTGACCCAGTGGACAGGTTTAC
>NW_017728992.1:89023449-89023705 GCF_001723915.1 Gavialis gangeticus | reverse complement strand
TTTAAAGATATGGGGAGCAGAGAGTCTAAAAGATGTACCGGCTCTGCCAAAAGGGACTCCAGCATTGTACATGTACACACACTATGGTTATAAAAGTTGCAAGTTTCTAGACAAATGGAATTGGTTTACCAGAGATGATTTTAGCCGGCAGTTTCCCCTGGAGGGGATATTTGATTTAAGTAAAATTGTTCATCTCTGCAGAGACCGTGAGTTAAGAAGTAGTAATATACCACAGACTCAGTGGGACACATTTTTT
>NW_017728992.1:89017513-89022147 GCF_001723915.1 Gavialis gangeticus | reverse complement strand
CTTTGTACAAGACCTTTGTGCAGTAAATTCTGCAGTTTTACCTACTTTTCCTGTTGTACCAAATCCAGCTACTATCTTGTCCTGTATTCCTCCTAATGCTTGTTATTTTACTGTTGTTAGCTGGTGTTCTGCATTTTTTCTCTATTCCTATACACCCTGATAGCCAGTTTCTCTTTGCATTTACCTATCAAGGACTTCAGTATATCTGGATGTGATTGCCCCAGGGCTATACTGAATCCCCTTCTCTTTTTTCTCAAATTCTGAAGAAAGGTCTAGATGATATAATATTTAAAGAAAACTCTGTGCTTGTGCAATATGTTGATGATTTGCTCTTAGCATCTACCTTTCTTAAAGCCTGTAAAAACAAAGAAGGCAGCACATCCTCCACCTTGGAGACCGTTTGCAAATTTACAATTAGATTTTATTTAAATGCAGAAATGTAGTTCTTATGAATACATTCTTGTTATTGTATGTATGTTTTCTGGATGGGTAGAAGCCTACCCATGTGCAAAAGCTAACACCATCACCGTAAGCAAAAAATTGCTCAGAGACTTTATTCCAAGGTTTGGTATTCCTTTATCCCTAAACTCTGATAAAGGAACTCATTTTACTGGACAGATAATGAAAGAAGTCTGTAAAGTCCTGCAGATCCAACAGAATTTTCATTGCCCATACCATCCACAGGCCTCAGGCCAAGTAGAACGCCAAAATGGCATTCTGAAAAATAAACTGGCCAAAATTTGTGCTGAGACTCACCTAAAATGGCCAGACGCACTTACCATAGCTCTTATGAGTATGAGATCTACTGCCAACCGAAAGACTGGGCTTAGCCCACATGAAATTCTAATGGGAAGACCCATGAGGCTCCCTGCCTCGTCACCTGTTGCCTCCCACTTTTGTGATATACGTTCACTTGATGATACCATTCTGGACTACTGTAAGGCACTAATGAAGTATGTTAAGGCTTTTCATTCACAGGTACAGGCAGGTCTCCCCAAAGAACCAGATGAGCCGTCCCATTCTATTCTGCCTGGTGACTGAGTCCATATAAAAGTCCATCAACGAAAGTCATCACTGGAACCTCGCTGGAAAGGTACTCCTGACCACCAACACTGCAGTAGTGTCATGGACTCCAGACATGGATCCACGTTTCACACAGTAAGAAAACATCAGCCCCATTAGACCCAGAGTCTCCTCCATATCAATTTGTAATCAGCCTCCACAGACTGGTAGTGAGCCTAGCGCCTGCCAGCAGGAGAGCTCAAGAACAGTAGTGAGCCAAGAGCCTACTGGCGAAGAGGATTTGCCACTACAGAGCAAAGAGGATGTGCCCCAATGACACCACTATGCCCTTCGGAACAGGAAAAAGGCCTCTACCTAGTTCCTGGTTCCCGAGGTGAAGTTGGTTATTCGTGATTTGGATAGTTCTCAGTATTTCTTTTTGAGCCATCTTATATGAACTCGACTCAGTTATGAGAAACTCTGTAAACCAAACTACACTCCTGCACCAACAAAGAAGATCATTTCATGAAAATATGTTCTTGTCTTTAGTTAATCAAACTGAGATACATTTAAATGTCTCTCATTGTTAGATATGTAGTCATGTCCCTATCTATCCTACCAGAGGAATACCCATGATACCGGTACCCTTGAATGCAACTCAGATGTTAGTCCCTTCAGATTTTCATGAAAACAAAACTTAGCAGAATGCAAGTTGCAGCCAGTCTGACTATGCACGATTAGCATATGCCACCCCTGAAAAGTTCTGTTAGACCTGTAATAGATCTCGTGCTGCAGTAAGAGTCAGTAAGTGAGAAGTAGAATTTAAGATAAATGGTGCTTAGTTTTCTAATGGCTATAAATATCTAACTTGTTAAAAAAAAATTAGGGAATGTAGGAGTAATTTAGTTGAGCTTCTGACCTATTTGACTAGAAAAACAGACAGAGACCAGAAGGCTGATATTGCTTATTTCAGTTAAATGTTCTGAGATAAGAAATCTTGCATGCTATGGTCTGTCTTGATATATTGCCCTGTGCACAGATAGTTTGTTTAAGTAAACTTCCTAAATGTCTGTGTAATTTACTATTGTTTTGTTTCTCCAAGGTCGTATTTTTTCTCTTTCTCTGTCTTAAGTATAAATATGCTTGTAAACTTAGAGAGTGCAAGAAGTCCTTTGAAACAGACAAGTGGGTGATTCCCCTTGCTGTATGGAATTCTCCCTGTGATCACAGTATAGCCCTAAATAAAGAAAAGCTGGCTCTTTCAGTTCTGATTCAACCACAACATGAAGTCTGATTACTTCCACAACATGTATTCCATGGAAAGCATGGATGGATTGATATATGAAAATAGGCACCTTGATAGTCAAGAGCAGTGTACTACTCCTGTGGATACAGGAAGGATATTAAGGTCAGAATTACCATCTTGAACTTGAGTCTACAGACAAAAATGTTTAGCTGTCTCAAATCAAAAGGTGTATATATATTACATAATATATACACAGTCCACATAGAATACATTCAAATAAGACAAGTTTATATTGCTTTTAACCAGTGTATATCCATCAATGTGCAGCTACTAAAAGGAAGTTTGTTCTACTTGAAAACTAGGAGACAACTTTGTACAAGTATATTTTTTGAAATTTATAAATGCTAGACTTATAAAAGCAGGGAAAGGGCTACAGAGGTGGGCAGATGGGGACTACAGTGAAAGACAAATTTTCAAGTAATGCAAAAACTGCCTAATTTCTGATTAATAGTCTTCCATATAGCCATAGCTATCACTGGGATATAACGAGGAAAAGATGGCAAGACAGGAAATATGAAAAAGGAATAACAGAGAAGAGGCAGTAAAACAAAGTCCATGGAAACCTTGTAAGGTAACTGTATGGTGAGGGGCTGCTTTAAAGATGTATAGACAATGCCCATGCTAATGGATATAACTGAAGAAGTTACTACAAGTCACACTATGTTGTACTCCAAAAAACCCCCAGAGAAATACTGTTATATTATCTAATAACTATCGTATTTTATTGCATACCAGATGCTCCCAAATAAAAGTGCCTTGTTTTCTGCAGAATGCAGAAAAAAAAGGATCTATTCAGATCCAGATTCATGGCCAATTCTATCACAAAGTTTTCCTGAAAGCAAAGGGTGTTCAAGAAATGTGGCATCCCAGGGGACAGTCTGGGTAAGACAGCAGGAACTTCCTGGTACAAAATGACAGAAAAGCTAGGCCCCAGACCCTTGAAAGGGCAATTACTTCTTTACAGTAAATAGTTCCTTATATAAGTTCCTATAAATAATAAAGTATTGTTTCCACACCACAAGCCTCATTAAGATATTACAGATTCCATGCAGCATCTCACTTACCCTCAATCAGCTCTGTGGCTCTTCATCCAAAAGCTACCATATCTCCAGTGGCTGTGAAAGGGTTAACACTGAACTCTACTCATACTGTTTGCACCCCCAGGAAAGAAGTGGCAGCTATCTTGGTGCCCATGAGTCATAGGGGGTGCATCTAATGCAATTAATGTGACACAAACTCTGGAACCATCTGAGCTGGAGTACACTGCTCCCAGGCGCAGTGTCCACACGTGCCAAGAACAGCAGAAATTTAACTGGAGACGCCACAGATTGGCAGGGGGCATTGAGGATCAGTCCCAGGCTCTGGGTGGCAGCATCAGGCAGCAGAGGGCCTGGCAGGAGCCCGGGGTCTGGCCCCTGGCTGGCCGGATACAATTTACACCCGACAGTCACTATCTATACATGTTTTGCAGCACGTAATGACTCCACCATAAAATAGTACTGTCCCTGACAGTACTATCTTATGGCAGAGTTAGTTTACTGTACCCTAATATTGTACAGACTGTGTAGGCTGTGCCCTAATACTGTGTAGACTGTGCATGTGTAGTCTGTGATGCTTTATCACAGAGCTAATTAGTCTACTCTGCAGTAAAGTGCATGGGTAGATGCACCAAGTGTCTGTTTGATCTATTCCTCCATGCTTCTATTCATAAATAAATCAGATTGCCCACTTAAAATACTCTCCCCCTCACCCCCCCAATTTTAGTATGCTGATTTTGGGGAAAGAGTATGTGTGGTGTGAGAATAAATAAAATAAAGAGATGGTAAAGACAAATAATACTACTAATCCTCAGGCTGCTATGTTTACTCTACAGAGTTCTGGGTGGTCAATAAGGTAGTGAGAGATTATCTATTACTTTTTTGGGATAGGATAGGTCCTTCTAGGAAATGTTAGTCAGAAGCAATAATAGGTGGAATATTTTCAAGGACCCAATCTGGTAAAAGAGACATCTAACATAGAAGAACCTACATGCTCTTTCCAGACAAGTGCAATTAATTTTTAGAAAACTGTACATTTCTTATTTAAAAAGTATTTAAAAGGCATTTTAAAAGCTTCTCTCTACTGCAATGCACTAGTAATTTTATTTACAGGTCCCTGCCCTGTCCTGTCACAGGTTAATATATTTCTGAGTACCTTTTTCATATTTCTCAACTACTGTGTAATTTTATAGATTTCATAGACATTAAGGTTGGAAGGGACCTTGGAAGACCATCAAGTCCAGCCCCCAGCCCAAAGGGCAGGAAGTCATCTGGGGTCATAGGATCCC
>NW_017728992.1:89004928-89014721 GCF_001723915.1 Gavialis gangeticus | reverse complement strand
CTCCGTTATCCCTGTGACATCATAATTATTTGCATTGAGCAGAAGGGTGAGAAATGAAATTGTGAAGGACATATCAAAGAGACCTGAACCTTCATTGCTAAGTCATTGCAGCAAGGGCTGGCATGGATGAAAGTACATCAGTTATTGTGATTACAATATAGTCACTCTCTACTATATATGTGAGAGTAGCATTTGGTATATACGATTTATTCTGGTTTGCATGTAAAAGAACCTAATGCTTCAAACCCCAGGATTAACCTGGTATTTAAGGCCTTCCCACATATTATAATGACTTAGATTTGGGCCTGTCCCTGCCATGATCTTCTTTTGTTTAGCTGCAGTAGTGCAGCTTAAGTTTCTGTGATCAAGGACATTCTGTAATTGCTAACACATGGAATTCAAGAGAGACATTTTCCTGTAGAAAAGACAGAAGAAAAAGTTCTGTTTTTAATAAGCTGAATTTATTTGACATTTTATTTATGTAGCCCTCAAGATTACTTTGATTATACAGTGAATTTTGTAGTGAATACTGACATGAACGAGAGACATGTTTTTTTTTTAAGTGAAGAATCTAATTGAAGCCACGGTCCCCTTTAAATCATGTCATTTTACCCTACCTGGAACAAGAGCCAGGTAAGACTGCAAAAAACTTTTCAGATAATTTGCTCTAATATTAACAAGCTTCGTAATTCCATGTTCACATTTTGTTTTCAATTTTGTGAATATTCAAGTAATCAAATTCACCTGTATGAATGCTTTCAGGCAATTGATTTTAAGCTCTTGTCACAAGAAGAGAGGGGGGAACCAAGAGATACCAGTTGCATTGCAGCAGGAACAGTGATAGGCACGGTAGCCAGGAAGGAGCTCAGGGACTGCATATTAGCCCCTTGCATCCCCGCATGCAGCTGGGCCATGAGGTCTTCTCCTCATGCACAGTCAGACTACACCACTTTCACCCCAACATGGCTTGGCCATGCCCACTCACCCTGCACAGCTGGATTGAGGCTAGGATGCCCCATGTGCCAGTTCAGGCCCACCAACCAGATCCAACCTTTAGACAGACCAGGAACCACCCACCTGGCCTATGGGGCAAAAAACCCCAACCCCTGGGGTTTCATGATAGGTCATCAGGGGTTCCATTATGAGACAGAAGTAATGGCAAAGCAGGCTGGGAGACGGTGCACCACCACTGCCTGGCCAGGTTGCCTGGCAACACGTCAATCCTTAGGATAGGGGTAGGGGTTCTGCAACAGAAGAAGTGATTTGAATGGGTTCCATGACTTTAGGAAGTTTGAAAACCACTAGTCTAAATAAATGACACTGTTACAATTTTTCTCAGCATTTGTTGTTTAAACAGAGTCACCAGTACCAGTAGGAAGTGAAAAGCTCAAAGAAAGACTTTGTGTCCATTGCAACATTATATTCCAGGGTCAAAGATCAAGACATTAAGAAGGAAAGAAAGGAACTCCTAGGCTGATACCACAATTGCTCGCACACTCTACAGAACAAAGAAACCAAAAGCTAGAAAGAACAGCAATCCAAACCAGTTGAGCTCTCTAAGCTGCATTATAGTGCATGAAAAAAGCAACTTATTTCTAGTATTTCTGCTGATTGTTTAGTTGGTTGATTGGTTTGGTTCAGTAGATCTGAACGATCAAAAATACAGTTTTAAGGGAATAAAAAGGTAAAAACAGCCTGGGACTGCTCAAAAAACAAAAAGGAAGGATATATTAAAAGCAACCTTTTTATAAGTGGTAATTATACCCTACCAAATTAAGGAGTTGGGAAAGACTGAAATTTGCAGTATTGCTCTCTGCTATCCAAAATTATTTGAAGACTAATTAGTGGAGGCTGCAACTCCTATTACCAAGGGTCACATCTTTAAATCAAAGAATGAAGCATAATATTGACTGAGTGTGTACATATTATATGTACTTAGTTTATATATTTTGTATCCCATATTTTCAACAGAAATCTCCTACAATCAATACAATCTGAACTTTGTAAATTATTTTTTAAAAACATTGCTTAGGAAATTGGTAAAATACACTGTTAAAATATGTGAAATTATTAATCTGAATTTTAATTGATACAAGTTTTTTTAAACAGGATGAAAATTTCAGCTGGTATTAATCAGCATGAATCCACTGAAGCAATCCGAATTATGTCAATTACAGCAGCTGAGGATCACGGTTCAATTTAACATAAACAAGCACTATGTAAACGTTCCCAAATTTTCAGCTGAAATTTGACACGTCAGTCAGATAGCATTTCTCACCTCTTCTTCAAAAATCTAAATGAAATACCTCTGCAGTCACATTCTGCTGGTAACATTAAGGCAAAATTTGGCAGAAGGAAGTCTTATGCAAACATCCAACGTGGGCTTAAAAATATTGTTGCTTTTCTACTGACAAAACTGATTTATCATTAGCTCCCAGATGGATTCAGAACAGATGGATGTATTCACTAACAGAGATGAAGTGCCCTACTTTTGTGAGGCTCATTCCTGCTTCACATACCTGTTTTCCTGTGAGTTGAAGCTGGTTGAAAATTAGAGTGAGGAAAGAGAGGAATTTCACACGAAATTTTTTCAAAGAAAATTTTTTTAAATGCTCCTAACCAGTTTGTCTTTGAATTACGATATGTGTGGGTGGGCAAAAGGAAGAGAGAAATGTGGACTATAGGGGCAAACCAAAGAGAAGAATTGATTAAAAATTTATTAAAGAATTAATTTAGTTTGATTTCTGTTTCTGTGTAATTTCTCTGACAAAAAAAATCTAGGCAAAGAAACAAATTATAAGTTTCCGCATCATGGCAATGGTTCTTCAAAATATGTCACTCATACCATTACCACTCCTGGTGAACAGGGACCCGGGAGTAGAAGATCAGATTTTCTTGGCTAGAAGTAACCCTGAGCACTGTGCCTGAACCCTAAACATCTTGGCACAGCCCTCATCCAAGATTCCAAAAGACAGAGCAAATCTAACCATCCTTTACTTTCTTCACCCACATAAGATCTCAGAGAGGATGGGAAAGAACTACAGAGAATTGCCTTAATAAAAAACAAAACAAAAAAGTGTATTTATTTAGCTGTAGCCAACAAGTAACAACTACCCACCTAACAATAATACTAAATTGTTCATTTGTTTGTGAGCAACATAGTGAATATTGAAGATGATGAACTGATGGAGGAGAGGGTTCTTCACCCAACTGGCATGGGTGATAGTATGGGAACAATGGTAGGCTCACTCTGTACTTTAACTCCTTGACTGGGTGGCAGGGAAAGAGAGGGAGGACAGAGGCTACAGTAGACTCTGCCAGAGGTGGGGAAAAAATTAACACATACATATAAATAATAGAATCTGTATGGAAAAAAAAAAAAAAATCACTCAAAAGGATTTTCTAAAAATTATTTGGCTTTCCCCAAGAACTTAGAAAATACTATATTGGATTAGAACTTCTTGATTAGTGTAGCATCAGGTCTCTAACAGAGATGTGAAGCAAAAAATTTCCCACGGGAAATTTTCCAAGACAGAAAATTTTCCAGAAAATTTTTCAGTGCTTATTTTTCCATGGGAGATTTTCCATTTCTAAAAAAATCATTGTTTCATAAAATTCATTAGTAACAATGAATGGATGTCAATACAATATTAGGCAAGCTTGGCAGTTTCAAAGTTGTAATTAATGCTTTTCAGGTGATTATCCCAAGGAAGTGTGTCAGAGAGTACATATATGTTTTACTGATTTGTAAACAGAAGGGTAAATACACTCACATAATGATCCAAACCAAAAATCAAGTTATGAATTCACCTAATTGGCTGTACTGGGTCAAAACAAAAGCTAAAATTCTTCTTCCATCTCAGACTGCAAGTGAAAGCAAAACCAAAACAAAAACTGTGATTAATTTTTGTTTTACTTTTGGTTCAGCAAACACACAGAACAGTGTCTCCCCTAATTCAAGAAAAGATGAAAGTTGGAAATGTTTGCATAAGATCTGTTAGTTTTTTAGTGCTTTTTGTTTGAAGTAGTCATAATAATGCCTAATCAGAAAAAAAACGAGTGTGTGGCATCATTATAGTGAAGTTCAAGCCACCGAAGGAAGGAAGGAAGGAAGTTGGTAGATGGGCAGGAGTATGCTAGCAATGCAACAAGAATGAAGAATAACATGTAGAAACTGTCCTGAAAGAGTACAAACTGTATACCAAAAGCTAATACAATGAAGTGGTGGAGCAACATGATCTGAGAAAAGTCTACTTTAGGAATCCTATGCAAGTAAACAAATTAATACGTTAAACAACACACAATATAGACAAGCATCTATATTGTTTTAAAAATTTATAATTTTATAATTTTAAAAGTTGTTAATGCAACTCTGGACTATTATTTACTTATTTATTTAAAATATTTCTATCCTGCTTTTCTACTTGCACTAAGCACCCAAAGGGGCTTAGGCTTAACAATATATTTTTTTAATTACATAATAGATAAATAGTTAACTATTTCAACCCAGCACAGCAAGCTTAGTCCTCTGACCGATGGCAGAGGTCAGACTATACTTCCCTTTGGCTCTCCAGTCCCAGGGCAACTGAGCAGCAAGTTGAGCAGCAGAGCATTCTTTCTGGCAGGGAGGGGGGAAGCAATCTCCCTGCTGCTTCTCCTTCTGATGGATGAGGCCAGACTAGAATAGCCTAAAATAAAGATCGTTTCCCCCTTTTGTTCCAGGAACTTGGTAGCTCAAGTGAAATAGCAGATTTGCCAAAAATGGAAAATGAAAATGTTGAACTGCTAGGTCTGGGGGAAGAAGCAGGATCCTCGCTTTCAAGATCATGGTCACCAGATACACAATCCAGTATGAGAAGCTGCTGAAGACAGTCAAGCTTTTTATCAAGCTTTGTGGACAAAATGTTAAAAGAAGATCAAGAAAAAGCAGATGAGACATTAGCTCAAGCTGTATTTGCAAGTGGTACACCTCTTTCCACCACTGAAAATCAATACTGGAAGGAACATTACAAACTAATTTGCCCATCATATAAGTTACCGTCACACTATCGCTTATCACATTCTCTCTTAGATACAGAGTATGACAGAGCTCAAACAATGGTTATTCAAAGGATTGGTCAAACAGAATCACTGACTGATGTCAGATGGATAGACTGATACACAAAGAAATCCATTATTGAACATTATGTTAGCAACACCCGAAACAATATTCCTGAAAGCAATTGATACCAAATCTTCTTGTCATACAGGTGAATACATAGACAAATTACTGAGTGAAGAGATTGAAAGTGCAGGTCCCTCCAGGGTACAAGCCCTTGTAACTGATAATGTGAGTAACATGAAAGCTTCATGGCAAATATTAAAGGCAAGGTGTCCTCATTTAATAGTATTTGGTAGGCCTGTGCAAAGCGGCTAGTATTTGCTTTCAATTCAGCCAATTTAGTGATTCAAATCACTGTCCCGATGGCTGTCACCCATGGCCCAGCCCTTTTCAGTCTGAGCAACCTCAGCTGCCTGACAGTACATGGAGCCACATGGCACTCTGTGACCCAGGTCGCACCTGCGTGATGGGGTAATGGCACTGTAGGTGCCAGGTGGCTAGAGCCAGTCCCTGCTGCCCCCCGTTGCCCTGTGCTATGCAGGGGGGCTCTGCCATGAGGCCCCAGTGACCCTGATGTCAGCTGCTACTGTTGGTGAGTGTGGTGCTTTATTTTTTTTAAATTACCAGGATGCTGGGGCCAGGAGGGGCAGCAATGGGGGGAGCTCAGGGGGCAGGCAGGGATGCAGCTGGGTGGGGCAGCAATTCAGGGGGCTCAGGGAGTACGCAGGGGATGGGGCTAGAAGGGGTCCCCCCATGGTCCCCTCCCTCCTCCTCCAGCCCCTCCCACCCCCTACTTACTGGCATGGAGCCCAGATTCAGCACCGGGGCAAGGACCAGCCATAGAGACACTCTGGCTGGCTGCCAAAGTGTCTCTGTGAAGGACCCGAGCCTCCAGTTGCTTCAGGGCACAGTCCTGGATTGCGCCCTGCCCCGCTTCTCCCCCACTCCGGGGTATTTTTTGACCCCTGGATATCCAGCGTGGTGAACATTTTGTTGTTCCTGCATGTGCCTCTTGCAGCATCTCAAAGGGCTTTGAGATGCTGCAAGAGACACGTGTGCACTCATCTGGACCTGCCCATCCAGTTCATCTGGCACCAAACCTTTTGGATCCTCAACACAGAGGACAGCATTTATCAGAAAATGAATCATCTGCTGCTCTTGATACAATTATGGAAGTAGCTAAGAACGTCCCCAATATCAATGAAATAGCCATGATGACAGACATTGGCGAGTACTGCGCAAAAGAAAATCTTTGGAACAAAGACATCATTTGGTCAGGAGCAGAGAAAATGTGAAAGGGATACTGTATCACCTGACTGTTGTCCAGGATTGCTCTAAGGATCCTAAGCATTTCAACAGCAGCTTCTTGTGAAAAGAACTGGAAGGCTTTCAGATCAATCAAGACAAAAGAGGAATAGACTAACAAATAAAACACACTGCTAAGTTTGTTTCTAGTTCTCAAAATCTCTTGCTTCTGCAGAATCAGTCAGAAGCACAATTAGTATGCATTCAGTGGAAAAAGTAAATCTCTAAGGCCCCTGGCACACATTACACGCAAGTCATGATTAACCAGTTAATCACAACTTAACCTGATACGCAACCATATGTTAACTGCAATTAATGACATAATAAAACAAGGAATAAGCCACAAAGGTATTACACCAAAAGTGTGTAATAAACTCTGTGGCTAGTTCCTATCACACCATTAATGAACATGTGGCTAAACTGTGGCTCCCAGATGCGGGGTGCATCCCCACCATTACCTGGAAGTCCAGTCAGCTGAGAGGCTCCCAGCTGCTGGGGCATATCATGTGCCCTCATGGCTGGGAGCTGTCAGCTAAAGGGGCTCCCAGCTATGGGCAAGCACAGCAGCTGTAAGCCCTGTCAGCTGATCCAAACTCGCAGCATGGTGTGACCTCCGCAGCATAGAGGCCCATGAGCCAACAGGGCTGCCAGCCATGGGAGCTTGCCACTTGCCAGTACAGATCATAGAATCATAGAAGTAGGGTTGGAAGGGACCTTGTAGATCTTCTTCAAGTCCGACCCCCCGCCTGGGCAGGAGAAAAACTGGATTCAAATGAGTCCAGCCAGGTAGGCATCAAGCCTCTTCTTAAAGACCCCCAGGGTAGGAGCCAGCACCACTTCCCTTGGAAGTCGGTTCCAGCTCCTAGCTGCCCTAACTGTGAAGTAGTTCTTGCAGATGTCTAATCTAAACCTACTCTCCAATAATTTGTGTCCATTATTCCTTGTTAAGCCAGGGGGCGCTAGGGGAAACAGCGTCTCCCCCAAACCCTTCTGGTCCCCCCTAGTGAGTTTATAGACAGTCACCAGGTCCCCCCTCAGCCTTCTCTTGTGAAGGCTGAACAGGTTTAGGTCCCGCAGTCTTTCATTGTATGGTCTGCCCTGTTGTTCCCGGATCATGCCGGTGGCCCTCTTCTGGACCCTTTCAGTGTTGTCCACATCCCTCCTGAAATGGGACGCACAAAACTGGACGTAGTACTCCAGCTGTGGCCTGACCAGCGTCGCATAGAGGGGGAGGATCACCTCCTTGGCCCTACTTGAGATGCACCTGTGGATGCACGACAAGGTCCAGTTAGCCCTGCCAACCGTGACCTCGCATTGTTGGCCCATGTTCATCTTGGAGTCAATAATGACAGGACTGTCAATAATGACAGATGTGACAGGATCTGATGCTTGATCCCACAATTGCACCTCCTGCCAAGCATCTGTCCCATCAGACCCTGCATCAGACCATGCCAAGCATATGCCACACCAGACCCTGCCACACCTTTATCTGCATGTCTACCAGGGGCCTAAGATGAATACCGTGGCTTATATGAGGACATGTTTAACTTCCAAATAAAATGTTTCAGAATTGTTTATCTCATATTCAGGAACCAAGTAAATGAACTACTGCATACCAACCACTTTTGTAGATTTTGCCTTTAGCAAATGGTTAATCACTAAAAACGTTACAACAGAAATAAGGATGAGGTAGATAATAACCTTCATGGCATAGACACTCAAATCATTTAAAAATATGAAAGTAGATTCCACAGCATAAGGAGTATTATTATTCAAAACTGCTTTAAACAAATAATTTCTCATCTAGTTCCCCTCTCTTTTATTGTCTGTCCACTGGGTTTTATTTTAAAGGTAAATAAGAATGTCCCCATTTATCATTTCTACGCAATTATTTATCTCTATTTTGTCCTCTTAGTTGAGCTAAACAGTCTTAATAATTTTCCTCTGTTGAGGAACAGAATTTAAAACACAAACTCCTTAATTTAGCTTAAGTAGTAAACAACTATAACACATATAGTGACAGGTGACTGAACTGTACCACTGGGTTTCAACAAATTGCTTCATCTTTCAATGCTTTTGACTTGCATTCCATCCTACATCTGTCTCGTCTAGGTACAAATGGAAGCACATGAGAGCACTGGAGACAGACACACATACACACACCTCCCACTCTGTGTTTAAGAGTGTGCACACGCGCACGCACACACGTGGTTCTTAGGAAAGTAGAATTCAGCATCAATTAAGGTTGCTAGGCAGACAAAATATTATTACCAATGTGCTGCACAGCAGTGCCATAACCCTTTATTTTTGCTTTGCCCCTCAGGAGATCCCTAAGGAAGAAGCCACTTTCCTACTATCCAAGCGTGCTGTAAATTCAAGATTCTGTTCTTGCATAAATGTCGACAGATAATGAAGTCTCAAATCTTTGCTTATAGTCTCATGATAAACACGGATCTACCATACTGAGCTATCTGATTAGTAAAGGCTTGAACACAAGCAATGCTGGCCTGATTTTGCTGTATTTTCAACAAACTGCATAAATTAAAAAAAAACAAAAACAAAAACAAAAAAAAAAAATCGAGTCCAAGTGTTTTGGAAAGAAACCCTTTGAAAAATATTTAGACAAATTCTTCCAAAGACTAAGTCTTATAATAGAATCAATAGGAGTGTTGTTCAAAGAAGAACCGCAGTAATAATTTATTCCAAGGAAGGAGAAACATTTAGGAATTAGTGTAAAAAAAAAAATCACAAACTAAAACCAGAGGCCCTTCAACAAAGTTTAGCCCAGAGTCGACTTCCATGGGAGTTAACGTATTTATGCAAATCCAAGATGAGTCTTCTCCCCCCACCACCTCCAAACAACATGGAGAAAAGCCTCATCTTGGACTCAGTACAGTATGGGGCAGGCAGCAGCTTAGCTCTAGCTTTGGCCCTAGGGGTGAAGCAGGAACTAAGGCACTGCCTGCCCCAGGCCAGGATGGCTTGCTTGGAGGAAAAGGGGGCACGCAATGAGGGGAATGCAGGGGGAAACTGTTGAGTGGATGACAGGAGAACAAGCTGCCTGTGCTCCCCTGCCTCTCTCTGCCCTCCCCCTAGCCTGGCTTGGAGCTGCTGCTGCTTCTGACTAGGATGGGCAAGGGCCAGGTTGGGGCTGCACAGTTGCTGACTGCTCTGGTCCAGAGCAGAGCTGCAGCAGAAAGTTAGCAGGGGTGGCACGGAGTGGGGGTAGGACAGCCACAGGCAGAGCTGGAGTTGGGGGGACAGGCACAGGAAGGCAAGGGGTAGACAGTCAACATGGAAGTGCAGGGGGGGGAAATGAGAAGCTGCAGGGAAATAAGCACAGGAGAACAAGGGTCAGAGGTCTCACCCCACACCACTGCTTTCCCT
>NW_017728992.1:88998079-89004793 GCF_001723915.1 Gavialis gangeticus | reverse complement strand
GGGGGGTGGGGGGAGGGAGAAGGGGGGGGACAAATTTAAGACAACCTTCCATTCATTAGATTATACATGTGGAAAATTATAACGCGTTTATAAACTTCCATATGTAGAATCTATTTATTAGGGGGGGTTGTCTTAAATTCAAACTCATTTGGATTCAGGTAAATACAGTAGACACATAACTTGTTTAGAAGCCTTTGCAAAATCCTCTAGGCACCGTAAATACCGTACTTTCAAAGGATTTAATATAGTATTGCCTCCGCTAGAATAGTTACTACAGAAAGACACATAAATAAAGCATCTAAAATTTGATTACATAGCAGACCCTATTAATTTATTCATAATGATCATGGGTTTTATCTCTGGAATAAAGACATATTT
The DNA here is from genome assembly GCF_001723915.1 of Gavialis gangeticus. Taxonomy (NCBI): domain Eukaryota; kingdom Metazoa; phylum Chordata; order Crocodylia; family Gavialidae; genus Gavialis; species Gavialis gangeticus. The sequence continues at coordinate 89,004,415 of NW_017728992.1, read as the reverse complement.
TCCTTTTGATCAGTCAACGTACATAATTTGTCCGTATTGGTTTTAAGTAGTAAAAATCTGTACAGCCCGGCCACATTTACATTTTCTATCCTTGGCAGTGTCTCCCCAGGCAGTTATTCTGGCAGATGGACTCCTAAACCCAGAGCAGTGTAGATGGGTCTGCAGGGTGCTAAGTTAATTAGCACTTCTGAGTGGTAGTTTCAGTTAGCCTCCCGTCATGCCAAACAGCCCACCTGCTCTGCAGAGTGGACATAGCTACACTGCTTCCAGATGAAAGGACTGCATGCTAAAAGCACTGCAGCATGCTCCATGCCTGTACAAAAGGTAATAAAACATATTTTTATAAATGCAGAAATATTTCAGCAGCTATTCTTTTTAAATGCCAGATTTGTAGATTTTAAATTATTAAAGTGAAAAAAATATTGCTATCTTCCATGTTCAAAGAAAGTACAACATGAGAAACTGCAGGTAATATAGGTAGGAACTATTAAAGCCACTGTCATGGTAACAATGGATGTATCCCCATTGCAGGAGTTTCCCCTTACAAAGAAATAGCATGGACAAATTATTATGTTTCCATCAGTCTCTTACTTGTTTCTTGCCTTCTATAATATCTAAGGTCCTAGACCAAAAAATTATTGTGCTTACACTGGGAATGAAAGGGGAGGAGACGGGTAAAGCAAAAAGCAGTACCACTGTAAAAAGCTAAAGCAGATAAAACACACATTTTTAACTCACTTCTCCAAAACAAAAAGATAAAATGAAAATGGAAGTCCAATACACAGATGATTAGTGTCCTTGTTGGTTGTCTCAACAAACTAAAAACTGCATCATCACAAAAACTTTCAGTGCTATATACATCTAATACAGAGGTGGGCAATTATTTCGGCTGGACGACTGCTTAATGAATTTGGTGAGCTGTTGAGGGATGCAAAGGCAGCCTCCTCCCCTTGACAGGGTTCCCTGCCCCCTGATCACCACCACCCCTGCCCCCTGACCTTTGCCACCAGAAGCCTGGCCTGATACTGCATGGACAGGGAGCTGCGGGGAGTCATGCACCAGTGGGCCACGTGAGATCCATGTTGTCATACGTGGCTCCCCACTGGAGTGCTGGAAACCCCACATGGAGGCATGGAGCTGGCCCTAGCCCAGCCTGCCTGTAGTGCTGGGAGCCCCACATGCTGGCACAGAGCCAGCCTGTGCTGCCATGTGCAGCTCCTGGGATTCAGCTGGAGCCATGCCCCACTGGGGAGCTCTGCCTGCAGTAGGCCAGGAGCACCCTTAGGGCCCATCACTTGCTGCTGCTGCAGCTGGCAGCAGCAGTGGGGGCTGTGCACTGTGGTGGAGGAGCCCACAAAACCCACAGCCACCCACCCCTCCTGCAGGCAGAAGCTCCCCTCCCCACTCAACAGCTATCCAGGTTCACGCCCAGTGCCTACACATGGGGCTCCCAGATGGAGTGCTGGGAGCCCCACGGAGGTAGGGGCACAGACCCCACTCAGTTTAATGGTGCACAACCTCTGAAGGCCCACTTGCTGCTAGCTTTCAGAGGGGCAGCCATGGGTGGTAATAATTCTTTTTTTGGAAGGGCCCCACGGGTTGTATAGAATGGTGTGGCAGGCTGGATCCAGCCCACAGGCCATATTTTGCCCACCCCTGATCTAATAAACAAACAGAAATGATCCCTTCAGACCACTGCTGGGCAAGTTTGAAAGATGGTATGGCTAACCTTCCATGGGTACTGCTTTCTGGATAACTGGAGAATCTCCGATTCCAGAGCTACAAATGTTGCATTGCTCCTAAACAGTACATCTTACCCCAAACAATTAAAAACAAACAAAAGAATGACTGAGAAATAAGGCAAGAGTTGATAAAGAAAAGTATGCAGCACTATTTCAAAATGTATTGTCATGATTATATTATACACAGATTTTAAATGCCACTTAGTTTAAGCACATTCTATAAGAAACATAACAGGAACCACAGTATCTAGAAAGCACCTACACATTTTTGGATACAAAGTAACACACAAAACTGCAAACTATAAGATAAAGTTGCACCCAGAAAAAATTAGTTCTTAAAAAGTATTTAAAAGCATGAAAATTAAAGGTTGAGAGACATGGATAATATTCTTTCTGTAATTGAGGAAACATTACAATTGTCAGGCCAGATTAATTTTAATACCAAAATTAAAAGGTCTGGCTAAAATAGGGGAACCTATAATGGATCCTCACTGTAACCTTAGCTAGAAACAATCACCCTCCCTGAATAGCTAAGACTGTTTTAAGTGTGTGTCACTGGGAAATCATCATCTTTGCAGCTGTTTGACATTGTAAGATGAAGCTAAATGATATACTAAGAAACAAAGCCAGTTTTTAAAAATGATATCAACTCATGATAAAGTAAAAGTTGTTGTGGAAATGATGCTTACCTGGGAGCTGCCATGCTGGCTTTAAAATGTTAAGAGGTCTTAGATCTTTGCATTATCTCTTTTTACCTCACCCCAAATCTTTACATATGCATATGTGCAATTTATTTTAATTTTGAAAGTCTCTTGCCAGAAGCAAAGAGAGCTGAGTGCAAAAGTGTACAGCACTCATGCTGATATTTTGTTATTGCCAGGCAATAGGGAGATTATTCCAATAGTATCAGTTTTGTTTTTATGCAGGAAGCAGTAAATCCAGTTTCTTCAAGGGATTTGGGGTTCAATGATTCCTCTTTCACAAGGAATAATAGTTTGCCAGGTGTTGCAAGGAAACTAAATGCATAAATCAATTGTGACAACTTACAAAATAAAAATTCCCTTTCCTGATGGGCACAGCTATAGTCACCAAAATGGCCTCACAGTATGCCAACCTTTTTATGAACCACCTGGAAGAAGAATTTCTCAAGGACCGCACCATCAAACCCTTGCTATTCTTAAGATATATTGATGACATCTTCATCATATGGACTGAAAACCTGCAATCTCTGATTGAGTTCCATCAGAAATTCAACAATCATCATCCCTCCATCTGACTATATCTCTTCAATACTCCAGCACTAACATCTCCTTTTTAGACACTATGATCAGTATCGAGAATGGTAAAATACAGACCATGTTATTCAAGAAACCCACAGACAAACATACATATCTGCAGAGAACCAGCAATCACCCTAAACACACCAAGAAAGCTGTGATATACAGCCAAGCCCTCAGATACCACCGAATTTGCACTGAGAAGAACACCCGAAGAACCTTGTCTGCCTATGTGCTTAGACCAAGACGGCAACAACCTGCACCCCTTTCCTGATAATGAATTTCTACTAATCATATCGTAACTAAAACTTCTGTTTTAAAATATCCTAATGCTCCCACAATTAAATTTTTGTTCCCAAATATTGCAAAGCAGCTAGAATGCTACCTTTCAGCAGACCAGGAGAAAACGTGCTCTCTGCAAACTAGAATGAAATTCTAATATTCAGGCCTTATAGAATTCCTCACCCCAGGCTGCCTTTTTTTCCCCAACCAGCATTCCAAGCACAAAAGGAACGGAATAGTGAACATGAGAATATTAGGGAACTTTCCCCCCACAATTATTTCTGTATTCAGTGTCTTCAGTTTCACATATATAAAATGCAAACTTTTCAGACTAAACTAATATTTTCCAAAAAGACAAGTCCATTCAAGATTTATAATACAAGGATAAAATTTTCAAATTCAGCATAAATATCTATAATTATGCTTACAATATAAAACATAGATACTGTCAGTGTTTGTAAAATGCCAAATTCTGTATGCCTTAATCATGAAAATCTCTCATCAAAGCAAGCCCTAAGAGGGGCTGAGACAATTGCCACAAGCTTGCAGTCTTTTGTTTTCATCTCCATAAAGAAGGCATTGGAAATTAATAAAAAGAAATGGCAAGAAATAAAAGACGTATCCACAGAGTCAGATTAGTGCATTTCAAAGCCACTGAACAGAACTTAAGGACTTCTGTCTTATAAATAGGATAATGGTATGGGGCATGTCATGGAAAAGCACTACCATTCAGCTTGGAGCAGCTTGCCAGACAGAAAATTCATTTATAATATTGATAATTTATGAGCCATAAGGATGCATATGATAAAGAAGAAAAGAGGCAATGTGACCATAATAACAGGAAAAATTAAAGGAAGGCAGATTACTTTACTAAATATAAGAGGAAACCTGGCTTTTCTTCCCTCTCATACTTGGTGTCTCCTGGATAAAACCATTTTTATAGACTCCATAGCATAGATGCATGGATTTTTCTCATGCCAAAAAACACACTAATGAAGGGAAATGGCAGTCATTTTTTTGCAACTTGGAGCAAAGAAAGAACCTAGCTTCAAGTTTCTTCCCTAATTGCTAGTTCCCTCTTGCCTCTACTGGTCAGGTAGTGTGAAAATGCAAGGATCCTGTACAGGGATATATGAGACTCTGGAAGCAACACAGCCGTATAGATAGGGGCCCACTGAAATCACACTGAAATAAAGGGTTTTTCTTGGCCTGCTCACGGTGTGCAGAGCCAACTTTGTGGGCCTTTCGCAGTGGTCCCGCACCCCAGTGCTGATTGGTGGAGAGGCCGCCATCTTGTCTGCTGCCTTTTGTGCCACCCCACCAGCCACCACCTTCCCCTCCCAGAAGTAGGGGCCACTGGCTCCTACTTAATTTCATTTTTATTAAGTTTTTTGGGAGGATTGGTTTTGCAGAGAACCCTGGATTTTGTGGTTTCCATGAAATCTGCAAAACTGAATTAAGTAGGTCCCTGCCATGGTAATTTGGAATTTTAGACACTGTGTACACACTTACAGGCTCCAAAGATCAAGCAAAAGCAACAGCACAGAACTTTAAAAAAATGTCACTGGCATGTTCAGCTATTAACAACTAGTCTTATTTTATTCATGAGAGACAGCCCCTGAAATTACCAGTAATAAATCAGTTTTGACCTGTCCTTTACTACCGTTTTATGACATTTATCAAACTTTAAATCTCAGTCTCAACTACTTGCTTTACCATCTAACCATGCTGTAGTTATTGTTTTATAATATGTATTGCAGTTATCAGGTTACAATTCTTTGCTGATCCAACAGTATTCACATAACTATTTCCAGTAATAACATTTCTTATTGGCTTAACCTGAGCTGGCATTTCTGGCATAATTATCTCCTATCATTAGGTCAACCTGAGACTCAAAAAATTGGCATCCTGTCCGCACATTCTGCAAAGAAATCAGGGGTGCCCAATTTTTTCTCTTGGGAGAGTAAAATCTTACTGCTCTAAAGAGACAGAGGAATGATGAGAAGGGTAAACTAAATTATCCAAACTACCTGATAATTTTAGAGAAGACTTTTTAAATGGCTAAAATTACATGCTTTAACTGCAGCTTGCACATCTCTAAATGTAGGTTTAGAATAAGAAATGACCAGAACTACCTGTGCATTTTTGCATTTTAAAAAAATGAACTTTCTTTTGACAAGTTAACCAGTTCCTAAATGTACTTTCCAGTTTCCTAAATGTACTCCAAACAGTGAGACAAAATTCTTCTCATTCAGAAAACTTCACCTACGTACTAAAGGAAAAGATTAATTGTCTTAATTAGTGATGAGCATATAAGATGTTCACATTAGTGTTCATATTAGGACCCTGTCTAAAAGGGAATGTGTTTAAACTTAATTTGGTAAAACTGGTGCAAAAATGGCTTATTGAGATTTAGTTTGAGTCAGCTTAAAATAAAGCCAAATAAACTACTTAAACTGAAATCTCAGTGTTTATACAAAGGCTTACATCAATTTGAATCAGAAATCAGGGCCCGTGTTTTGAATCTGCTCTAGAGCCCAATCATAAGTGCAGGTTTGAATCCAGAGATTTACACTGAATCCAGGGAGTCTAAGTTTAACATTCTTGACTGATTCATCTCTAATTTTAACACAATACAATTTGAACACAGTAGGATCTATATTATACATTATTTAACTGCATTCATCTATTAAAATAAATGACTTGTACCAAAAAAAAACATGTAAAAGTTTTTAAACTGAAGAGTAGTAAACTAGTAAAATGAATAAAGAAACACCAATATTTCATAGCCATCCTTGCAAAGTACCTCAGTGAACTTTTACAAGACTGTTGAAAATCTTATAAAACAGGTAAGGAATATATAGAGATAAGTTTACTGACCATTGCAAAGCAGATTCCTCTAGGACAGAACGTTACAGGTGTATAACTTGTTATCTTAGAAACTGAAAAATACCATAAGCCAAGAAAAAAAGTGCACAGGGGACTTTACAGATACACATTGCTAAATACAAGTCAAATTGAAGTTTCAAGAATAC
>NW_017728992.1:88994938-88997994 GCF_001723915.1 Gavialis gangeticus | reverse complement strand
GTTTCAAGAATACCCTATAAATAAAAGGTGTGTGCATATGAAAATAATTAACTGATAAGGTGCCAGCAGAGGGCACTCTAGAATTTATGACAAAGCTCTTAGGCAGATGTTGATGCAACCTTTTGTCATTGTGCACTAAAAGTTCCCTTTCTGTACTTCTGATTACACTTCCATGACACTTTTATACCAGGGTTTATACTCATATAAAGGAAAATTAATAAGGAACAAACAGATGACAAGGAGCTTTACATGAGTGTACCTTCCAAGAATCCTGTGTAAAATTACCCTGGAAAAAATCTGGGCTACAACTACACTGGTACATTCTCTCTCTCTGTGTAGGTGTCATGTGCCCCCATCTATCCTCCATGCAAACAAGTGACTACCAAATTCCCCACCAATTAGTGCCAAGGCCTTGTAATAGTGACTAATGTAGCGTATACTCCCAAGAAAGTTGGTTATCTGTATGCTCCAGGCTGGTATAATTTACAGTTGTGGTCAAAATTGAAGCAAGTTACAGCATTGTGAAATGTGTCACATGTCTTGGCCTTCTTTATTAGAACTTTACTGTTATTACCAACTTTGTGTTGTGCCAAGTAAAGCTGCTTAAAAGAGTAAGTCTATTAAGATAATTTTAATAAGACTGTGGTGTTTATTCAAAATATAGGTCCTTTTGGTTCCCCTAACACTACAAACTAGTACTAGTACTGACTCAAGTGTTAATTTGAAGGGAAGTGCTACCTACACAGAGTCTTGCCTTTATAATTAGTTAATTTCCTATACTTTTTCTTCCTCCATTCTATTTCCATTCTGTACACAAAAGGATTTCTATTGAACCAGATTCTGAAATCATCCTGGAATAGCATGATCTTTCACAGCAAAATTTATCTGAAACTGATAAAGGGCTGGAGATGTTTTTTTCCACTCTCTCTCTCACTTTTTCACTGCCTATATTCTCCTTCCTCTCGCATAGATTCTTCCTAGATTCTTAACATAGGGCCCAAGCTAAGGCAAGAGACATTACCGTGAGGCAAAAGACCTTTACAGGATGAGGAAAAAGTTCTATTTGCAGTGTTCCTTTCACATGCTTATCAAAAGCATGCAAGCAGGTCCTTTGATTTGAAAATGAAGTTATATTTAACTATTCTAAGCTGCCAGTTTAATTAAACAGTATTTGTTGCAATTCCAAATTTTGTAGCTTCAAAACACCCTTGCCAGAATTCATTCAGCCAAAACACATTTTTTTGTTTGCTGCCAGCTGAGTATATAGAGTTTGGCTCTGAAAGGTATGTCAGGACCTATAACACTGCACCACATGCATATGAAATGCCTGCTAGATGCCAACAGTATGTGCTTTACTCAGTTTGCTTTTACAAAACACATGCGTTCAAATCCCCAAGAAAGGACTTGGACTAAACTCCCCAAAGTCAAGCCACAATAAAATTCCTACTGTTGTGGTTACCATACCTGTTTTCTTCCTAGTAACCTCAGGATACACAGATTATGCCCTCAGTTACATTTTAGTTAGTCATTTGTATGTATTCGTGTTTATCATATTTTCAGTCACCCAGAGAAACCCAGATCCATTTCACCAGTCTGCTTGTATGTGCTGGTGCACCATACACCTGAGTGTAATATGCTTGTGGATACAGAATTTCAAACAGGGAAGAGAGTATCACAACCATGCTGCCTCTCCCATGTTTCTAAATGGATGGCACGGCCAACATGAAAAAGGTTAAGAATAATTGCTGATTTAGGATATTACTTTACACTAAACTTCATGCATGATAAATACAGGTGATTTCAAGAAGCATGGGCTATTGAGGCAAAAAATACTAATATGTATTTTATTTTATAACAACATTCAAATTGTCAAAAAGTGGGAGTGAAGTAAAGAGGAGCATAGTGTGTGCATCTGATCTATAACATCAGGGTGGGTACAGTCAAAGAAACAGAAGCTAATACAAAATATCTGTCCTATAACACCAGGAAAGGTAGAATAAAAGAAGGAAAAATGAACACAATAATAACATGAAAAAGATGATCAGTTGGGGTGGCTTAAATAAAAGAAGTTCTTTTCCAAAGGCTTCTATGATGGCCACACAGATTCAATCATTCCAAAAGTCAGGCAGGGAAGCTTGAACAAGAAGTTGAAGTTGAACAAGATAGCTGTGCTAAAAGTTTTTATTAAGTTTTATATTTTTTTCCAAACAGTCAGGCTGTAATCAATTATGGCAGAAAAACAGCATGGAAGACTCAGTTTCAAAGTCTAGCAACTTTGTTTTTAATATACTACATCAACAAATTCTAGTGAGTGGAACTTCCATCAGTAAAACACTAAGCATTTTACAAAGGAAACCTAACTGATGTCAATTTTTGGATTATGACCATTTTTTTTAGAAGAATGAAAAGTACTGTCAGGGTATGCCTACACCCAGAGGCACAACTGAGCAGTTCTGCTGCCTGGGCAGCAGTGGTGCATGGAGCAGTGGCAGAGCAGCTGGTGCTGAAGTCACCTGCCTTAGCTTCACAATTGTCTATGCTGCAGACAGGTGAGAGGGCAACAGATGTAGATGTAATTATAATATAGCATTGCTATATAATTAATATAGCATTCATTATAATAAAGCACTAGTCAATATTTTGTAGGAGCACACTCTGCAACTACTGGAATCTAATTACTGTTGTAGTAATAGGCTGGGCAAAACCTTGTTCTGGTTGATAACCGGCTTTCAAAAACACTTTAAAATTGAAAGCATCTGTTATCCCCAAAATTTATTGTTATTATTATTACTTGTATCATTATTATTGCTAACAACAAGAAGAAAAATAAAACTCCAAAAAAGTACAAACATTTTAATTGAAAAATGACAAATTCCCATTTTTGGTCAAAATTTTCCATTTTAGGAATTTCAGCCAAAAATATGTATGTGTTGGCTGAAATGTTTTGGTTGCTGAAAATTAAAAATTTTCAAATTTTTTATCTTTGTACAAGAAGCTGAATTTTCTCCAAATAAGAAATTTCTGACATATATATATATATATATATATATATATAT
>NW_017728992.1:88990446-88994927 GCF_001723915.1 Gavialis gangeticus | reverse complement strand
TATATATAGATAGATAGATAGATAGACAGATTGCACTCATATATAGACAGACAGATTGTACTCATATATGAGTGCATATAGTCTCTACATCAATAATTTGTTAATAAATACTGCATCAGTGGATGCCACTTAAGAATACACACTGTTGTCCATGGATTTTGTAGAACAAAAGTTTTGTAGAATAAAAGTTGCTGTTGTGCATTATAAATGGTTTCCTGAGTGCAGCTCTTTATAAGGCACTTTTAACAGATGAGGAAGCTATAATGCATATTGGTCTGCATTAAGCGTGTATCAAGTACAATACCCTTTTAAATGGGAGCCTAGAGATTCATCTAAATGAAGAAATGTCATTCACAAGAGGATGACATAGCTTCCTTTTAGGAATAGGACGTTTTTGCAATTTCAGAGAAGAATGTGTACATCATAAAATTTGACAAGTCCACTGCTGTGTAGAAAAGGCATAATATTTGACCATCCAGCTCTGATCCTAAATATCTGAGCCATTCCCCCATTCCAAGTTTCCATGGACAGTACTGTCATGGACAAACTTCTTTCATGGGATAAAGAGTTGGAACTAGAAACCACCTTTTTTAAGCACAGTGATATTTTCCATAGAGAAAATATTTTAAAATGAATAAAAGTGTTAAAGAATGCAGTAAGAAAGTATCAACATGCTGTTTTACAGATACAGAAACTCACATCTAGAGAGGTCAAGTAACTGGCTCATGTAAAATTACATAGCAGATAAGTGTCAAAAGTAAGTAAGGAATACAACTCATTACTCCCAATTCATACACAGCTTAATCCAGTACTCAACAGGAAATTTATTTAGTGAAAGACCATTGAGTTTATTTGGGTTGTCAGAATAAATTTACCTGAAGGGGAAAAATTTGGCTTATGTCAAATAGTTACATGGTGTTTAATCAAATGTTATATTATATATATATATATCACACACACAGACACATACACACACACACATATACATACACATACACACACACATCATATATATTATACAATAGAATAATATCTGTTTAAATAGCTTTAAATTTAGTTCTGTATAACAGTAACATCTAATTGGAGAAAAAAGTTGCCGAAGTGCCCAATGTTCCAAGAACTCACCTGAACTAGAAAGCATCTCAGTGAAACTGGAGGAAAAAGGAGCTTTTTACTCAATATGAAAAGCATGTGTATATTAGAATGAGCCACTCTGCTATACAATTCAAAATGTTTGAGCAAATAACTCTCAGTTAGGGAGATGGAATGGATCCAATGGTATTTTATCAAATTTATAAGCATCCTTCCTGTTCTCAAGGATCATTTTGATAGCTAAGGTTAAGGCTACATCTATACAGTGGCTTTTTTAGTATAAATATCTACTCAATTTAGAGTTGCAGATTTAAAAATAACATACTTAAAACTACTCCTAATTGTTTCTGATTTTTCCCTGTGGTCAGAAACAAAAGAACTTTTTCAAGAAGAAGGGTAGGGAAAAGAGATTAATACATATCTGGAAACCACGACTTCTTAGTGTAATTCTAAAACATCAGGACCATTTTTTTTCCCCACAGAAAATGAGACAGATTTTTGTTTTAAGTGGCTAGACTTTGTGCATCCCCTTGTGACATCTGGAGAAGAAATGAGTGACAATTAAGCTAGAAGTAATTCACCTAGACCCCTTCATCATCCTATGGATGTCTAGCATGAAAGGGAATAGGAACGATACCGGAAATACTACAATAGGATCTATGACATGAATTTTATTTATTAGTTGCTGTATATGTAAGATTCTATTCTCTTCCAAAATTGCATGCAATTATTTACGTCCCCCAATATGGGATATTACAGCATAAATTTAAATGCATTTATCTGATAAGAATGGGAAAGAGCATCTTCGGGCATCAACTGGTTGGCATCGGGCCAACCTAGTAAGGAGGGCTTTAAAATTAGGTTTCACTGGGGTTGGTGATCAAAACCCTCCAGCAACAGAGCAGGCAGTCCAGAGGGAAAAGGACTTGAGGAAGCAAGAGCTAGAGAGCTACAGGACTGCAACAAGTGGCACAAAAAGGAAGTGATGATGTCAAAATACATCCAACGCATGTATATAAATGTGAGAAGTATGGGTAATAAAACAGGATAAATCGGAAGCTGCAGCCTGTGAAAAGACCTATTATCTAATTGGCATCACTAAGACCTTGTGGGATATCTCTTATGACTGGAATGTGAACAAGATGGATTACACTCCGTTTTGGAAAGACAGGGTTGAGAGAAAAGGTGGTGGTGTTGCCCTGTATGTCATAAACACATACACTTGTTCCCTGGTTCAAGAAGAAGAAGACAGCAAAGCAAAATTAATTTGGGTGAAGATGAAAGGTGAAAGACATGGCACTGATATAATGGTGGGCATTTATTATACGCCACCTAATCAGGAAGAGGAGGTAAACAAATGTATCTAAAAGCTATGGGACGGTGCTGAAGGGAGACTTCAGTTTTCCAGACATCTGCTGGAAGATCAATGCAGCTAAACATAAAATGTCAAGCTGGTTCCTAACTTGTGTGGAGGACAACTTTCTTTTCCAGAAAGCGGAAGATATAATTAAGGGATCATCTATCTGGGATCCTGTCCTGGCCAACAGGGAAGACATTTGGGAGAATGTGAAGGTAATGGGTAACTTGGGAAGAAGCAATCACAGTACACTAGAAATCTAGATCCTGAGACAGGGAAATCATGATGTCAGCAAAATTAGGACACTTAATTTAAAAAAAAAAAATCAGATTTCATCTGACTCAAGGAGCTAATAGGCATGGTGTCAAGAGAGAATAGATTGAAGGACAGTGGCACTTAGGAGGGCTGGGAGCTTCTAAAGGGCACAATATTGGAAGCCCAACAAGAAAATGTCCCGACACAATGACAGCACAAGAAGAATGACAAGAGACCAATGTGGCTGCACAAGGAGCTTCTAAAATGCCTCAAATGCAAAACGAAAGCATACAGGTAATGGAAGAATGAACAGATCACCAAAGACACATACCAGGAAATAGCAATAAACTGCAGTGACACAATCAGGAAGGCAAAGGTAAAAAATGAGCTGCATGTGGCAAAGGAGGTTAAGGACAACAAGAAGAAGTTCTATAAGTATACTGGGCAGAAAAGAAGGAACAAGGAAGCTGTGAGTCCACTGTTAACAAGCCAGAGGGAACTCCTAACTGAAGATACAAAGACAGCAAAGCTACTCAATAGCTACTTTGCCTTGGTCTTCCCCCAAAAATAGGCTGCAGCCAGAGACCTAACAGGGATTACCTGGATAAGGAAGGAGGCAAGCTGAGGGAGAAGATAAAAGATTATCAGAAAGCTTTTGTTATGGATGATGAATTCAAGTCAGCAGGGCTGGATGAGCTTTATCCTAGGGTCCAGAAGGAACTGGTAGAAGACATCTCAGAGCTCTTAATAAAGTCATGGGAGATGGGCCAGGTAGCAGAGGACTGGAAAAAGGCCAAAGTAGTGCCCCTTTTAAACAAAAGCAAGAAGGAGGAACTTGGGAACTTCAAACTGGTTAGCCTCACCTCAATACCTAAGAAGTTCCTGGAGTAAGTCCCAAGGAAATCCATTTGCTAGCGTCTGGAAGAGGAAAGGCTGATCACAAGCAGCCAGCATGGATTTATGAAAAAATAAATAGTGTCAAACAAACCTGATCTCATCCTTTGACAAAATAACCACTTGGGTAGATGAAGGGATTGTAGATGGTGTGGATATAATGCACTTAGACTTCAGTAAGGCTTTTGACAAGGTTTTGCACAACCTTCTTATAAATAAATTGGAGAATTGTGGGCTGGATAAAAGTAGTACAAGGTGGACAGATAACTGACTCAAGAGCTGTAAGCAAAGGGTAAGTATTAAGGGGTCTATGTCAGAATGGCAAGAGGTTTCAAGTGGACTCCCACAGGCGTCTGTCCTGGGCCCACTGCCGTTCAGCATGTTTATTAACAATTTGGATGCTGGCATGGAAAGCTTCTTGAGAAAGTGTGCAGATGAAGGAAGGATGGTGAACACATTGAAGGATGTGAGTGCCATTCAGATGAATCTCGATAGCTTAGAAATTTAGGCTAGAGTTAATAGAATGAAGTTCAATGTCAACAAATGCAAGATGCTACACCTCAGGAAGAATAATCAAAAACACAAATACAAAATGAGGGACACTTGGCGGGATGGCAGCTTATGGAAAAGGATTTGGGAGTCTTGGTAGGCCACAGACTTAGTATGAGTCTGCAGGGTGATGCAGACACACAAAAGGCCAATGCAGTTTGGGCTGCATCAACGGAAGTGTTAGGTGCAAGACACAGGAGGTGATACTCCCTACTCAATGCAGCATTGGTTAGCCCTCATCTGATCTACTGTGTGCAGTTCTGGGCTCCATGTTTTAAAAATAACATGGAGAAGTTGGAGAGGGTCCAAAGGGGGGCAATAAACATCAAGAGCT
>NW_017728992.1:88961839-88985446 GCF_001723915.1 Gavialis gangeticus | reverse complement strand
ACAAAAGGCCAATGCAGTTTGGGCTGCATCAACGGAAGTGTTAGGTGCAAGACACAGGAGGTGATACTCCCTACTCAATGCAGCATTGGTTAGCCCTCATCTGATCTACTGTGTGCAGTTCTGGGCTCCATGTTTTAAAAATAACATGGAGAAGTTGGAGAGGGTCCAAAGGGGGGCAATAAACATCAAGAGCTTGGAAGGCAAGTCATATGAGGAGAGGTTGAAGGAGCTAGGCATGTCCAGCTTGAGAAAAATGTTCTTACAAGGGGATATGACAGCAATCTTCAAATACTTGAAGGGCTGCCATAAAAAACAAGGGAAGCTCCTTTTCTCTCTCACTGCAGAGATAAGGATGCTGACCAATGGCTTTGAGTTGCAGGAAAGTAAATTTAGATTGGATGTCTGGAAAAACTTCTTTACTGATAGTGAGGCAGTGGAATGGACTGCCTAAGGAAGTTATGGACTCTCCATCACCAAAGGTGCTCAAGAAGAGTAACTTAGACACTGGACAGGGATGATTTAGGCAGTGCTATGTCTATGTTCTACCATGGGTATTTCCCATGCTTTCGGATTTTGCTGCTTGCTCCTGCCACCTCACCTTGCTCCCTCCCCTCTTCCCCCCATCCCCCTTCCCTTTTTACTGCTATATGTATCAAGGTGTTTTTAAGCCTCCCCAGTGGAACTGGATGTTGGCTTCAGCTAAGGCTGGGGACTTCAGCAGGGTTGCACCATTTCTCCTGCTAGGAGCAAAAGGTGGAGGTTCCTTGCTAAACATCTTGCCCATCTGCTCAGGATCAAAACAATTGTCGTATTTGAGATCAAGAAGGAATTTTACCCCGTGGTTAGACGGGTATGCACTGTTGGGGGTTTTACCTTCCTCTGTAGCAGGGGGCATGGCCTTCTACCTGGAACCTCTTGAGCATATACTGACAACATTTTATAGAAGCAGAACACTGGCTGCTGTCATTCCCCTGCTTTACCTGTGGCAGGGTGTTAGGTCCATGTTGTGTCAGGTTAAGAGTAGTCTTATACAGAGTTTAGATAATAGTGGTTTTAGATTATGATGGTATGGGATTGTCTAGACAGGGCTGATCCTGCCTCAGGCAGGGGGATGGACTAGATGACCCCTGAAGGTTCCTTCCAGCCCTGCTTCTCTATGACTATGACTATATCACAAGATGAGTACATCAAAGAATGCTTACCAGATTACATGCACGTATGTAAGAGTTAAGTAGCACAGTGAAGGTTTACATTATGTTAAGAATACTGGCATGATAATATACATACACAGTAATATAATAGTGATCGATCAGGCAAAGTATTATTAGCTCACTTTTTTTTTTGACAGCATGGCTGCCAATTATTCATCAGGAGTAGCTGACAAAAAACTACCTGACACATAGCAGCTAACTTCAGTGTGTATATTACCTGACATGTATCAACACAAATGTCAAAATAAGTATAATTTACTGGAAACAGAATCCCAGTCTCAAATTATACACTGCAAAAAGAGAAACCCTGAATGCCTGCGGTGAATTGCTTTTATGGTGCTTTTATAGCTTGAAAATATTTTGTTTTGTTTTTTGCAATTAAAAAAAAGTGTAAACAATAAAATAAACCTCTCTAGATCAGGTTTTGTTTATAATATTTACGAATAATAGTATTTGGATGACTGAACTACAGGGGCAACAGCATTAAGAATCCTGGTTTCCTACAGCTGCAGTTTATACAATTCCTATAACATAACTTGCGCTTCTGTGGAGTAAAATTGTGGATAGGTATAGAGGGAAGGATGGGATGGACAAGTGCTGACCAGAGCGGGCCATGCCCAAGTGAGAAGGATATACGGCTCTGTCGCCACTATATAATTTGATGAAGGTTGGAGCTCCTGCCAGAAAAGTGGTAGAACACAAGAAACATTTTTCAAAAGGTATAACTGGTTCTACTACCCACCACATTCTTCTCTTTCACAGCAGCCCCTGTAGGCCCCTCTCTCTGCATAACACTGCCTTTTAGAGCGGTAATAATGAACATTTAGTGTAGTACCTAGTGCACGACATACATGCTTCAGAAAGCACATTTACCTTTCACCCACTAAATATTATTGTCCTGTTTGGACATGAATGCTTAAAAAAAAAAGAAAGATTTCATTACAGAAATCATTGAGACAAGTTGCTAGCACAGTTCTCTTTTTAAAAATGTTTTCAAATGAATGTTTCTAGTCAGAAGTCACTGAGGGAATTTGGTGATTTTTTTTCACTACTCCCCTCAGTTTACCTTGAAAACAGAGGCAAATTGTTTCCATTTCTTTATAAAATGAGCTTTAACATTAAAAATCAGTACAGCATCTCCTAAAAAGACCTTTTCTTTTTTAATTCAGGAGCATCTCAGGAACCAAGACAAACATAGAGCCTTGGTGTGCTACCAGCAAAAACACTGTCTCTAAATATAAATGAACTGCAATCGCCTCTAATTTTTGCTACTGATCTGATAACTTTTTTTTTTTCTAATAACCAGACTGCAGCTTTATTTTGTTAAGTTTTTTGCATAGGCTGACAGATTAACTGGTAAACCTACCCCTGAACAGCAATCTGAACACTCCTACAATGTACAAAGTCACACAACTCAGGCAGCTTGGCATTGCGTGGAGAAGACCGCCATGATCAGCATTCAACCACTCTTCGTATTCTTTTCCCCTACTTGAGGGCAGGCCCTTGTCATGCTAAATTAAGAGAGCTTGGACAAGTGAGATGATTATAATGAAAATATATGCCACTGCTAAAATCTGGAAAAAGAAAGGGGAATTAATCCAAACAAATTTGGACTGGTTCAATAATCTGTCAGTGAAAAAATAATATAGCAAGCAATATATTAAGCTTCTTTTTAGTTCAGCTTCACACTTGTGCATTCCTCTTCCCTTTCAGCTCCATTTAGTACTTGATCCTTGATCAACAGAACAATTATGAATGCCTCAAGTGGATGTCTTAATAGTTCCACTTCTCCTAACACCACCTTAAACAAAGAGAAGGAGACAGACTCATATTTACTACAACTAAGCAGTAGGGGTGTGTAAGGTTTGGTCGCCTATTCGATTCAGAGAAAATTCAGCCCAATTTAGAGGCTGAATCACCAAATGCAAATTGAAATCAGGAGACAAAAAAAACCTCTCTGAATCGATTTGGAAAAGATTTGAAAAAAGATTAAGATATTTGGTGATTTGGAAGGGAGTCTTGAAGTGGAGCAGAAACTGAGAAGAGAGAGGGGGAGCAGAGGGGAAAGACTGATCTGTAGCTGGCTGTGATCTTTCCCCAAGTCCCCTTCCAATCACCGTGCTCTGGGGGAGGGACATAGAAACAGCATATAAGCCTCTGTCTGAAGCCTTTCTGTCCTATTTGAGAGATGTTTTTTGCCTGAGCAAAAGAGGGGCGGGTGGCTGGCCCAGAAACAGGTGAGCGGGAGGAGATCTAACCAATACCAGGAAGGCCCCCTATTACAGGCTACCATTCCTGCTGTTTTCATCCTGCTGTGCCTTAACATGCACATAAAGTCACACGTCACAAATTTTGCTTTCAGAAACTTGAGGTGTAGTTTCCCAGAAACCCCTGCACCTATTTCCCAGAAACCTGGCAGGCTTCATGGCCTCATAAGGGGCTACCTTCCCTGCTGTTTTCATCCCACTGAGCCTTAACACACACACAATGTCACACATCACGAGTTTTTCTTTAAACAGTTTGAGGTGCAGTTTCCTAGAAACCCATGCACCTATCTCCTTGAAACTTGGTACACCTCATGCCCTCAGAAGAGCATCTCTGCTGCTTTCATCCAAATCTGCCACCAAATGACAAAATTATAGGTATTTCAGTGATTCCCCATTATAATCTATGCCCAAATCACTGAATCTCTCTGAACTGGTACCGAATCTTCTGAAGCCGATTTGGCTGAATTGATACGGGACAATGATCTGAATCTCTCAACTGAATCACTGTCCTCTGAATTGGCTGAATCCAAATCCAAATCGAATACTTCCCTATTTGCACAAGCCTAGTATGCAGCTCGTCAAGATACTCACTAAATGACCCAATCAGCAGTCCTAGGAAGGGCAATCCACTTAGAAAAAGTGAGTGGGCTTCTCTGAAAGCAAAGGTATGCAAAGGAATAGGTTTATACATCTTTCTCATTTTTATGTTATGTTATTCAGTTATGAAGATTCCACACAGAAATAGTTTCCCCTCACCTTTATAACTAAGGTTTATTTACAAAGAAATTAAGGGTGAGGAGGCTGAGTTACAGAAACAGATCTTTATTTGGTTGCAGTGTGCCTCTTGTACTTGCTAAGGGAAATTAATTTGATGTTCTAGTGGTGGAAATGTGACAATATAGCCCTCTCTAGACTTTACAGGTTATCACACAATTAACTAGCTAACTGCACAATTACCTGAAGACCAGCTCCACATGCACAGTACTTACCATGCCATAACAAGCTCTAACCAGCTATGAAGTTAAACCTTGAAATTGTGTACTTATTTTACAGCTGGTTGCTATCAAGCTTCAATTTGCACATATAGCAGGATCTCCCCAGTGACTGGAAGTCCCTGCATGTGTAGCAGAGATGCACCATGTCCAGGCCTCTGCAATTAAGGGGATTCTCAGCCCCAGCAGCTACTGACTCTGGGTCCTGACAGCATCCCATAGCTGCTGGGACCCCGAGTCCCACAGGGCAGCACATTCCCTCGTACTGCGACCCAGCTGGGTCCTGGGAGCAGCAAGGTGCAGCTGTGATCACAGCAGCCATGATCTTTCAGCCCCAGGGGTTGCACGCATCCCCACGGGTTGCACGCATCCCCACAAATTGCACTAGCTGCATCTCCCAGCCATGGAGATGTGTGGGGCACCCCCATGGCTGGGAGGCCCTCACAGCTGAGGGGGCTCACAGTCACAGGAGCTTACTTCTTGCCAGCACAGGGGAAGCCCAGGATCAGGCTCTCTGCACCAGCAATAAGGCGCAATGGGATCTAATGCACAATTGTGTGGATCATGCATTATAACCCATAGCACCTTTACCTGCATGTGTAGAGGGGCCTATGCCTTGCAGTAGATGTTGCTGATGCATCACAAATCTATCTCTGCATATCACATTAAAAAATGCACTCAGTATCATTTGAATAACAAAATATGTCAGTAAAAGGTAAGACTTGCCATTTTTACTCAGAAAGTTCTTCAGGGAAGGAACTATATTTTTCAGCCTCTTTAATGTTACTGTTGCAACTGCACAAACAAATAACGGGTATCATACTTTGTAGGTTTATTGTAATCTAAAATGCTTACAAACACAAAGAAAGAACAAGAGGCAGAGGGGCAGGATATAGTTTCATTATTTGTGCTTTGTACAATTGTCTAAGGAAGTAATACTCAGTCTGGACTGGCTCAAAAGCTGTGTGGAGCTGTCACATTGTTAATCAAAGAGCCATAATAACTTATACCCATTTGTTAGTTGCAACAAGTGCACTGCTGTTCAAAAGAAAAGACTGCAACAGATTAGTTTAAATTTTCACAGAGGAAAAGTAGCATGATTAGTCATTGCAAGAAAGACATACCTAATGCACACAATAAAAACAAAACACCTCTGATAATTTCTTCAAAAACACAGCAATAAGCTAAAGAGCCATTAGTGGCTCAGAAACCATGGTCCAAGTATCACTGGCTAAAGTACACAATAGGTCAGGGATGGGTAAAACATGGCCAGTGGGCTGGATCCAGCCCACCAAGGGATTCTATCCAGACTGAGACAGGTCCCTCGGTACACCTGGCTCAGGTGCAGGGTCAGCCTGGGCCGTGGCATGTGTGGCCAGTTCCACTATCCCCAGGTGCATAGTGGAGTTGCGGTGGTACAGCGGGGCTGCTGTCCAGGCACAGAAGCTGGGCTTAGCTTCCTGGCAGCGGCAGCTTCTTCCTGCTGCCGCTACCAGTGTCTCCATCACTGCCAGGCCCAGCCCTGCTTCTCAGGCACCCTGGCCTGTCCACCCTACACACACTGCTTGCAATGCCAGATGAAGTGGATGGGCAGGCAGGGTCTCTGTGGCTGGGCATGCTGAGGCAGGCGGTTGAGATGGGGCCATGGGCAGGTGGGGAGTGGTGTCTGGGAGTGGGATGGGCAGGTACAGCTGAGATCATGTGGTGGTGACAGTGTGGGGTCAGGGCCTGGGGCAAAGCCACAATTCATTGCCTGAACATCCAGAATACAGTTCTGCCCTAGTCCCTGGCCCTGCAGTATCACCACTTTCTGATCCCACCTCTGCCTGCCTGTCCTGCTCCTGGATGCTGCTCCCCACCCATCCATAGCCCCATTACATCCACCTGACTGTGCATACCCTGCCTGTGGGGATCCTAACCCATCTACATGGAGACTCTACCTGCCTGCTCCATGCAGTGCCCCTGGTGGTGAGTGTGAGGCAGATGGGCCTGTGCCAGATAGGATCAATTGCCCCCTGCCCCTGCAACAGCTCACCAAAGACCCCTAAATGGCCCGTCAGCCCAAATAATTGCCCATGCCTACAGTAAGTAGAAGTTAAGAATGAACAAGCCACAGAAAAACAGACATTACAAGACAATTTAAAATGATCAAAACAGATATTAGGCAGTAGGGGTGTGTGAAACGGGCCATATTCGATTTGGATTTCGCCTGAATTGGGGACAGAGATTCAATTAATTGATTCAGATCACTGCCCCCGATCCAATCTGGCCAAATCCAAATCTAAAGATTCAATGCTGATTCAGAGAATCAGAGGTTTGGCCATAGACACAGCTTTAAATGTTTTTTCTACATACCTCAAGGTGTCAGGCATGGCTCCTAAATGCTGTTGATGCTGGGGCGGATGGAGCATCCAACAGGAATGCGAGGCGCCCCTGTGTGCTCGGCAGTGAACCCAGAAGTGGACCGGAAGTATTTCTGGTCCACTTCCAGGTCTGCCACCGAGCACACTGGGGGCCCCTCACCACACCTCCCTCAGCTTTGCAATTGACCACGGGGGTCCTCGGGTGCTCCCCCAGACCCAGGAGGCACCCGTTGCCCCCAGCACACTCCCCAGAAGACCCAGAAGTGAACTGGAAATGCTTCTGGTCCACTTCCAAGTCTGCTGCCGAGCGTGCTGCAGACCCCCTGTGCTCCCATGGGACACTCCATCCGCATTCACAAGCCGCCTGCTACCTTGAGGTATGTAGAAAAAACATTTAAAGCTGTGTCTATGCCGAAATTGTTGAATCTCTCCGAATTGATTCAGAGGGTTCCAATTCGATTTGGAGAGATTAAAGGGTCTCCTGATTCGATTCAAATTCAGAGATTCGGCCACCGAATCAGGCCGAATCTCTACCTAATCGAATCAGTGACCAAAGCTTCGCACAGCCCTATTAGGCAGCTGTGCTGTTTAGGTAGAAATATCTACTTACAACAAAGATATGCATGTTTCTGTCAGAGGAGAACAGAAAGTTTACAAGAGTAAATGCAAAGTTTAGAGTGCGGGGAATGTAAGTCAGGGACTTTGGGCTCTTTTCTTCACTCTTCTATTGCCTTGCTGTGGTATTCTACATAAAAATCACAACCTATCAGTGGCTCAGGGTATATGCACTGCAGACCACAGCATGGCATAAAGATAGTTGTGCTAACATTAAACAAAGTAGCTCAGGTGCCAGCAATAGCATAGCCATGACAGCAGAGATTTCCCATGCCTGAAGACAGGTGACTGCACCTGAAAGCTTGCCAAGAATTTTTTTTTTCCAACTACTCAGTTGGTGTAATAAAAGATATCACATCTACTCAAAGAACCTTGCCAGCCATGACAGTATGCAGTTCAGTTCAGTTCAATCTACCCTGCTTCTCAATCAAAGCTGCTTCAAGTACAAAACTGATTCATTTACAACCACCTTGGGTATCTCCACAGTATGCTGCAATGCACAATACTGTCAATTTGCTCAAAATGAACTAATAATGCTTTCCAATCCTATAATGCTGTTGTGAGGCTTGCTTTATGTTTATAAAAGTGTCTTAAGAACCTTGGATGAAAGGGTATTTTTGTGTGGTTGAGTTGCTGAACCATTACCTAAGAAAAAGTAGTATACAAATTAATTTTTTTATTATTATTATTACTGCACTATATAATCTAGGTATTTGTGAGAGAAATTGTGATAAATGACATTGGATTGACACTCTTCAACTACATTTCCAAACATCAGTCTGCCAAAGCTTTCTGCTTAATGTTTACATACAACATATGCTGTCTGAAATGAACATAGGTTGCATGTGTGATGTCAGTGTTCAAAGCAAATATCTCCATTATGATCCCTGCCAGTCACTCCTGAATTCTTCAGCAGTGAATCATTTTTACTATTATTCTGAAACTATAGAAATAACAACGCTGGTTTGATTACTGCCATTCAATGTAACCTTGCCTTGGCTTCACTAACAGAACTCTCACTTTAGCATGTCTTTTGTACATCGACCCAGGTGTTACAATCTTATACAACTTTGACACAAAATGGAATATGGTCAGCTGTGCATTTACAGCTCAGCTAGTCAAAAGAGTATTTCATGATGATACTTCCATATTTCTTAGCCATATTAATTTTCTGATGGCTGATCTAAAAAGAAAGACATAATTAAGCAACTTCCTTTGGAGTCCTATATGGACTGGCAGTGTGGTAAAGGATAATCTATAGCTATCAGAATTACCTCAGTATACAAATAAGTGCCACCTTTTAAAAATAATATTTCAGTACCATTTTTGCTGTCATTTTATTTTTTACCTTTAATTCCTACCTTAAAAGTGACCCATATGATAAGCTTTTTGACCTAGATTCATGGCTGTTGCAGCTACAGGTAAGAAATCAGAATTCCACCAGCAAAGCAGCTAACCTTTCACATTTACTTCCCTGTATTAGTGAATGCCGTGACAAACTGGATCAGAAATTTACTACCCTAATAGCCTGCGGTGCACTGATTCTTCCAGTAAATATATCCTGTTTTTTCCCTTGCTTTTGAGTCCCCCTCAGAACTTTGGAATTTGAAAAAGGCCTTAGTGTTGTCTATCTCACTTTCTTGTTCACAGCAATATAGATATGCTATATATTTTACACATACACAATACACACGCACACAATACTGTCATGAAATTGACAGCTGTGAGAACACAGAAGCCAATACCCACGCTTTTGGCAGAAGTAGCCTTCAGAGAGCGTAATAAGATGTTTCCAACAATCAACACCTAGCGGAAATGCTTATTTAATGAAACCGGCATTTTTAAAAGCTTGTTTTTTTAAAACTGATTTTCCCCACTCATCCTAACACTTAACTATGCATCAGAACCTGTAAACAGAGCCAAAAGGTATAACAAAACTGCTTTAGTCTTTGCAATATCCAAAGTCAACGTCTTTGACTTTGTGCAACATTCTTCTACAAAATAAACTCAAGACATTTGCCAGCAATAACCTATATACCAACATGTTATTAAGAAACTTGGAGGCTTGAGTTGGAAGACAAACTGTCAAGCAACCGCTAATTGGTTTTTATGATGTGACTCACAGTTTAGCAATTTCCCAGAATTTAATCATAGTGCACCCAGAAAGATCAATTAAAGAACAGGCTCAGAATTTGTTAGAGCCCTGTGTGAAACAGGGGAAGATGATGACCTCAGCAGCTTCACCACAGAATTTTATGAATGAACAAAGAAATTATTTAAAAGGGCAAGATAAAATTAATCTTGCAGCCACTTTCATTGTTTTCCTGGGCAGCGAGTGAGTTTTTAAAGAGAATGGGTAAACCCAAAGGACTGCACATAACAGCTACTGTTTATTTTACTTTTTTTTTTCTATACACGGCTATGGCTTTTCTGTGTCTGAGTTAAATTACTTCACTATTTCTTTGGTCACATCAATTATATGACAACTCTTTCTGCAAAAAATGGGAGGAAGAGCACAATAAGGCAATGTCCTTTTGAGTCTCGTAGATCAGAAAAAGCATCACCAGATATTCATAAATGAAAAATGCAGAATTTGTCATTTCTATGAAAATCCAAATAAAAAAACCTGTGGAACTTAAAATAAAAAGATTAAGTATATGGTACTTTGGTAGACACACGTGATCACTACATTGCCGTAGTGCACTGTAGCATATCGTTATGTCACCATACAGTGACATGTAGACACACCCTAATAGGCATCTTCTTCTAATGTTTTATTCCAATAATATTTAGTAGCAACAAGTACAGTTACAAAATCAATAATACATGCTATCTTATAAATACACCATCACATGACAGAGAACTGGAATCTTAAAGGTGATGGTCTTAATTGAGCAAACATTTCTTGATTTCTTCAAATTAAAAAAATAAGTTTGCTCACCTAGTTTTCTCTCATCTCTGAGTGTGGACTTTTGAATTAATACAATGGGATGAAAGACAATTACTTCAGCATTTAGTGGTGTGGGAGGGAGTTGGGGTTTTATTTAATTATGCAGGAAAATTTTTCAGACTTGGGAAACCCGAAGAAATGCTGGTTGGGCATTTTTTCAGCAGAACAGCTTTTAATTAGAAAGTGATGAATCATTGAAACAAATATTTTACATGGGAATTATTAGCTCCAACAAAACTTAGTAAGAAAAGTTCTCAGCTGTAGAATAGGATTTCTAGTCAAAACTAAAGCGAGTGAGTTTGCAAGGAGAGTAGCTAACAGTGAAGTAGTTAAGCTTCTCGATTGAAAGAGGAAAGACCCAGGTTCTAGTCCAGGGGCAGGCAATTATTTTGGGCAGAGGGCCACTTACCCAGTTTTGGCAGGCTGTCAAGGGCCGCATGGGTAGCCTCGCCCCTTGACAGGTGCCCTGCCCCTGGGTCACCATCTTGGGACCAAATGTCCTAGGGCCAGCACTGGTAGAGCCCAAAGCAAGGCACAGGCTGGCAGGCGTCTGTGGAACCGGGCTGGGCTGCACCAGCAGGGAGAAGGGGAAGCTGGCCTGGTCCCATAGAGCCCCTGCTGGCTGGGACCCCGCCCGCGCTCCTGCCACCCTGGTCTGGGCCCTGCTGGCACTGATCCCGAGACACCAATACGGGCTCCATGCTCCTGCTGGCTTCCCACCCACTCACTCCCAGTGCCCCCCAGCCCCACGGTACAGGCAGGAGGCAGCGCACAGCCCCAACCCCCTGCTCACTGGCAGGGAAGGAGCTGGTGCTGAGCATGGGGAAAAGCGGCCCCTCATCTGCCCCATGGCTGGCACTCCCTGCTGCAGCCATTCGCAGCCTGCACAGGGTTGTCTGGAGCAGGCACAGGCAGCCCCATGCAGGCTGCAAGTGGCTACAGCACAGGGCAGCAGCCACAGGGCAGGGAGGGGCCACTTTTCCCTGCACTCAGCTTTTCCCCTTGGTCCTTCCCTGCTTGTTCCCAGCACAGAGGAAAGCAGCCCCTTGCCCACCCCGTGGCTGGCGCTCCTTGCTGCAGCTACTCGCAGCCCTTGCAGGGCTGTCCTAAGCAGGCACAGGGAGCCCCAGGTGGGCTGCGAAGGGCCGCTTCCCCCCCTTCACTCAGCACCAGCTTGTAACCCACCCCGCTGCCATCCTGGGCCCCGCTGGCTCTGGGCTTGCCTGTTGGGGCTCTGCACGGTGGCAGCAGCTGCAGCCCCCCAGCTTGTTGGCAGTGTTGGCTGCTGCTGCCCACCCAGACCTCATGCTCTGGGCAGCCCAGAGGCAGCAGTGGCAAACGCTGCCCAGCACAGTGTGATGGGGGGCCACAGCTGCTGCTGCAGCGCAGCCCCAATGGGTAAGCCTGGAGCTGGCATGGGGCCCAAGCTGGCAGCAGGGCAGGTTACAAGTTGGTGCTGAGTGAAGGGGGGGGGAAGCGGCCCTTTGCAGCTCACCTGGGGCTCCCTGTGCCTGCTTAGGACAGTCCTGCAAGGGCTGCAAGTAGCTGCAGCAGGGAGCGCCAGCCACGGGGTGGGCAAGGGGCTGCTTTCCTCTGTGCTGGGAATGAGCAGGGAAGGACCCTGGGGAAAAGCTGAGTGCAGGGAAAAGTGGCCCCTCCCCTGCCTCATGGCTGGCACTCCCTGCTGCAGCCACTCACAGCCCATCTGGGGCTGTCCTGAGCAGGCACAGGCAGCCACAACATGAGCTGCGAGCAGCTGCAGCACAGGGCACAAGCCACGGGGCAGGCGAGGGGCCACTTTTCCCTGTGCTCAGCTTTTCTCTGGGCCACTTTTTCCTGGGCTCGTTCCCTGCCCTTCCCCCCCTTACCTGAGGTTCTGGCGTGGGGCAGCCACATGCTCCCAGGCCAGAAGCCCTAGCTGGGGCTTCCGGCTGGGGGGACCGGGCAGGCCCTGCTGTTGTGGGAGCCTGGCAGGCTTCCCCCGGGTCCTACTGCCCCTGGTTCCTGTCATTTTTGACAGGACCCAAGGGCAGACAAATATTAATTTTCTAAATTTTTTAGGGGCCCCACAGGCCAGATAGAGTGGCCTCGCAGACCAGATCCACATCCCAGATGACATTCTTAGCCACTGGCATATTAACTACTGCATGGGTGTGTTTCCCTCAGTTATTAGAGCCATTATATATTATATAATAATTACATATTTGAGGGTGGGAATGTGGATGAGGATTGGCTTTCTTTGTCGAGTGGTCAGGGCACTCACCTGGAATATGGAAAATCTAGATTCATGTCTCTGTTCTGAAATTAGACACAGCTGGGTTGCCACTACCATGGGGTAAGTAGTATCTCCTTCTCTTTCCCCCATCTTTCTTTGTTACTAAATTTGAAAAATCTTGGCTTTCTCTACAAACAGATTAAAAACAATTTTCAAATAATTTCATGAGATATGAAATCCACATCCCTATCCAGCAGCATGCTTAAACAAGTGGCCTGATTTTCAGAGCTTACTGAAACCTGCAACTCCCACTGAAATGTTGGTCACAATGTATTTTAGCATTTATTTAGGCACATCAATTTTCTACTTACTTATTTCCACAAGTAATGGGAATACTTTTAAATAGCCTTATGTTTGGTTTGTTAATGAGTTAAGGGTCAAAGCTTGCAGTGTTTGCTCAGGCAAAATCCCCAATGATGGATGATAGTGGGAGATTTGCCAGATTAAGATCAACATATTTGGTCCCAAGGGAGTCAACTGCTCTTCTAGGTCAGTTATCCTGAAGACCTACTGGAAATTTACACAACTATAACTTTGTTTAAAATTTGCTAATGAACTGTACCCGTAACTATGTCATCTGACACTGAGGAATATCTATGAAGCACACTGTTGCAAAAAATCTTTTCAGCTAACCTTACTCTTACTATGAAACATCTGTTCCTAGGAAATATCTTTTTTAGGGAACTATTTATTTCCCAGAACCTTCCCTAGTATGGTTGGGACAGATCTGATAAGCCTTTACACAGTTAAAAAGTCCCATCAAAGTAGTAGAATTAGTTTTGCAAGCCCTAAAAAAAATTGCCTGGTTAATGCCTGTACACAAAAAAGGTTATATTTATTATTAAGCCACTTAGCGTGGCTTTAATTTTCTGTAATGAGAGAAGTGCTCAGTTCAAATTCTTTCTTCCTAGTACACCATTCCCTACATGATGCACATAAACTCTAAGTTAAATAGCAGCATAAACTCTCCTAACTTAAAAACATATCATTAAAATATACTAAGAAATCTCTATCTTCATTTCTCAGCAGTGTTTGCACAGACCATAAATGCCTTTTGGAATGACAACAGAATAAATATTTGATAAATATCATTCAGCTTAATGACAAAATCAGTTACTACTGTTTGACTGTAAAGACAAATGAGTAAGTCCTCCTTTATTCTCTTCAGTTCATCTGTCATACAACCAAAACTGAACACCTTACTGAACACTATTTATTTTTTGAACAGCTGGAACATTAACAGCCTTCATAGAATATAAACACTGATGAAAAACAACATTGTCGTGAATAATTTAAGAAAAGCTTTAATTTACAAACACTCTGAGCAGAATTAACAGTTTTCTAACGGTAAATGCAGTACCTGTGATGAGAACAAATGGGCTACACATGTGGTCACAATAATGACAAACAGAAATATCAGTAGGAATGGTGGGGAATTTATTTTTTACTTAATTGCTCAGTGTTGTGAAAACCTTCAAACCATTTTTACTGAAATCAGAAAGCATTCATGCCATGTATCATTTCACATGGCAGAACTGAGCAGTGAAAGGAAGCAGTTGCAGGTCAGAAGCTACATAGAAGGATAATTAAAATAAATGTTCCTCAGCTCCACCTGGACATCATAATTTCCTTCTTCTCAAATTATAATTCTGAAAGAACACTAACAAAAATCTGCAACACTTCTACGACAACATTAAAAAAATAACTAGCTATACTTCTAATTCCAGAAATGTTCATATATTTATACTTGAATATCTTTGTCAGCCTACTGTCATGCCTGTTCCATTTTCCTGTGCACTTATTCAGTAACAGTGGAGCCACACTGGTGCCTCAATGTGACATGGTCTCTGTGCTCAAGCAGCAAAGAAATGGCTGCTTCACTACATGGATGGAAGCATAAATTCCATAAGGGTAGGGGGTTAGGAAGGAAACAGAGCCTAGGACCCAAGCATCTGAATTTATACTAGTTTACAGCATAGTTGGAGACAACAAGGGAAAGGAAACTGGGATTATGCAAACATATGGTGTAACAAAAAATGTTCTGGAATTGTCTCTTTAAAATTTAGGTATTCCAGGGTCTACCCTAGAGTGGCTCACAGTTAAACCCTTCCTCCCCACCCAGAAGCACCTAAGAAAAATGGGACAGTACTTGGATTGCCAAAGATGGTTTTCATCTTAATTGGTCTTTATTAATATATACCAGATCCATGATGCAAAAATAGATTTTCATTCATACTCATGTAAATTAAAGTATTTGGAGTCAGGGTGTCAAGTCCAATATAGAGACATCATCAGTCACATAGTTCAGGTTGGGAGCATATCTGAGGTTTACTCCAAATCCATCTAGTATTATGCTCTACTGCCAGTTTTTGACCACTCTGGAATGGCAACGCAAGGCATTGACGAATAGCCACCAGACCCTCCAAAGCATCTGAACTGAGGAACAGAGAGGCAGTACTGTCAACTACCTCCACCCTTGCCCTGATGACACGTTAAACAAAATACATTGCACGTGACGCAAAAGGACAGGAGAAATGCCTTTCTAACAAGAGAAGTAAACCAGGAACAAATATTGCTTACTTATTTACTTAGGAAGAATGAAGTTTATGACAGCAGACAAATTTCAAGTAGCACCAGTCAGTTTACTAACTGAAGAGATGCATGTTGAACAACTCATGCTGTTCATCCTAATGAAAGGAAAAATAAATGATGCTATTGTCACAGCCTAGCTTGCTGGTTAGTACAGTCTAGAGCAGGGGTGGGCAAAATGTGGCTTTTGGGATGGACCCAACCTGCAAGCGATTCTATCCGGCCTGTGGGTGCCCCTCTGAAGATAAATTATCTCTGGCCCATTGGTGCCCCTCTGAAAGCTGGTGCCTCCAGGCTGTAGGCACCAGCTATAGTAGCAGCTCTGGCTCTGGTTGCAAAGCAGGGAACCCCCCACGCCAGCCTGGCCTGACCCACCCTTTCCCCCCCCAGCCCCAAGGCAGGGAGCACTGCAGACAGGAAGTTTCTGCCTGGCAAGGTTTCTGCTTGGTGACCCTGTGGCTGTTTGCAGAGGAGACAGCCCAGCCCTCTGGTAAGAGTCAAATTACAGGTATGGGTCTGACCCAGCCATGGGACAAGGACTTGTGTTCGGGGAAGGGGACCTGGAGCCACAATCGATCTACTCCAGGCTGGGCTGGGCCAGGCCCCACTGTACACCATCGTGTGGGGCTCGTGCAATGACCCAGCCACATGCCCAGGACTTGGGCTGGAATCTCCGGGCGATCTGAGCCAGGCTCTGGTAGGGATGTGGGCAACAGCCATGCTGTGTCCCCTCAGGAGATGCACCACTCCAGCCATAGCTATGAGTTCATGCGTGCCTGCTCTTTGAGTGCCACTTCTACCTGCTGGGTCACATGGAGGGTGAGCCACTAGTGGCACATTGACCACCCTGCCCACAACTTCCAGGCTGCCCACTACAACCAGCATGACCACAGGCCCTACCTAGCCAAGTTTCCTGAATACAGGGTGCTGGCTACAGCAAGGACATCTGCATGACCAGTAAGGGCAGGAGAAGGGGCAAGGACAAGGGTAGGCATACCCTGAGATGTGCAGAGAGCCCCATTTACTTTGACTCTGGCTGCACTGGCAGCCCCAAAGCAGGGAAGTGAGAGGTGCCTGGGCCCCCTCCCACTGCATAGTTGCAGGGGAAGCATTTCCTTTATGCCCATGACCCAGTGAACTGGGCTGTGACAGAGGAAGGAGAGAGAGAGAGAGAAATGAAGAGAGAGGACAGAAATTGAGAGAAGCACTCTAAGTCTAGCCAGGAGTAGCCATCCGAGAATGGGACAAGACCAAGGGATTGACTTTGAGTTTGGCAGAGAGGGGCAGGGTGTTAGTGCAACCCGACTTAGCAGTTACGAGCCGGCACCATGCTATGCTGTGCCTGAAGCCTGTAGTCCTGAATAGCGGGCTCAGAGCTAATAATCACAGCTAGCACAAAAGTGGACAGAGGTTGAGGGGACCCCATCCAGACAAGGGCTGAGTAACCGAGAATCTGTTCCTTTGATGAGACAGTCCCTAGTCAGCTTATTCTATCAAGTCATGGCAAGTGAGACAACTGGTGGGGACAAGCCAGGGGAGGAACAGGGCCAGTGACTGGAAGAGGTGTGAGAGGTTTATTGGCAACATACAATATGCAAGAGTAAGGTTTTATTTGAGCCATTATGCAATTGCTTCTATATACACTATGCAAAAAAACATAAATCAGGGCAAAAAAAATTTTGAAATAAAATTAAAAACTTTTATAGTAGACATTTGATTTTTAGTATATCTTTTTTTATCTCTACTTTGTTAAAATGTTTTCTTCTGAAAGATTTTGTGTGTGTAGCCCTCAACTTGATTGGTTTGTTGCTGTTCTTGGAAGGTCCAACGCCCCTGAAACCCCCACTGGTTGGTCAAGGACAATGGGGCAGGTTGTTAGAGGGGTCACAACACCACACTACCTGATAGGTTGTGCCTGTGCCATGTGGCCTAGAAGGCAAAACTTCTGAGGCCCCAGGGGTGGGCCATGCACCATAGGGCAGGGCCGCCAGAGGGGCAGTGTTTCCCAGTCAAGGGGTGGACCTTCTGATGTCAGGGACCATATGATGAGGACAGGGGATTCTGGGACCAATATGGTGGCAAGGGGGGGTGGGGTTTGGTGTAGGATGGGCAGGCTTTATATCATGGACCACGTGAGAGGACAGGACTCCCAGCTCCAAGACCGCAAACTCTCCTCCCAAAAGGCATGCTTCCAGGGCAAGGGGAGGGATTTCCAGTGGCAAAGGTCAGGGGTTAGGGGCTGGACTTCCAGTTTCAAGATGGAGGCACCTTAAGATGACAGGGCACCTGTCAATGGCTGGGACTGAACAGTTTAACAAGAGGTGTACCCTTGCAGCCCTCGACAGCTGACTAGAACTCACTAAATTGCCCTTCAGCCAAAATCAGTGCCCCGCCCCCAATCTAGCGCTCATTGTTAAATGTTCTTTCAATCCTCCCTTGCTCAGCTTCACATAGTGGAATCGATAGATAATGAATTCAGACCAGTGGGACTGCAGTATAATTGCATGGTCTTGAGTAGAATGGTATCAACAGCAGAATAACTGAAAACAGCTGCATTTGCTTTAAGTTTAAAAGGGCACCTAGTGCTTTTATTAGACTGCCTCTCATCTGCAGATTCATCATTATGAAAGCCACCTAATGACTTACTGGCTTTCCCCCTTCTGTTTAGTTTATGATGACTTAATAAAACATAATTATTTAAAACATTACGATATTTAGAAATGGGTGGGGCAGTGTAGAGTTTTAACCAAACAGAAGCAGGTAGCTTTACTACAATGTTTTTCCCAATATCTAAACATACTACTATATGCTATGTGATATCTTTTCCCCATCCTCTCCCATAGCCTAGTCCCATAGTCAAAATGCAGAGTTCTTTCCTCTTACAAAGGGACAAATCCCAAGTCTCTGCCTATAGTCCAAGCAACGGAGTTCTGAGCATTGGTGCTGCTGGTGTCATGGGAAAAGAATCCCTCAGTACTGTCCACAGGTTGCCAAAGTCTGCTCAGAATTACAGCCCACAGAGGATTTGGCTGGAAGCCACAGGCCCATCAGCCTTCCTCCAAAAACCCCTACATGCAGAAATGCAGGGAATGCTTTGCTCTCTAGAAGTGGCACAGGTGTGGCACAATTATCCTATTGTTCTATTTCAGGTTCTCTGGAAGTGGCACAATTATCCTATTATTAGGTGAAAAGCAGAGCTGCAATGATCGCACTGCAGTTTGTAAGGGTTCTCCAAACCCTCAGAGGAGACTAGAATAGGATTCACTCCAACGCATTTAATTATAACAAGATTTTAAGTACTTATTCTAGTTTTTAAGCCAACACAAAAGGGAGCAGCTTCCACTACAGCAAGAGATATAGTACCAATGCTTACCTTTAATGAGAGCATACTTGGACTAAAGTGTTCATCTATCCCTATGGATCAAATTCTATTCTCAGTCTCTCTGCTGTAAGTCTTCATAAGGTTACTTTGGAGTTAAACTGGTAGAACAGAACAGAATCTGGACCAGTAAGTTAACATAATAATCTGTTCATTACAGTTTGTACATACTTATCAGACAGTGATATTATCAAATGATTTGGCAAACAAAGAACCAGAAAGAACTTCCTAGATCATTCACTTTTTTTTGCCCTACTACTGTTGGGGTGCTGTTTCAAACCTTCATGTTTCTCAACCTGTCATCAAGGTTTTTATCTTCCCATTATTTCTGATTCCTGGGACAATATCCAGAAGAGCAGGGCACAGATTTACATACAGTTAGCAAGGGATGGAAAAGGCAACAAAAATACATCAGAAATAAGACACCCATGAAAAGTATAGATCCTGCAGTGAATGGGAAGGGGAAGCTATAATGAATGATGTGAAACAGTCTGAGTTATTTTTATGTTTACTTCAGTCTTTCCAAAAACACGTCAACTATTTGATGGCAAATGCAGTTAAGCAACGAAGATAGGGGTAGATAATCAGCCTACAGCAGAGAAAGAACAAGTTAGAGGCTACTTTAACAAGATGGATATTCTCAAGTTGACAGGGCTCAGTGAGATTCATCCTAGAGTACTCAAACAATCACCTGAATTGGCTATTGTAATTTGAGAACTCATGGAGGTTTGGAGAGGTCCCAGAAGACTAAAAAAGCACTTTGAAACAAGCTTCCTGAGCCATTGGGTCCAATCTTATGCATTCCCAGCCATACCCAAATCTCCATCATCACCACTTCAAGCTCTCACACAGAAATGAAAAGGCACAGTACCCAAAGCTTCAAAACCACCCTACAACAGTGGAAATGAGAACACTGTCAGTGTCCTGCCACTGCAATGACAAATAAGTAGTTGGTTAACATTTTTTATAAAACAGAAAAAGGATAGCCAAGGAACTAGACCGATCAGTCTAACTTCAATAGCTGCGAAGATACTAAAACACATTATCAAACAATCAAAATGTAAACAGCTACAGAATACCGAGGTGACAAGTAACAGCGAACGTGGATTCATAAAAAGCAGGTCACACCTAACCAACCAGATTTTTCCTACCATGCTATATTGGGGGGGGGAAGTGGGGGGCGGGGAAGAAGAAGGGGAGGACAGTGGATGCAATGTACTTCAATTTTAAGAAGATATTTGACAGTTTTCTATGACATTTTATAATAAGCTAAAGAAACATTGTGCAGTTGGAGCTATGATAATGTGGGTGCATAATTTGGGAGGCCACACTGAGCCAGGCAAGCGGCTGTGGTAACCCTGCGCTGCCACTGGCTTCACGTCTGGCCAGTCGGCACCCTCCGCTGCCAAATCTGCCGCCAGCTTCCTTACTTCTGGGGACGGGGCCCTGCACAGGCTAATTGGCCCTGGGCCCCACAGCCTACTCGGATCATCTATGACCACTAGTACTATCTCAGACAGTAACTCTTTTTACCATCCTCTCCAAAAGTCATTCTGAGCCAAATCTAATCTATTTCAGTACCCTTTCTTATTTCTTTACAGTCTATCACATTAACGTACAGCACCACTTTGCTACCTTTAATTTAATTTCTGTATTTCCTGAACAGTGTATACTTCCCAATACATTTCCTAAAATACTAGGTCAGAAAAATACATTGTCATAGGCTGTGAGACCCTCTGCCTAGGACTGGGATCCAAGACTAAGTCTATGATTTTTATTGGATGCCCCCTGCATGTCCTGACAGCAGTGCTCCCAAGCACATCCTGCCCACCCATTCCTGCTCACATGTGCCAAACTCAGCAATGCAGCATGAAGCCATTCCTCCTGCGGTCACTCTGGTGACGTCAGTTCATGGCATGCTTAAGAATAGTTGCTGGAGACACCTCCAAAGTGGTCTCACACTTGCATTTCCAGGTTTGACACAAGCAAGCAGGAGCGGGTGGCAGGGTAAACTTGGGATCCCCCTCTAATAGGACATGTATGGAACACAGCATAGATTTCACCCAAGAATCAAACCTAATGTCAGGACCTGGACAGCCTAAAGGCCAGCCTAAAAACAGAAGCGCAAAGTGGGAACTAGGGAACCAACAGAGCCCAAGGAGCAACGGGGCACAAAGACTACCCACTCATCAGGAAACAAGGGTGAATACAATCTGAGTGAGCAGTCTGAGTCCTACTGCCAGTTACTTCATCAAGTACCCGGGAGCAGCTCACAGAAGCCAACCCAAGGCAATGAACCAGACAAAGGCAGCTGGACTCAGCTACTGACTCACCTACCTCAGCTGATACAGACTGTCTGAAGACAAGACACCTGGAAACGGTTTAAATAATCAAGTCTTTTGAACAGTGTTTGAAAACAAAATTATTCTTGGTTAAAATTTTGTATATGTAGCTTCCAACTACACAAACATAATTTTTGCCTGCTATCTTCATCTATAAACATGAAATAATCTGCATAAAACCTAATATAGAACAAGAACATAAGATATTTATTTTCTGTCTTATACATGAAAACGCCATTACTAATGTGTGTGTATATATGATTAGTATGTGAAAGTAGCAATCCTAATAGTTATCCTATTCTACTCTGGAAAGCCAAAAGGAAAGTAGTTTCTTAAAAATTACTACTTCAATATGTTCAAAACAATTCTCTTTTCATTTAAGACTATGAGGGTCAACTGCTTTGTATTAGTGGTGATATTAAGCAATCCATGCCAGCTCATCATTTACAATCTAAGACAACTGTTGCTTTTATAGGATTTTTGCAAAATTCACATTCATAATTCAATTATTTAATTCAATTTAAAACATGCAACTGGCTTAGGTCATAAACATGCCCCGAGGCAATTGTAAGTTTAAAAATGTTTTCATATGTATATTAAGTTCACGTTAAAGTTCCAGATAGCTAGTCAAAGCAGTGCTCCAGCATGTGCTTAACTTTTTCCAGTGGTACAGACAGAAGTGCAGCTCCCAGCTGTCACTCGGAAAGATTTTTCAAAAATGTTCCGAGTTGCAATGTTACTCCAGACCAAACAGAAGTTCACTGTTGGTTCCAGGGGAGGGGAATCCTGCAGCCAGGTTCCCATAGCAAAGGCCACAGTTCTCTGCCAGAGCTCCTTGTTTTCAGAATAGGAGGGGGAAAGGCTGTGGAGGGAGCGTATTCTTGGGGCTTCCCAGCTGGTGCTGAAGGGTGGGGCAGGTAAATTGGAGCCCCCCACCTCAGGGGAGCTCCAATACAACTGCCCCACCTTTCGGGGGGGGGGGGGGGGGGCTGAAAAATCCCTAGACTGAACTCCCTCTGCTCTCTTTCATCCCTCCCATTCTGAAACCAGTGACAGGCTGGGAGCTCTACAGACACAAGTTACAAAAATGCTACATTCTGAAATGCCTTTATCTGATAACTCATGCAATCAGGGGTCAGATTTTCACCTGCTTGGCCATTTTTGAAGGTGTCTGCAGCCATGCACTTGTGTGTGGTCACAACTATAAACTGCTTTCTGTGGCCAGATTGGGCAAAAATTGCCATTTCTGTCTGCACCCCTGTTTAACTTTGAGTGCAAATTTAAAACATTTTGCTGCACAGGGAGAGAGATGAGCTTACACCAAAAATATTTACGGAGATCTATTCACCTCCATCAGCTGTCCCTACTTACAGAACTCCCACTCAGCTACCAGTCTACAAAGACACAGTTCTTCTCTTTAACTTCATACCTCTCCTGACGATTTATATTTTCTGTGTTAACCACATGAGTTATTATATTTTGTGATAATTATATCAATAATTTAATGAGCTAAAATAGAGAGTCCAGTTATTTCCTCATTTTAGATTCCAAATTCATCCTGTTTTCTGTGTCTACCTTGTTTTGGTTGTAAACGCTCAAGCCAAGTGCTGTTAGGATGCTGTGTCTTGTGTAGTGCCAAACATACTACTGGCCCTCACAGGATGTTGAAGATGAAAACAGATGAACAAACCATAAAATCAGCCATGTAGCCAAATACCTGTTAGCAGTTTCTTTAGAGGGCTTAAGGAGGGAACTGGCACAGAAGCAAAAATCATTCTTCCCACCCTGAAGCATTCCACACTGGAGTAGTATGGCAAACTTGGGACACACACAAGGCCACAAGTGCTGTTTAAGCATACCTTCTCAGGAAATGAATGAAAAGATTCTTTTTCTGGGTCCATCAGCATCATCCCTCTCATTAAATTTACTTAAAATTAATTTGATAATTTTGTTATCAAAACAATTTCACCTGAAAGCAGTCAAATGACATATAACAGTAGTGCTTGACCTTTTCACCCTACAGGCCAGATGGGCAATGCTGTCTATCCATAAGCTGGATCCAGCTACTAGGCCTGATCTAAACATGGGGGGAAGAGTGTGGCCCAGTCTTGATCTGGCCCTGCAAGGAAAAGGGGTGGGGCATTTATAAAACAGAAAAAGGATAGCCAAGGAACTAGACTGATCAGTCTAACTTCAATAGCTGTCAGACCAATCTGGTGGCTTTTTATGATCAGATCACCAGATCATTAGATAGCAGTAGACATAGTCTTCCTGGACTTCCGGAAGGCTTTTGACACTGTCTCTCACCCCGTTCTCATTAAGAAAATGGAAGGCTGTGGCGTAGACACCCACGCAGTCAAATGGGTCGCCAACTGGCTGGAGGGCCACACCCAGAGGGTGGTAGTGGATGGGTCCTTCTCAACTTGGAAGGACGTGGGCAGTGGGGTTCCGCAGGGCTCGGTCCTCGGGCCCGCACTGTTCAACATCTTCATCAGTGATTTGGACGAGGGGGTGAAAAGCACCCTGTTCAAATTTGCTGATGACACTAAGATGTGGGGGGACGTGGGCACACTAGAAGGAAGAAGCAGGCTACAATCGGACCTGGACAGGTTACAAGGGTGGGC
>NW_017728992.1:88954294-88961451 GCF_001723915.1 Gavialis gangeticus | reverse complement strand
TTTAGGTTAGACATCAGAAGGCGCTATTTCACAGTCAGGGCGGCTAGGGTCTGGAACCAACTTCCAAGGGAGGTGGTGCAGGCTCCTACCCTGGGGGTTTTTAAGAAGAGGTTAGATGAACACCTTGCTGGGGTCGTTTGACCCCAGTACTCTTTCCTGCCATGGCAGGGGGTCGGACTAGATGATTGTCTCAGGTCTCTTCTGACCCTAGAAACTATGAAACTATTTAGAGGGGGTGGCCCAGGACCAATCCAGCCATACAGGGCTTGGAAATTTGCCAGCAGGGGAGAGGTGGTATTATTAATTGCCACTGCTTCCTCGCCACCAAATTGTCCAACTGTGAGGAGCCCTGAATGGTGGAGTTAAGCATCCCTGGTATATAAAACCAGCATTTAACAGAAAAGTTCTCCTCTTGAAAAAGACAAGAGGATTGCTGATGTTGGGCTAGATCTTAAAGACTGTTTCATTTATACTCGTTCCTTACTTAGGCAAATCTTACTAAGTAGCTCACGATTTGACCTGTCAAAAATGCATAAGAAATGCCGTTAATCACCCCCTTGGGAATACTTATAATGTTGAAAATGGAGAAACCTAGCTGAGATGCAGTATTTTGAGCCAAAGGATGTTTATGTAGCTGGCTGCTATACCTCCATATGTAGATATATGCCCAATCTAGAAATCACATTTTTAATTGGTCAAAAGTATTTGCTGAACTATAAATAAATCTTTGTACTGATGCCTGAAAGCTTGTACAAAAAGATCCAGTGATTGAGGACATCTGAACCAGTTCCCTGTCTCTTCAGAAAGTATCCCTTTTACTCCTTGGAATACTTTGTAAATGGCACTTACAGATGATGGGTAGGAAGAAATGGGCACTCTGGTTACACCAGGTTACGAGCAGCAGGGTCTGGGTCTACTTGGCAATCGAGGTACCAAGTGGGGTCAGGAGGTGCAAGCAGAATCCAGAGACAGCCAGGTCCAGAAAACAAATCTGAGATTGGGGTCTAGGAAGAAGCCAGAGGATCAGGCAGAGAGCTGAGTTAGAGAGCAAGCCCAGTTTTGAGCAAAGAGTGGAGTCAGAGTGCAGAAGCAAGTGGGCTGGGATCAGATTGAGCCTTGTCACCTGAACACTTCCTGTTCTGGGTCAGGAGAACCCCAGCTAGCCTCCAGTGACAGGGAGTGGGAGGAGAGATAGGTCCTGCTGGAGGTTTCACACTAAATTTGACCAGCCTGCGTGACTAGCCACAGGTTGGCAGGTTGAAAGGAGCAGCTGTGCTGTCCAACCAAGGCCCTACCTTCAAGGCTGTGGTCTGACAAGTAAAGCATGGACAGACTTTTCAAAAATATTATCAACTATGAATTATCAGTATTATCAACTACAAACCTTCACAATGCAAAAGCCAGACTGCCCCCAAATATGAGTTTTAAGATCACATTTCTCTTTGATTTTTTAAAACTTCCTGTCCTGGCTAAAAAATGGGAGACATTTACAGCATTACCAAATCCTACAAATTTGTAATAAATAATGGGATCTTGGCCTCAAATGTGGAAGCATTCAGCAGAGGGTCTAACTAAATCATAATGGGGTCCCATTATGGTTGGCAACTTACAAATATATAGTAAAGAACAGTTCCTAGTCTGAAGAGCTTAAAATCTCATGCAAAACATGGGCAGAGATTTGTAATGTGTGGCTTTGAATACAAGTTGCAAAACTCATCTCAGGGGTTATTTAATAAATACTAGATGGGAACACAACTTAATTCTTTCAGAGCTGAACAGGATACTAACTGATGACCTCCAGCAATAACAGCAGATAAATAGCTTGCTCGAAGCATCCAGGCCTCCCATAAATAAACCCATGATATTCAGGTATACAGAACAGAATTCCTCCATTTCAGCTACAAGCAGATGATGGAGGAGATAGGTGGACTAATCAACTTAGGAAGACAAAATGAGTATCACCAGTAGGTTTAAATGATTATTTGTGAAATGGCACTGGAGTCTGAAACGCTAGGATTCTAGGTTTCTCCTTCTTACTCTAAAAGGTCCAAAGGTTGCAGGCAGCATAGCCAAACACAACATTTTTTGGTTTATCTGCAGAGCCTCAACATAGGATTATGGATGAACCCTTACCATCTGAGTTACAGACCCAGCTCTTTTGGGACAAAAGAAATAGTAGATTTGTATCCTCTACATGTGGTTGCCTTTATGACCTCTTCAGCGAATTCAGAGAGACTTCTCAGCCACATGCGTCAGCCTTTCTGTTTATTCTCTGAATTCATTCATTAGCAAATTCAATTTAATGATACGGTTGTAAGCAACAAAATTCCCTACAGCCTTTACCTTTTCATTCAATTCCTTTAAACAGCACTGATAAGAAAAAAAATAAAGCTGGCTACCAAAAAATTTACAATAATAAAAAAGTTGAGGAAATTTTCACATATTTTCTAATCCATTTGAAAATAGATATAGGGGAGTTTCCTCATTGTTTGGAGTCTGCTTTGTGAATCAATAAGCTGCCGACTGATTGACCCAATCTCTTCAATGATCCATGAACTTGAAAGAACTTTTCACCTAATACGTATTATTACTGTTGCTTTCAAATTTTTTATTTAGATTATCTTATTCTCCAGCATGGTAAAATAATCGCTATACATATCAGAGAGGATTAAGTTGTTTTATAGTTTAGCTTTGATGAAGAGGTGGCCATGTAAAAATAAACTAGTCAGCATGTCACAATATGAGGAATAAAAGTATTCAAAGTATTAACAAATATTTTAGTAGGGTAAATCAGTTGTATGTTTGCTTTTTCAAAGCAATTATTGTGTTATGAACTCTTAAAATATTGCATCTCATATAACTAAAGTGTGCTCTCAGTGCGTCTATACAATGCGTAATACAAAGATTGTGATACTAATTTTTTTTCTAATATCTGTTATTCAAAATTATTTGCTAAGTAGTTTCGCCAAAAACATTCAAATACAACTCAATGTGAATACATGATAGATGATATTAAATTTGCTTCAACTACTCAGAGAGAGGAACTGGAACTGGATAAGCATACTGTATGACACAGGATACTGGACAAGATGGATCTATAGACTTTGTGCCCCGTGGGGGAAGCTAGGTGGACCCAGCCCAGCTTTGGGTGGGGTGGCACATGCTTGTCTCTTCTCCCTGCTCCCTACCCTGCCTTCTTCCACCACAGCCAGAGCAGAGCAGAACTGAGCAGGGTGAAGGTGGATGTGGGCTGCCCACTGACAGCTTGGGGCTCTTTGCCTGCTTGCCTTGCCTCTACCCACCTGGCAATGCAGGAGACAACTTGTCACCCCTACTGCTGCCAGGTTGGCAGGGGATGCATGGCAGGTGCAGGGCCCCCAGGGCAAAGGCAGCAGTGCAGGCAGCCCCAACTCTGCAGCAAGCAGCCCCTATCCACCTCACGCACAAATCGGGGGGGGGACATGCCCTCCCCATGGCTCCCCTCAGGGGTGCGTGCAGCAGCAGGGAGCTGCCCCCTGGCTGAGCTGCCCATGGTTCTGTCCTACTCCCCAGCCTGGCCACAGGTCCCATGCACCACCCTGGCTGGGCAGCATCCCCAGCCCCAGCCCTAGCCCCTGCTCCACTCCCTCCCGCATGGTTGGGGCCTCAATCTGCGCCCCCCCCCCCCATAACCCTTCCCTCTCCCATGCCCTTTCCTCCACCATACACTTACCTGCAGGGAGCTGCTCTTCATGC
This sequence comes from Gavialis gangeticus, assembly GCF_001723915.1. Classification (NCBI taxonomy): domain Eukaryota; kingdom Metazoa; phylum Chordata; order Crocodylia; family Gavialidae; genus Gavialis; species Gavialis gangeticus. The sequence goes on along the minus strand of NW_017728992.1, from coordinate 88,957,716 downwards.
TGCCCAGATGTGTTCCAGGCCATGTGCATGCATGCAGTTGCACACATGCATGCGGCGGCCTTGTATCCCAATCCCAGCAGCCCCAAATAGGACTCCTTGCAGGCTATAATGCTGCCCCCCCCAGAAGGGGAATCCTGCCATTTCCTGAGAGAACCCAGGCATCTGGGGGTCTCCGACTGGCAGAGACCCCTGGTCCCAGGCCCCATGGGCCTGTGCATTAATCCGCCTATGCACTCAACACTAATGGCTACTATTTGTCTCTAGCCCAGCAAGCAGAAAGGGCGAAGTCCTGTGTTAACCCTAGTATAGTCATAACTACTGGCTGAGCCTTGCAGCCTTTGTCTGAAGGAACAATTGAGCTGGTTCAGGGCAGGTGTGCTGCTGCATGCAATCTACAATATCTTAATAAGCCTTCTGATATTGAAAACAACATTATTATTTATACAAAATGTTTACAGTAGGGAAGTCCTGTAAATTACTCAAATATAAAATAACCCTGATTATACAATGAACCTCCAATAATTACATTCTGCATATGGAAAATTTATAAACCTATTATAATTTTCCAGGTGTACTACCTAATTATTGGAGGTTTGCCTTTAATTTATCCCCCTCCCACTGCTACAGCAGGGAAAATAAATCTGGGGGGTTAGGTAGCCCCTTTGCCCTCTACCTCCACTCAACTTCTTCCCCTTGCAGCCCTTTCCCCGTTTCCTTACCATCAGGCCCTGCTCTCCCTGAGCACATGGAAGCGAGGAGCAAATTTGAAAGCACTTGAAACAAGGCTAAGAGCCTTGAAATTAAACATGCTGTAGAATTTGTACATAGTACCCACAGACCTAGTCACCCAGAATTGATGCATTTTACCTTTTTTGAAATTACTGCAAGTTTTAGCACAGGTACTCCATGAACACACTTTTAAGCAGCACCTACATAGATATAGTACAAACTATGCATGCTGGTCAGCTTTACCTCATGGAGGGTGGAGTGACACTAATCATATGCAACAGGCTGAGAGAGGGGGAGAGAGAGGGATTCTGGGTGAACTGTTTAGGGCTCCATTTGGTGATATTTGCCAGACATTTAAGCTGGTGAACAAACAGGAATGATTTGAAATGGGAAAAAAAGTTGCCGCTCAGCTGTGGAAGTGAAGAGGAAGTCAAAATGTATGCTATGTAGTGGCTCAACATCACTTGAAAAAAGAGTCGGCATTGAGGAGGACTCTGCTTAATAAGCACTACACCATGCATCTTTTCAGATGGGCTGCACTAACCGATCCTTGTGGCTGTTTGCCCAATATGGGCCATATGTTTTATAGGCATGCTCAGTGTTGGCTGCATTTAATCAACTTCAAGTTGTTTAACATTACTAAGTACTGTTTCCATACCGGAAGCCATGAATCTTTTGACAGCAGTTTAATGATAGCCAATATATTTAATGAAGTTTCCTTGTATATGAATTTAAGATAAAGGGGCTTTTTCCCTCATGCTTATTAGAAAAGAAAACCTCACCTGGTATTCGGGTAAACACAGTAATAGTCTTGCTACTGCCCTTGCAAGGGTCTAGGGCCTAGCCCTGTTTCTGTCCTGCAACACCAGAAAGTTCCTGCTACTTCATCAGGGTCAGACATGACTGGATAAACTTTTTTCTCTGTTTTGCCTTCCAGAAATTAGGTGCCTGTCTTATTTGGCATGTGGTGTGAAAGAAATACATACTTGCTACAATATTTATTTAGAATTCTCCATTTTGTTCAGCTGTTTTGCTAGCAAATCTATGGGCTATAGAATTCACAGAGGTCATAGAAGAAGCATAAGCCCTGTATAGCAGAACTAAGATCCAGGGGTGGCCACAACACTCCCAGTGGCTTCAGAACTCCTGCCTTACTCTGGCTATCCAGGCAACTCCCCCCCACCACTATTTTCTCACCTCTCTTCTGCCATACCTTGCTGTTATTATCTGGTTTGGGAGTATGGGAGGCTGTCCCAGGGTCCCAGAGTGAGCCTTCATCTTTTTCTAGTCTACAGACTCCTTATGAACCCCATCTGCCTCTATTCTGCCCTCAAGACACTAAACCTGGTCTCCTGGCCTGTATGCACCTTCAGGGACACTACCTGTCTTAATGGCTATTCACAGACTCCAACCACCCCTACCGCCATGCTCATACCTTGCAGGTGTTACTGGTTATCTTATCACTCATGGGGAACACTCAGCCACAAGATAATTCTAGGCCACCTCAGGCCTTTACCCTCTTTTTGGGGCCTCAGCCTTCTCAGCCTCTGCCCTGGCTCTCTAGCTGGGCCTTTTCACCTAGGCCTACTACTCCAGGCCAAACTTCTAGGCTCTAGCCAGTCTTCCCTCTTGGACTCTGGTTTTACCCCTCTTGGGTTTCTTTCCTCTTTGGTCTATAGGAACCTGGCTCTAGTTCTGTGCTATTGGGCTCTTTCCCCCCACCCCTTGAGCTTGGCACCCCAGGCTATGGTTCTCACCCCTCTCAGGGGCCCTCTTAACCCCAGGCTTCCTATCACCCCTCTTGGACTTGTGTTCCAGCCCTCTCAGCCTCAGACTTCCTATCGCCCCTCTTTGGTTGGTGATCTGGCCCTCTTGGCCTCAGGCCTGCTATTGCACCCTGCCCCTAGCATGGAGGCGCTCTTTCCCAAAAAGTCTGCAAATACAGACTACCTCCTGGACTCAAGCCCTGAGCTTATATGCCCTAAACTCAGCCCTAAACTTCCAGGTCAAGTGACTCCCCCCACACCCCACCCCAGCTGCCACAGGTGTTCTCTCTTAAGCTGGCTGGCTGCCCACTAGAGCAGCTTACAGCTGCTGGGCTAGGAATTACAGTATAGCCCTGTTCCCTGGTACTATTACAGGGCAACTAGCTTTGCAGTAAGCACTCTGCTGTCCCAAGCAGTCTTTTCTGCCCTGTTGTACTACTTCAGGGCAGTAAGCTCTGCAATAAGCACTTCCAGCCAAAAGTACCTAGGCAGCCTGTTCTTCTGCTCCTCTTAATAGGCAGACTATCCCATCTCCAGTTCTCCCTACTGCTGGTGTTTCCTTAAAGTAACAGGGAGCCTTGGGTTCCCTGTTACACCTTGTCAAAATTAATTTAGCTAAGTATTCAAAATTAGTTTTGTAGAAAACATTAATCTAAGTATTAATTAATTTAATTACTTAATACAAATACCAATTAATATAAATACTAATTAATATAAATTCCTTATTTCATTCCTTGGAGATTTCAGGACAGCAGAGACTCTCTATGCCTAAAAAAAGGTGATTGAGCCTGGAAGCCTGCAAAGAACTTTTTTTCAATTACTCAGTTGGTCTAATAAAAGATATCACAGCTACCCAAATAACCTTACCTGCCTTAATCTACATAGCACTCTTACTGGAATCACTGGTGGATTATTTTTCCATTGTAG
>NW_017728992.1:88942546-88949294 GCF_001723915.1 Gavialis gangeticus | reverse complement strand
TTCCTTGGAGATTTCAGGACAGCAGAGACTCTCTATGCCTAAAAAAAGGTGATTGAGCCTGGAAGCCTGCAAAGAACTTTTTTTCAATTACTCAGTTGGTCTAATAAAAGATATCACAGCTACCCAAATAACCTTACCTGCCTTAATCTACATAGCACTCTTACTGGAATCACTGGTGGATTATTTTGCCATTGTAGTCTTTACTTCTCCCCTTTAATTCTGTACAGGATATCCCAAATATCATACCCTCCTTGACCACAATGCTATCAGCCCCACTTTAAACAAACTGAAAGAGCAAATTACTGTGGAATATTTGCTGTTTGTGCTAATATTGCACACTGCCTGTTTAACACTATTTATATTATAGGCAGGTAACTTTCTGATGCATTTATTTTCTTACCAAATGAGATATTTAAAAACCTGACAGATATCTACACTGCTGCAGATTTTGTCACTGGCTTGTACAAACAAAATACATTTCACTATATTATCTGTATTGCCACGGCACCTAAGAGCCCTAGTTACAGACCAGGACCTTGCTATGCTGGAACAGATCAGAAAGCCAATCCCTGACCAAAAGACCTTACATCATAAAATATAACTTTGCCATCTTTGCACTCTTTGAAGAAAGAAAGAAAATAAAAGTGTTGTTAAACTATTTTAAACACATTACTCCATTGATCCTGACTCAAAACAACAGAATTATAATCAGCAACTGGTTCATCAAAATGATTATTTTCTATTTTTCTCTCGAAGGAACTACAGTAGATAGTTAATCTGCATTAATCATTAGACATTTTATATAAAGAGAATTATAAGCCCCATGTCCTATGGTTTCAGAGTTAGCATGAATCAAAAGCAACCCCTGTGAATAATCTTTGACAATTTGGCCTAACATTTTTTTAACTACTTTTACAGTCAAATGAAATAACCTTCAGATATATTTCATTTTTCTCAGTTTACATACATAGAATGCTAAGTTTTGCTCTTTAATTAACCTTGTTTTAATTGATTTCAAGCTCCATGAACACTGAAGATAGAGCTGAACATGATGATAGGCTTTTAATTTTGTATGTGCTATTCATGAACACATTTTCCATTATTCAATTAGCTTTATAGATGCTTGAATATTTCTGCAAATGACATGTCCAACTATGTTTTTTTTTCAGGCAATTATTGTAATATTTCAGTTGTAACTGAAAAACATCTATTTCAGAGACTGATTTCTCAAATTATGCACAGTTAGGAACTATGTGCATCTATAAAAAGAGATAAGGACTAGGTACAAGAGGTAGATCAGAAACCCACAAGAAGGGGAATGTTAGTCAAAGATTGGGATGCAGAGTGGAATGGATCTGAAAAAAAGAAAAAAGGAAAGCTAGAAGTAAAAAAATAAAAGTAATACGCAGGGAGAAAAAGCAAGGTTAAAAAGAATGCTTTTTAAAGCAAAACCTTAAAAGCAGATGGCTCAGATACTGCTTTGACTGAAAGAGGAAAGCAAAAAGACAGAAAGGAAAAGAAAAGGAAGGAAAGTAAAATGCAAGAGCAATAAAGTGTTTATTTTGTGTATTTCTCACAAAGGTTGCTTTACTTAACACTTTGACTATGATTTAATAGTTATTTGGCTACTTCTCATTAAAATACTTAATAATTTCTTCTCCTTTTGCACCATCTGGACACACATGTCCACATATACTGAAGTATAAGAGTGATGTTGTAGCTGAGATGATCCAGAAATTACACAACAGGCAAGGATTTCTTAGGGTGATAACTATATAGTTGGTCCAATATAAGGTATCACCCTAAGAAATCCTTGCCTCACACATATATTAAAGGAATAGATACAGTTCAGCAGGCCCATAAACACAAAGTTGACAGATGTGGTGGGCTAAGATAACATTAATGTTCCATGAATTTAATGGGTTCTAGCAGTGATAGTCCTCACAATCTTTCTTAATACATTCCGGGCACATCTACATATTTATTAATGCACAGTGATTACTGCACATTTATTTAGTACTTTTATAATGAAATACTAAAATTAGCAGTAACCAGAGTTACTGTGCAGCACCAGCAAATACCTTTTTAGTGACACTAATGCACGAGTAGCCTAATAATACTGCGCAATAGCATATTAGCACCATTTGTGCTGTGACATGCTAGTGAGTAGTATTATTAGGCAGTGTAGATGCACCCTCCATCTCCCTTCCAAATTCTTCCATTCCTTTAGTACAAATACAATAGAATAATGCAATATGCCTAACTTATGAAAAATGCAGAGAAATGGTCAGCCATGTTAGTCTGAAATCAAGCAAGAAGAAGGGCTGTGTGGCACTAGAGACTAACTGGTTCAGAGATGCATGAGCTTTCAAGGCACCAACCTACTCTGTCAGTTGCTTCATAGAATAGTGTAGCTTCCTGCCTCTCTGAACTAGTTGATGTCTAAGGTGCCACCCCGCCATACCTTCTGCATGAAAAACAGAGTACACTGTGATATAAAATAAGACCACCTGCTCTGCCATTGGGGACTTGTAGACCCATGGCTGGAGGCTGAGCAGGCTTATTATAGTGGTGACCCGTACTCACCATGCCACAGCACTATCAAAAGATATATGTGGCCTTTCAGGAGGGAAAGCATATTCCCTCCTGTTAAGTGTTCTGAACTCCAGCCCACAATGTCCAGAGATAATCCCAGAATCCCTCTAAACTTGATGAGGTGAAGAAAGCCAATAAAGAAAGACAAAGCATCTGGAGCTGATGAAATCCCCAGTGAAATCTTCAAGCAAGGAGGAGCGGAGCTCATTTCACAGCTCCATGCCCTCATCTTAAGCATCTGGAATGATAAGGAAATCCCAGATGACCTCAGGGAGAGCACAGTTGTGACAATCTTCAAAACAGGAGACAAGTCCAAATGTGGAAATTATAGAGGGATCACTTTGCTGTCCAACACAAAAAAGATCACTTTGCTGTGCAACACAAAAGAGAGAATGCAACCCAACTACTGAGTGAAAATACAGAACACCACTAAAACAGAAGAATGTAGTAGCATTACATGACCACAGCTAAATTTTCACTGACTGATCAACGATCCAGAAATTACAATACTGCTATTCAGCAATTTCTGGGAGCTCAGTTTTACAGATTAACTCCCTTTAGCTTTCAGTATGCATCTTGCATTCATAATAAATATAGTAATTGTGAAATGGTCTCTCTTTTTACAGGGTTCAAATGTCTTATGCAGGGTGCAAAAAATATGAAAGAGTACTTCATCAATGAATTTAAGATCTTCTAGTAGGTGTGCTTAGTCCCAAACCAGACTCTGTGAATTTACAGTATGTACTTCAAAATCATTTTATTTGACTGAGGAAAAGGTCAAACCACTCAGACCATGAATAAGGAGAGATAGTAAGACTTCACTTTGCCCATTTCCCAGAGACTTGTAGATATTATACTATCAAGAAGCTTTAGAAAAGGAAAACTAAAGAAACTCTTACCTTGCATTGTTGTTTTTGTGGGTTCTGAAAACAGGGGAATGAGCAAGAGGTAAATGAGGTAGACAAATGACAGCCCATTGTAACGGAATGCACATGCTGTAGAGAGAGGAAAAAAGAGCATATTTGTTAGTCCAGGTACTATGAAAAGGGAACAGTTGAGCTTCATGCCACAATGCATTTACCACATAGGCTACATATCTGACAGCTGCTTCTGGCCACTGTACACCTCCATAGGAAGGAACCTGAATCACTAGGTGCACATTTCCTATAGAACAGGGGTCGGCAACCTATAACCCCTGGCCAGATCTAGACTGCAGAATCAATGGAACTGTCCCACAGTAGGGGACTGCAGGCATTCTCCCTGTGCCATTGCAGGGAAAAATGGTGGTAGCTATTGGATCCTAGCACTTGCTCTTGTGCCTGCCTCTAACCTGTGGTGTGTCATTCTAGCCCGCAGCTGGAACAGGGCTGCCTATCCCTGCTACAGAATGTTTCAGGATTCAATTTACTAAGGAAGTGAAATTCAAAACATGCCAACAGTCATATACATTTCACTTGAGAGGAAAGGTGGTCTTGGAGGGAGGGCGGCTGGAAGAGAAAGCAGATCTAGGTTCTGTTCTCAGCAGCACCTCAAGCTTCCTACATGACCTTGGACAACTAGTCTTGTATCTGTCTATCCCATTTTCCCAATCTACCCACAGACATATAAGATGTTTAAACAGTAATACTTGAAAACCCTCTGATATTTTTATATGAAAGCACATACAAATTCATATAATTAGGCTTAGGATACAGAATACCCTGGATAGACTAGAGAAATGGTCTGCAATTAATCGGAGAAGTTTCAACAAGGACCAGCGCACTTAGGAAGGAACAACTGCATATGCAAATACAGACTGGGGAAAGACTCACTAGGCTGCAGTACTGTAGAGAAGGACCTGGGGTGTTACAGTGAATCACAGGCTGAATATGAGCCCACAGTGTACTCTTGTTGCAAAGAGCAACAGTGTACTGGGTTATATTAACAGGACTGCCACTTGCAAATCAAAGGAAACAATTCTTCTCTTCTGTTCAGCACAAGTGAGGCCTCAACAGGAATACTGTGTCCAGTTTTTGGGCCCCACATTTCAAGATGGATGTTGACAGTTTGGAAAGAGTCCAACTCAGAGCAACAAAAATGGTTAAGAGCCTGGCAAGCAATATTTATGAGGAAAGGCAGAAAGAAGTAGGGTTATTTAGTCTGAGGAAGAGAAGACTGAGGGGGATTTGAGAACAGTCTTCAAATACTTTAAGGGTGGTTACAGAGAGAATGGAGATGGGCTTTTCTTCATGACCAGGGGGAAATCACTATAAGCAATGGTTTCAAGCTGCAGCAGAATACATTTAGGTTAGAGATTAGGAAGAACTTTCTGACTATGGCAGTGGTCAAGAACTAGAATAGACTACCTAGAGAAACTGTGCAAATTTCCATCCTTGGATATTTTCAAGAACAGGTTAGACAGGCACTTGGTTGGGATGGTTTAATCAGGGATGATTCTTCCTTGAGCAGGGTATTGGACTAAATGATTTTGTGAGGTCCTTCCAGCCCTACTTTCTTATGATCTTATTATTACAGTTAAGGTTCTACTCAATTTGTGATACCACAGATTTTGCAGAAAAAACGTGAAATATGGGATTGTCTGCAAAATCAACCAAAAAAAATATAAAAACTTAAAAAAATAAAATAAAATACTGAGACCCCACCGGGAGCCAGTGGTCCTCACTGCCACTGTGGCCCAGCCTTACAGCCTACCCTGGGGGAAGGCACTGCTTGGAGGGGAGACATGAAAGGCAGAAGATGCTTGACCCAGGGTAAGCTCCACCTGGCTCCAGCTATACACAAGATGGTAGCTACCCCCTCACCCTTCCTTACCCTGCCAGGACATAGGCACCCACCTTAATGGATTGTTATTATTAAGGTAAGCAGAAATTAATATTTCTAAACTTTTTTGTACAACTCTTCATCTAATTTACTTTGCTGTATATTGTGTATAAGCACATCCAGAAAACATCTGTGGAATCTGCTATTTATACCGCAACCAACACATGACACCACAAGTGACACATGTTTAGTTTCTCCATGATTTAAGCAGACCACTAATCATAGTTACTGATCATCAAGGAACTGTAATGATGTATACATGCCTGACAATGCATCAGAAAGAGATATACAAGAGTAGCTAATTAGCTCTCAATTTGTGACTAAGGACCTGGTTAGACGCAACAGCCAGAGGACTGCAGCTTAGCCAGAAAGGGGCAGCAGGTGGTGAATATGGAAGGAGCTGTGAAAAGACTTCACATTATTCACTCTACAGCATCTCCCAAGTCAGTTACTCTAGGGAGAGAGGCTGATAAACAGGAAAGGCAGAAAACAGCCCAGAGCACTGATGAAGAATTAAAAATAATCACTACCCGTCTACAGGGCTTCTGAGCTGAAACACAGATGACAGGGTAGACCAGAGTTCCCCTGTATCTGCTCTTATCTTTCTGGAGTGAAACCAGTAAGCTTGAAAATAAAGGACTACCAAACCTCAGGTGTGAGAGAAGCTGAGCATGTAGCCCTCCGGGCTTTGAGGCTGGATTTAAACTTTCTGCCACTCCCAAGAAAGGTGAGACCTAACTAAATAGGCAGGAGTAGGGGTGATGAAAAGGACTCGCATACCAGTCCTGACCATGTGGGGATGTTAGGGCCCTGTTACACACTGCACTGTGATTTGCACATACTGATCTGTGTCAGTGCTACCTCAAAGCTTTGGAGCAATCACATTCAGGCCAGCAGGGGCCTGGGGAACTGAAAGGTAAAAAACCAGCCTCCCCTCCTCCCACCCCTTCCTATTCCAGGCCTCCTCCTACTCCCTGGTCCCAGGGGATCCTCCAGTCTGCTGCCCCCTGCAGCTCCCAGGCTCCCCCCTACCCCTTGGAGTTCCCCCCTACCTCCTGCCTGCCCTGCCCCGCTGCCTCTGGAGCATTACTTACTTGGGCTGCCTGTGCTGTCTGTCCTAGGGAAGCTGGCAGGGAAAAGTTAACCTGTCTTCCCGGCCGCTGATGTTCTGGGCTGCTGAGAGCAGGAGCAGCAGCTGCAGCATTGACTGGTAGGCAGGCTAACCCTTCCCTGCCTGCTCCCACAGGACAAGCAGCACAGGCAGCCACAAATGAGCTGGGGAGGAGGGCAGGAAGGCAGTGAGAGGAAATCTGGAGTGCTGGGGTTGGGGGGG
>NW_017728992.1:88940937-88941723 GCF_001723915.1 Gavialis gangeticus | reverse complement strand
GGGGGGGGGGGTGATCTGGCCCAGCAGGGGAGAGGGTGGGGGAGATGTTTATACTAAGGTATAGCCTAGAGTGGCTGCACCTTAGGTGTAACACAAGCTGGGTAACACGGATCATAGATAAACTTGCCCTGGAGTGACATAACTGAGCTTCATAAGGAGTGCTTAAAACTAGTTGCAGGTGTTAATATGCAAACAATCCAGGGGTTAAGAGCTCCAGAAACCACCCAAAATAACCATGTAAGAAGGCTGAATTCAGGAAATTATCATCATTATTATTATAAAGAATTATTCACGATAATTAGGCTAGCCAAGAACATTTTTAATCCATTTCCCCCTCTCCCCCCCACCCTCATTTTTCAGGGAGCAATTTAACACTATCATATAAACTTTCTTTTTCTTTTCTTTTTTTTGAAACACGCAAGATATAGAACCAAAACCCAAATGTTATTATTTATCCTTGAAATAACATAATTTTTATCTTAAGAAGAGTGCTGCAATGAGCAAAGATAAACAACAGATGATAAAACCGAACAAAAGATCCCATGGAAGGAAAACTGTCAAAAAGACATAGAAGGAGTCAGAGAAAGAGAAACTCATATCAGTGGTATCTTAAAATCTCTTTTCTATGGAGGAGGATATACTTTGTATAAAACTGGGAGCAAGAGATTTTAAAATATCACTGATATGAGTTTCTCTTTCTCTTCCTCCACTCCCCCCACCACGGTGCACAGCCCCCGCCACCAGTGGCAGCAGCAGGCCACTGGGGTGCCTGTGACCCACGTAGGT
>NW_017728992.1:88913023-88935937 GCF_001723915.1 Gavialis gangeticus | reverse complement strand
GCTCCAGATGTTTCCAAATCCTTTGGCAGACATCCTACATCTTTCTCCTATTCACTGATATGAGTTTCTCTTTCTCTTCCTCCACTCCCCCCACCACGGTGCACAGCCCCCGCCACCAGTGGCAGCAGCAGGCCACTGGGGTGCCTGTGACCCACGTAGGTGCTGCCACCTGGTGATGCATGGCTCCAGCCGGAGCTGCACATAGCAGCAGGGAGGGCAGCCAGGCCAACCCGCCTCTGTCATGCGGGGCTCTCCGCAGCACACATGTGGTTCCCAGCACTCAAGCTCCACCCCCTGCTTCACTACCATTATGTTTTAAATCAAGCAAATAAAAACATCCAGACATACACTTGTTAATATAATACCTAGAACAAATATGAAAAAACCCCACTATATTATGTAACTGAAAACATACCCCTAAAACAGAAGTGATATGCTTTACTCTTATTTGAATGTGCATATTTCCACTTCATTTAAAATTTGCATTATATGTGGACTTTTGAACTTTCAGATGATACACATGCTAAAAGAAAATTTAACACACGTAGATATAAGGTTCATACCAATCTAAAGGCTATTATTCCCTTCATGTATTAATATCTGTATATTATCTGCTTACACTTTTCTTGCCACTGCATCCTAGATCCTTTAGTTAAAAATCTCCAGAACTCTTTTTTTCCCAGGGTTTTTGCAGTCTAAAGGATATAACAACAGCAATCAAACTCTTAAAAAGCAGCAAAAATGCAAATATTAAATGTTCTTCACTTTAGATGAATGCAACTGAAGTTGGCTCTAGTTTATTTAGTTGAAGTACCCAAAGTTCTGCTTCCATTAAGATGGAATGAATGCTTTTTATCAGATAAATGTGACCCCTTCCCTCAGCTATCCTTCTGTACATCACAGTTTTTAAAATACATTAGACCCTCACCTTAGAAACACCATTCCAAATATTGGTATTGGCAGACAGATACCATAAATGACAGTCACTGAGAATGTCACACACCTATTTCTAATCAGAGGCAAACTACAGCAAGAAATGAACCTAGATTGCCAACATGTTACAGATTATTTAATATGGTCTTGAAACTGTTACTAAAAACATCAACACAAGCTCTTGAAGTGAATCTGCCTTAAGTTCCTGTCTTAATTTTTCCTAATTTAAAGACTGCTGAAAATGGCACGTATATTTTGCTGCACAACTTAGCACAAATATTTTGAGGTAGGGGTGGTCAACCTGTGATAAGGATGTTACAAGTAGCATGGGCAGCCTGTGTGTAGGGTATGTGGCAGACCAGGGAGGGGACAGGCAGCACAGTGGCAGATAGGGCAGAAAGCAAAGCAGAGAGTTGGGCAGGGAGCACAGGGAAAGAAGCAGAAAGCGGAGCAAAAGATCAGGCAAAGAGTACAGGGCTAGGAATAGAAAGCAGAGCAGCAAATTGAGCAAGGATGAGGGATCAGAAGTGGCACTTAGAGGGCACATGGCTTAATTTTTGGCGCACCTTCCAGAAAGGTTCGCCCCCACTGGTTTCAAGCAATATTAAAAGCCATTATTTAATCTTCTGTTTAAACCAACTTCATTCTAAACAGAACATGCCCCAAAACACATGGCATTTTCTTGCATTTTGTGAGCTTGCAATACCTTCTTGTTTCGTACTTTAAATATTGTTTGTATTATTAGTTGTGCTGTAGTAGTGCCCAAGGCACTTTTAAAATAAGAAGCACTTTACATATCTAGAATGAAAAGGTAGTCCCTGCTCACCAGTAAATTGGGGTTTGCACTAAGAAAGCATTAAAAAACTTTAAAATAGGGGTATCAAACCTATGGCAGGCAGACTGGACTCAGCCCACAGAGCTGTATGATTTGGCCTGTGGGCCTTGGACCCCATATACTGTGTGCAGAGTTGGTCAAGCATTCAGGTTGGATCCAGTTCTGCGGCCACTGTTCACTGCACAGGGTGTCAGTCTAAAGCAGGCTTGTCCAACATACAGCCCGTGGGCCACCATGTGGCCCACCGAGGCATTTTCTGGGGCCTGCGGTGCTACGACGGGAAACAAAAGTAAACACTGTTTACTTCCGTTTCCACCCCTTGTCCCTCCCCCAGCCCCTCAGCAGCTTCCTAATGGCTGCTGAAGGGCTGAGGAAGGGACAAGGTTTCCACATGCACCGTGTCAGCTTGGCGTTGCTGACTCAGTGCGTGTGGGAAGAGGAGTAGCCATGTGCCACTCGGGACAGGATGAGCCCGGACGGAGCAGCAGGGGCTCAGTTGCACTTTCCCCCTACCTGCACTGGTCAGTCCCAAGCGGCACATGGCTCGGCCGCCATCTCTGCTGGCTGGTGCCGACTCGGGTAGGTCTGTCCCATCCAGAGCAGCATGCAGCTGAAGTCAGCTTCCCACATACTGCTGGGGACAGGAGGAGGCTGGCCAGGTCGGCACCAGCCAGCAGAAGCAGCAGAGAAGCCATGTGTCCTCGGGCCTGACTGATGCAGGCAGGGGGAAAATGCAGCTGAGCCCCTGCTGCTCTGGCCGGGTTCGTCCCGTCCCCAGTGGCACATGGCTCTTCTGCTGGCCGGTGCAGACCCGGCCGGGCTCCTCCCGTCCCCAGCAGCATGTGAGAAGCTGACTTCAGCTGCACACTGCTTTTGCTGGCTGGTGCTGAACCAGCTGAGCCGGTCCCATCCAGAGCAGCATGCAGCTGAAGCCAGCTTCCCACAAGCTGCTGGGGACAGGAGGATCTTGGGGGATGGGGATTTGGAGCTATTTATTTCTCCCCTTCAGTCTCTGGGGCAGTAGCTGGCTGGATGCAGAATGGGTCCCTCCTGCCCCTGCCCACCAGCAGCTACCATGAACCTTGCAGTAACAGGCAGGTGCTGCAGGGCTGCACAGGCAGGGTCTCTCTGGCCCAGACAGAGGGTGTTTAAATATGGCTTGCCGGCCCACTGAGTGATAAAAAAGTTCATGATCCGGCCCCACGTTCAAAAAGGTTGGACACCCCTGGTCTAAGGCATGTGCTGCATGTGATGGTCATGCCAGACCAACCTTGCATGCTGGTTCAGGGGCTGGTCTAGATCAGGCTGTGATAGAGCCAGTATGCAGGGCCGGTCCAGCAGGGCATCACGTGCAGTACACTTCCCGTGCTAGCTGTGTGCAGCACCTACAATAATGGGTCCAGCCTGCATGCAATATACACCGGCCTTGCTTGTCCTGTCTGTAGTGCACAGGCTGGACCTGGCATCGTGGGCTCTACACACAGTGTATCTGTCTATCACAGGGCATGTGCTGCCTGTGGTACCCCATCACACCAGCCCTGCACACTGGCTCCAGCATGCAAAGACAGCCTGAGGCCTGATCTGGACTGGCTCTGGAGACAGCATGAAGGCCTCGTCTGGCCAGGTGCTGCATGCAGCACATGCCCTGTGCCAGCCCCTGGCAGTAGGAACTGGTTGCAGCACTGGGCCCAGCCTGTGCAACACCTGCAGTGGGGCTGGCATGTACCACCCACCTGCTGCACAGGGGGCCAGCATGGGGAGCATGCTGTACATGGTACCCTGCTGGGCAGGCCTTGTGTGCTGGCCAGATGAGCTTGACACCTTTGCCCCAGAAAACAGAGGCCATGATTTCAGTTTCTTATTATGTTTACATCATATTTCAATGAAGTACAATTTTCTGTTTGAAAGTGGTAATAATAAATAGCAGAGGCATAACTGGTAGAGTCTGCTCCTGGGGCAAGCTGATTTTGCAGGGGTTAGCACAGAACCTGTCACTAATCTTGCACTGAGCACCAATTTAAGAACTGAAATTTGGTGAAAAATGGAGGCCAGAGGATTAACCCTCTCCAAAACCTTCCTCCTGCAAAAGTAGCTTAGCTTGGGAGCGAACCTCTGGGCACAGCAAACAATGGCTACTGTTACAGGGGGGTAACATAGCAGCAGGTGTGGCTGACAGTGCTGCTTCAGGAAAGGTGCAGGATGTGGGGTGGAGAGGGTATGAGCAAGGGAGGGTTCCCTTGCTCGTACCTGGGGGTCATACCCCACTTGTCCACCCACAGTTACACTACTGACAACTAGAAAGATTTTCTTAAAAATAGTTCCAAAACAGCCAACATTTAAATGTCTCTTAGCAGTGTCCCCTCCCGCTGTCCCTTTCCCTTTTATATAAAAACTTTTCTTTCCAACAGTCCATTCAAAGCATCTGACAAGGTAGGTGGTTGCTTACTAAAGTTCATGCCTCTCTGAGACAGTTAGTCACAGGGCCACACTCCACTGCCCTCTGCCTAAACCAACACTTAAATTAAGCACAAGATGCGTAAGTATATTCTGCAATATCTAACTCTGAAGGACCATCTCATACCCATTACCCCTTTATTCGATTCCCAATGTAAACAAAATCACATACCCTTATCCTTTACTTATTATTTAGCTTTTAATTTTCAATATAATTCCACAAACAAATATTGTGTAGCAAGTTCCTGAACTTTAAAGATTTGCTGCTGCTTTTTTGTCTGTCTAGTAACTTTTTGGATACATTTACCTATTCTTAAAAAAAAATGGACACTAAAAATTGGAGTACAACCAGATTTTTATGTTTTTTAAGTTATAAGCATGCAACATTTTGTGGTCTTCTACAGCTTAAGAGTCCTTAAACTGTGGAAAATGTTAAGTTTTCGAAGCTGAATAAGAAACTCTGGAGAGCACACTGAATGTATACATTAGAAAAGGAGGAAATAGTCCTAGAATCATAATTCCTCAGAAGAATTCCTTTTGAGAGGGGGAAAAAACGGTTTCTTGAGTGAGGAAATATTCTGCTTTTTTAAAGCTTTGACAAACCTTTCAACCCAGGGTCTTCCTGCCCACCAAAAGAGCACTGTGGTACCGCAGATGTCAACTGCATCCTGACTTATAAGAAGTAATATTAACTGTAGCAAGACAGTGACAACAGCAATAAATAAATAAATAAATAGTGAAGGGCATAGCAAGCTTAAGACAAAATTAGCTATCCACTCAAATTGTTTTGTATTTATCTTACATTAACAGAAGTGGCTTTTTAGCAACAGAATTAATTTGCTGTCTGCTGCAGCTTCCTTCTTTCAAGAACTATGTAAAAATAGATTTTTTGGTAAGCTTTTACTGTAGGCTCGAGTGTATTATATATTATTCTTAGCAACATCCTCCCTAGACTGATGTGTGTGCATTAGCATGAAGAGGAATCGATTCATCCAACTCTAATGAAGCCATATTTCTTCCGTCTTCAGCAGGATATTGCATGGTACTTATATCGTGTTTAACAACTTTACAGCTGAAAATTTATTAAGAATGCTCTGCAAGGATATTCGGGGGGGGGAGGGGGGATTGCTACTTTTAGACTTCATCTTGGTTCAATTTTCATGCTAATTTACCAGGAAACAAAAACGTGTGGATAAAAATCTTCAGTGGAAAAAGTGCTGCAGGCAAAATACTTAGCCCACTGAAAAAGAAGGTGGATGGCAAAAAACCAAAGCTGATACTGCTCACACATTACAATACTCGGCTATTCCTAAGAATATCTTTGAAAGCAAGAGGGCAAAGGACAAGGAGAAGCTGATGATTCTTAAAACTGGTATTTCTACGAGGGCAAAAGAATTAGGTGCCAACTCTCCAAATGCCAAGGGAGCTGGATGCTTAACTCCTTGTAAACCCCTGTTAAATATCACAGCCTATTGATACATTATTTTCTTATTTAAAATATGAGATACAATTTGCAAATATTAAACATTTGCCATAGAATATAAGCTCTCCAGAAAACTTAAAGCAAACTGTTTACACTTTTCACAGTCATTCCAATTTATTTTCCCCATCCAGACTTACAGTCCCAATTCCCTCACTCAAGTCCCCATATACAGTCCATCTCCTTACCCAGCAACACTATCCCTCTTCCCCACTGGCTCCTTGTATAATTGTTCCCTTCCCTCCCATATTAAGTCAGGTCTCCCTCCCTAGACTCGTTCTTCATGCGGTCATCCTAGCTCTTTGTCCCAATTTCTCTGACCAGCCAGTTTTACTTCTCTCTCCCTCCTTCCCAGTTTCCTCCCACCACCTCTTAGTTTTTGTGTCGTTATGAAGCCAGTCCTAGTTTCCCTGTAGTTGCTACATGCTCATCCAATTTTTCTCCTCACTATTTTCCTCACCAACTATTAAGTATCAGTCTGCCTGGTCAGCTGCAAGGGCTGAAAGAAGGCTGAGAGTGCACAGCACAGATGGAAACTTTGGAGATTTTACCTGCTTGGACTCTAGAGAAATTCTCTTTGTCATGTGCAAACTGCAGCTTTTAAAAGCGTTAAAATTTGGAAAGATTTTCTTGAGGATGGAAACAGGCACCTCAACCATATTTCAAGTCCATGGTGCACCCTGAGAGGGTACTAGTGTATTTAAAAGAAAAGAACATCAGATTATTTTTTAATATAGGCAAAACCATGTATTTTCCTTCAGGCCATGTACAAATGTTCATTTCTAGCAGTGAAAAATGTCCACTACTAGAAATTATTCCAGGAAAGGGAAGAGTATAGACATTCAGTCTACAACCAACCCCTCTCCCCTGCTTCTTACAGCTTCCCCAGGTGTGGATGATCTAGGATGAAGATGCAAGCAAACTGACCTCCAGACAAAGTCAAAGGAAGTTATCGATGAGAAAACTTGCAGGAATGAGACCCAAGATCACCCTGGTTGGTTGAAGAGAGTATTATTACAGCATCTCTCCAGGTATATGCAGCAAGAAAGGGCCTGGGTGTAACTGAAAACAGAACTTTGCCCTTCATGAATGACCAAAAGAGAAATAATGTAGTCATATTAAGTTTGGTCATGAAAATCACTTTTCATTAACTGTTTTTGACACTATTAAAAGTCAAACTAACACCAGGTGTAAGTGAACATGAATGATTTATTTAAAATGAGAATGATTTATTAAAATGATTTACTTACATGCTAACCTTGTATGCTTTCTAATCTTTTTTTCCCACCTTTCAGGGATTTTTTTTTCTCTTTTGTTCATTTGTTTTTACTTCAGAAATTCAACTACTACTCTCTGGAAGCTCGTAGAGCAAAAGTAAGACTCTGTACCAGAAAAATTGTAAGCATGTTATATTTAGAACTGCATTCTTGAGAAAGGGTGAGAATATTGTGCTTTTGAGACTATAAGCTCCGAAAGCTTCTTTGAGAACTAAATCCCATTGCAAAATTACTTTCCCATTCAAGTACCTTAAATATATAATTCCCAAATAGGCTGTGTAAAGCCATGTAATAACCATAACTTTTAACATTTTTAATAGTCTTAAATGTATTTCTTCTTCCTTTCTTCCTAGTTCCTAATACTACTGGCCCATTTTTGTTTCTGGTGACATTTAGTGGAAGTAATTCCTTTGAAGTCAATGCTGAGGACAGGCAAGATTGGAATTAGGTGTTACTGTACAAATACATGAAATACACCAATTACAATTACCCAAATAACTTTCTAAGAAGAATGAATATGTATTAATGCCAGAAAAAAAACTTTATATTTTGGGAAAGCCAATACATTCTTTCATAAATAGATAAAATCTAACCTTTTGACTATAGCCACACTTCCACAATAATTTTTTTACTAATTAATGCTCATCAGCACAGAAGGTAGCTGGACAGTGAACTGTTCCTTTTTCTTTCTAGAGAATCTAGAACAAGACCTTTTCCTCTTATGTCATTAGTCCTAGAAATGTACCTTGGGTACTGCAATTATTCTCCCCACATGAGAGAGAAACAAAAAACCCCCAAACAAATGGCATAATTTTTTTTTCATACTTGGAACAATGTGTTCTCAAGAAGTCTATCTTGGTTACTTCTGGGTACTTTTGGCTTCAAAAATTAACATGGATTTTTACATCTTTATGTGTTTAATGCTTTTGAAATATGTTGGGTTTGACAAAGAAAATCCTTATCTATTGTACAGGTTATGGAACTCCAAGCTCCCCTAAAATGGCCTACCTATAATTCTTTGCCGTGACCTTTTGAGCCAAGATAGTGCTTCACTTTCATTGTACTCTCTCTGTACTGTCTCTCTCCACTCAGGTCCTAAACTAAGTTAGTATGAATATTACACACACATTTTCAAGCACTGGTACATAAATTAAATTCTTTGTGGTTTGTACCAATCTCTTGCACAAGTAAACAATTAAGCAACACATTCTGGAGCCTCAGAGAGATTTATGTGAATTTTTGATGAAACACTGCTGCCTATGATCCCCACAACAGTCTCAACCATCCTCTGCTACACTTTCACAGGAAATCCAGGGTCAACACCCTTTGTTAAAATGATAAGGGATACAAGTATTTCCAAAGTTAAATGCAGTACAATCAAGAATCTAAGACAGGGCTCATGGTAGTAGCTGGCCAGTCAATATTTCAAGGTCAGTGAGATCTTGCCATATATTGTGGGGCTATTTCTGTTGCCTTCTTATTTGTCTCAGTTTTTCTCCTTTTCTTGATAACATTTCATTGGCACTCTCTTACTTTGTTAGTCAGTTGGATGAAGCAGCTTTCTTTGGCTTCTTTACATTTTGAGAAAAGGAGTAGAAAACATCCTTGGGTTCGGTCTCTTCCCTCTCTCACTACTCAGGCAAGACTTTTTCCCCCCGATTCCCCTAAGAGAGCAGATCTATCAGATGACTTCAGGGTCAGAGCCAAACGGGTTCTGCAGGTACCTAAATGAGGTATCTGCAATCATTTTCTCCTGGGAGAGTTGTTGCCACCTGTCACTAGGCAAACTGAAGGAACCTGCAAAGCACACAGAGATGTGTGTGCAATGTCCCCCTGTCTGACAGCAACAACACTGAAAGATCTGTGTTCTTCAGGAGCTCAGCATTTTAATGTCTGTTCAGGGGTCTCTGGGTAAGTTTTTCTACCAAAAGAAAAAACCATGGAGAATACTCCCAGCCCCTTTGAACATGTGTACACAGCCTTTCAGGCAGAAGTAGTACTACGTTTCAAAGAACAATCAGGATGGACCTTACTCACATAGCCACAAAATGCCACAAGGCAGGCTTACACTCAATGCCAGGAGTAAGCTGTGACAAACCATAATGGCTGTGGCTACTTTCATTCAAAAACATAAGCAACAGCAGTGGTAGTGCCCTCCCCTTTGTAGGTAATAGCTCAGTGGCTATAGCATCCAGGAAGTGGAAGACATGGATGTTATGGTCCCCTTATCCTCAAGATCTCCTGATTTATAGAACAGTGCTCCAAACACCTGCTCTAGAATGGACTACCCCTTACTTTGAAGCTATGCAACTTTTCATAAAAGAATTCAAGAGATGAAGCAAGAGGGTGCATAATTCTGTAGACAACTAATTATGACAATTACCTGGGAAAAATGAGACCTAATTTCTGATCCCTGCTCCAGGAATTGATTATGCATTTCCCTCAATTAACTGTTTAATGTAAAATACATAAGTAGTCCTTTTTTCTGGTTTCCCTTTTTATCTAGTTTATAATCAGTGATCCACTGCTTTGTTCCTGGGGCTCCACAGCTGATGCAAAGGGTGGGGTGCATGAATTAGAGCCCCCTGGCACCTCAGAAGAGCTCCAGTACACCCACCCCACACCCTAAACTGAATTCCCTTCACTCCCTTTCCCCACTCCCATTCTGAAAACAGCAACAAGCTGGGAACTCTGCAGACACAATTTACAGAAGATGCTACATTTTGAAACACGCTATGAGGGACAGATTTTCAAATCGGCCATTTTTTAAGCTGCCTGCAGTCGTGCACTTGTGTTTGGTCACAGCTATAAACTACTTTCTGTGCACAGATTGGGCAAAAGTTAACACTTCTGTCTGCACCCTACATGAGCTAATTCAGATACCAGAAGTAGTATAACTGCAGCAGTGTGGCACTCCATCCATTCTTCTCAGCCCTGGTTCCCAACAGGATAAATAAAACCACACTCTTACAGTTAACTGCTTCTGGTATCCAAGACAGCTCTCAACAAATTACTGTTGGTGTCTCCACATGGCCCTGAATTTTGTACTGTAGCCCCTTTATGACGAATAACTTTACCAGGAAATGGACTCAGACTACCAACTTGTTATGCAGCTGCCAAACAGGCATCAGATGCCAATAACATTTAGTTCCTCAGGCAATGGATCAGATTCCTGCCAGTGATCTAGAAGAAAAAGCTTCTCTACACATTACCAGTCCACCCATGGCAAATGATCTTTGAAAATATACAATTGTGAAATATTAATTTCAGTAAGAAATGGAAAGTAATATTTACTTGTTTGCTCATGGTCGTTTGACCTGACACCACTCCTAAAAACTCTGAGTCAGATGAAGGATGTGGCAAACTAACCCAAAAAAATGTTACAGTGAAATAAATATGACCATAATATCCCAGTGAAGCAATAACACTGAGAAATGTTCATATCATAGTGAAATTATGAATATTAATATGTACATACATTTTAAAACATAATTATTCATTTCAGTTACAGAAAAAAAAAAGAGAGCCAGCCACCTAATTTAGCCCAGCAGCGGTACAATGGGTCCAAACTGAACACACCTGCAAGTCATACCAGCAACAGGACAAAGCAAACTAAAAAATATTACAAACCCATAGTATTAAAAAAAGAGAAACCGACACATACGGCAGTAACAGTGATCTCCAAGGAACCCTTATCTTTCTGCTTAAAAATATCTATTTGATCCATTATTGCAAAATAATTCTTTCTTATTACCAACATGACATTAAATATCTGTGGGGGGATATTTTGACTTCTTGAAAGTGTCATGGATAGAAGGCGCATAAACCTGCAGTGCTCTTCTTGTGAACAGATGCCACAAAACACATCAATCATTCTAAAGAAAAGCAAAAGTAAGCAAGAGAGCATGTATGTGCAACATATGCCAGTAACTACTGATATCTGGGACAGCCTACACAACAAAAACAGAAAGAGCAAGAATTTTCACCACCATCCACCAAAACTAATAAACAATGAGGACAAATCTTCAAATCATTGTTATTTATGATGTGTATTAATATAGTGTCTAGAAGTTATGACTCCTAATGGAAATTCTAGAAGGTTATAGGGAATTCTAGAAGACTAGAGTCTGTAGCCACTAGTGAGAGAACAAGCTCAGGTATGGAAAAGGTCCAGCACCAGAATTTGGTGAATTTATTTACAAAGTGAAACAGAAGTGTTCTTTACCTTTATGCTCCCAAGTCCATAAAACCTTATACTAAGTCACCAACATCAATCAAATTTAGAAGAATAGGTCTAAAATATGATCAAAACTGATGATTAATGGCATAAAGATAAGCCTACATTGAGGCTAGGGACAGACATTCAAAAAGCCTGAATTGATTCAATCTTTGCATGTTAGTCTAAGCTAGGCTGAACAGGTTTGTAACTGCACAGACATACCAGACATGCAGGCACATGCCTGCAGTGGCTCAGGCTAGACGCTGGAGGGTGCTACAGCAACCCTCCCTTCCCTTCTACAGTACTGAGCTGAGGGAGGGCGTGGCCAGGCCCCAGAAGGATGCTCTGATTAGCCCAGCAGAAAATTGATAACAGTGTTTATCACCCCATTAAGAAAAGTGGGACTTACCAGATACCTGTTGATTCAGCAGGGACCAGCATGAGGTCTGCTAGCTAATAGACACCTCTCAGGAAGGCAGAGGGGAGGGGGGAATTCCTGCTTAGCAGGGAGTGGTGAGGGGAGGCAGGAGCAGTCCACAGTCTGTGCTGGAGCTGCAGCCAGGTAGCAGAGGGGAGGGGCCAGCCCTGTTGTGGAGCAGAGAGCCCCGTCCAGCTCAGAGAGCATGCTGGGATGCTGGGGGTGTCTGTTTTATCTTAAACCAGCAAGGGGTCTATAGCACAAACCTGGTTGAGCCAAATCAGTTTGTCTAATACTATATTCAACCAGGTTTATCTCAAACCAGTTTCAGCCATTTTCAAACTGGTTTAATGTGCACCAAACATCTGTTCTATTACAGGTTTAAACAGTTCCTGATCATTTAAACCAGTTTATGTGTAATGTCTGTCCCTAGCCTGAAAAAGATTAGAACTCTTTTGGGTTTTCTTTTTCAGCTGTCATACTTCAGATTTCATCTAACCTCTTCTGACTTGAACATGGTGAAGTAGTGATTGAATAGATTCTAGAGACACAAAGAGGGATGTTCAAACCTTCTACAAACATCTCAGTTTTTCTGCTTTGTACATACACATGCACACCCCACCCACTCACACCCTCATTTTATTGCTTGTCAAAAGAAAGTAAAAATTAAACGAGTATGACTCCCATTCATAGATTCACACCCCCTCATCTTGTTGCATATCAGAGAAAGTACAAGTTAAACCAACTGAAAGTCCTCTGAATTTGGCTCAATTCTCCGACAGATTCCTACAAGAGCAATAGTAAGCAAGGTAGTATCTATCAAACAGGAGGAGTTAATCTTTATTACAGGATTTCAAATTATAATGCAACACTTCTTTAATCAGATTAAACAATGGCCTGCTAACATTCCTACAAGGAGACACAATGGTAATGTTGACAGAGTTTTGATGAAAAATAGGCAATTAATTCTTTGATCCAAAACAAAGGAAAACATATTTTTTATTCTGAGGCCTCAAATCATTTTGAATGTTGACACTTACTAATGACAAGAAAATCTATGAGCATCTCCGTCTAAATTTACACTGTTACTTACAGACATAGGTTACAGCACATTCTCTGCCCCAAAAGGTTGCAATCTATGCCTTGTCCTTGGCAATATAAAACAAGCACATTTTACATTGTGAAGCCTTCTTCCACATATTGATCCTCCATTACAGAGCATCTGTAACAATGTTCTCTTCCCCTGGCACATGAATTGTGGAAACTCCAGGACCTTTGATAAGGTCTCAACCACACTTCAACAGCAAAACTGGATATCTAAAATGACTGAATGCCTCTCTATGTTTATATAACAAACCATCATATTCTTATTCAAGAACATTTGAATGTGGGAAGTTAAGGAAGAGTCTAATTTGGAGAAAACTTCCCACGCAGTTAAAATTCTAATCTGTTTACATCTCAACTCATCATAAAAATCTCATTACGTATTACTTTGGAATCAAGCCAATGAAATGAAGATATCCAATTAGACTTTGATGCATCACATCTACATGGAATGGAAATTTTACTAGTAGAAATTAGTATTCTTGATTCACCATCTTATGATCCACTTCTGGTAGAGACAACCTAATATAAGGCACGAAAGATTGCTTGTTTCACAGAAAAAGCCAATGAAATAAAATGTTATTAAGCAAGTGTTGAACATGTGAATGCTAGTAGATGAAAAGCTAAAGGGAAAGAAGCAGTTGCAAGGTCGTATTCTGAAATTATCCTCTTCAAGTAGTTCATCTTTGACATTTAAAAAACAATCCCTTCAATTAGGAAATCTCTCAGTCTTGGAGAAATAGGTCTACTGAGACTAAGCTTCAGCCAAAGAATACATCCTGAAGGATTAAAATTAAGTGATGGGTGTATTAAAACTTGACATATATGTATCTGAGAAATTCTTTAAAAAGACAAAAACAGCAAGCTGTTTTCCAAACAAAAAGTGTATTTTCCTTAGAGAGCTTGATAGAGAAGCCAAGGTTCCTTCTCTTTTACACGTGCTCCAACTCAATTAATCAAGTCTGCTGGAGCGTTCTAATCTGAATGCTCCAGCATGCTTCAGTATCAAGTGTATTCAGTGTCCCGCATTTCATAATGGTGACAGGGGTGCTTTAACTAAAGTTCATCGAATGAGCTTTAGTTAAAGGTGCCCCCACTGCCATTTTGAAATGTGGGATGCTGAATACATGAGACACTAGGGGCATTTTAATAAGAGTGGCTCCTGAGAACCACTCTAATTAAAATGCACCCCCCGCCACTCCAGAGCATGTGTATAGACACCCTGAAGTATATGTCTGGAACAGCAAAGAGGACAAAATAAAAAACCACAAAACCTCTTTTACTTCTTTCATATGAGTTTTTATGTTAGGCTGAGTTCTCATCTGGGGTGGATCAAGCCAGCTTTACTGCTGTCACTGGAGATGCAACAATGCACACCAGCTGAGGATCTAACTCACTGACTCCAAAGTGAAAGGTTAATATGCATAAAACAAGGAAAATTTAGCCCTGGGTAAAACTTACAGCTAGAAGAAAGGGACCCATTAAAGTAAATACAATGTTGTTTTGTCCCTCAGTGTTAGGAAGTTCTATAATAGTCAGTCTGTCACAGTCTAGGAAGACAGGGGTGTTCCTAAACAATAAATGGCCCTATGCTTCATCATCACATATGGTGAGTAGTGGAGGTGGAGGGTTAGAAACTTAAATAGAGAAAGCAAAAGCCATCGCACAAAGACAAGAGGGAATCAACTTAATCCATAGGCAGAAAAACTCTGTTCTCTAATCAGAAAAAGAGGTTTAGTTAAAGATGAAGACAGGGAGAGGCCTTAACTAGGGAGGGTGGGGTAAGAAAAGAGAAAACCACTGAAATGGTTCATTGAAAAGAGAGTGAAGCTTCCCTCCCCCATCCCAAAAGAAACAGCTTCAACTTTTTACAGGAAAATAGTAGACAAAACATTTTCTGGAGTTAGGCTCTTGTGATTTCTTCCTACTTTATCTTCTGCACATGTAAGCGCCCAATGAAACCACTTCAATTTTTGTAAAGGATTTTAAGGAGGACAACAATTTCATTTGAAGACACTGTGCCCCTTCCATTAATATTTTTTAGCTTTATTCCCATCAAATCAGTTATGAAAGTATTGGAACATTTTTCCAAAATCCAAAACTTCAAAAAGTTTTCATCTTGCCCATTGTGAATTGTCAGATACTCTATCGATTAAATATCGTGTTGCCTTAAACAAGATTCTTGACCCTACATGAATGCAAATTCCCCAAACTCCATTCTATTGTCCAATAAACTTTTTTTTTTTTTTTTATAGCTACATGGCTTACTCTCTCCACAGCTTTCTGCTGACCTATTTGTAACAAATTAAAATTTTCATCTGAATAGATATCAGGGCATCTTCCTTAAGAGAGAATTCTCGGAAACACTTCGAGATTCTTTCTTCTGTCATAGCTGGGGGCATACAAATTCATTGGTCATTCTGAGGATTTGGCCTTGCAATTGAATGAAACAAACAAAAGCATATTGAAACCGAAAATCAAACCCGAGTCACTGCTCAGTCAAAACCTGCTCAAGTAAACCCTGCAGGATCAGGATGTCGCTGAAGTGCCACCTGCACTGCTAACTCAAAGAGAAGTAACTTAGAACAGAATTTCTATCTCCACTATAAAAATGAAATATGTACTACATATGGACCTGACAGCTGTGTAGTCACTGCCCCATCATAGGATCTATGGAGTGTTGCAGTACAAGGCTTGTCCAGAAACAGTCCTAAAAACTACACAATGTAAGCCATTGCTAAAATAAATGCAGACACTTTAGCTGACAGACCCTCAGGGTCTTGACTTGATGGATCCCAAATAGGATTCCAGACACCCCAACCCCCTAACTCCCTGCCTCTATGCCATCCCCCTCCACCACTTACCTTCCAGCTACTTCTGTTTCTAACCCTTCTAAAGGAAAACAAAAACAAAAAAAAAAACAGCAAAACTTATCTTTAGCAGATTTCATCACATTGCCCTCTCCTGACCTATTGCTGCTCAGCAGACTCATCACTTAGCTTTCTAGATTTATAATCTATACACAGTCTCATGGTCTGTTAATATCATCACAATAATATTATGATATTTTATGATAGCCACAGTTGAGCTTTCCTGACATCAAGCTAATACCTGTGTTGTTTCAAAGAGTAAAACACTTAATTGACAGATCAGAAACTAAAAACCACCACATGTGCACCACTTATTGCACATTGGGCTGAATAGCTGTTTGTGTCTCATTATCAGAAATGAGGAGAGATGAAAAAGAATTTCAGCACCAGAAAAAAAGAAAGAAATCTGTTTCTAAGAAAAAAATGAAATACTATTTTTAAATCTACCATAGTCAAAAGCAAGATGCTGAATCTCCCTTTTATAGAAATCATGGTTCTGTTTCTATTTTTCCCTTATTCCTCCCCTTCTCTTCCACCATCTACCTTTGTTTAGGATTGAGGAGGAAGAGCAAGGTAAAATTAAGAAAAAAAGGAATGTTTAAAATGAACACGTTTCTAGTACAAACATGTTTGACAAAAGAATTTTGTTAAAATTTTAATCAAACACAACTTGTTCCTTCTTGAAATCTATGAAACAAAATTTCCTTTAATTTTTTTCCATAAAAAATACTTCCTATTTTTTGACCAGCTCTAGAAACTATTCCTATACCTTGTAGGAACTTTAAGGTCAACACTTTGAAAAGGACTTGAACAAACAGGAGATAACAGCACATCTGAGATGGTTTGTACCTCCCTTTCCCCAAGGCTACTTATTTTTGTAGTATTATGGTAGCCATACAGGACCCCTACCAAGATCAAAGGTAAGACAAGTCCAGGTTGGGAAAAGGGAAATAGTATTCAACTTTTACACAGAATGAACCGTGCTACAAATAAATTAAGTGACTTGGTGATCACATGGGAATTCTTTAGCAGAATCAAGAACTGACCTTAGGCTGCTTACAGAAAAGAAACAAAAACAGCATTTTTACGTTCAGCTTGGCTCACCCCCGCAATGAGCACAGCACATGCCCAGAAGAGGCACCGAATTAGTTTGCCCAAAATTTGTATAGACTTGGTGCTTCAGCAGGGCTTTTTGGTGATTTTAGCTAATAGCTGACTGAATCAGCTATTAGATAAAAGCACTAAAAAGCCCTGCTGAAGCGCCTGATTTATAGTGACGCTGAGGAGCTGGGTTAAACTAGTGCGCTTCCTCTTCCACTAAGCACTGTTTTGTTTTGTTTTGTTTTCTTCACATATGTCAATCATAAATCCAGATCTAGAGCACGAATCAAAACCATCCTTCATCTCCAGCATTCAGAAGCCCATGAATAGAGACAGAGTGGAAGGAAAGATGTTTTCTTCTATCCAGTTTCCCCAGAAATTAATTATTAATTATAACTGTTAGAAATCCTAGAAGTGACATAACTCTACTTGTAACTTTACATAATCTTTTTTTAAAGACACTCAGTATAGTTTTGTATAGTTTCCTTTAAGAACATATTTTATCATATTGCTCCAAATATAAGTTGGCATAGCATATAAGTTAACCCCACAGTTTCAGGTGAATTTTAGGAAAAACAAATTATTTTCATGAACATAGGTTGATAACTATAGATAAAGACCTTGAGTTGTTATTACCCCTTACATTGCCCAGAGGAGAATAAAACAACCAAGGAAAAGGAAAACAAAGGATAAAATGAACTAAAAACACTCTAGTAAAAACTACACTGGAAGAATGAATGACTTGGTATTTTTATTGTATGCACAAAAATAATGCAAGTACAAAAAATGCTAACAAAAGTACTAATGGAAGCCTGATTATAGGTCAGCTCTGTATGAAAGTCAAGTGCAATTCTTATGGTTCTTTTGGAGAAAAAGAAAAAAAGGAAGGTAGACTTAGGGTCAGAACAATATACTATGTCTTAAAACAAAAAGATTCATTTTAATATACTGTGTGTGTTTGTGCACACATGCCTGTGTACATGCGAGTGTCAGCAAATGCAGAAATATAAGTGTATGTACGTGTCTAGTATAAAACCGTAACATCCTATTTAAAAAAAAAAGTCTGAAGCAACAAATTTCCTATCCAGACTGTAAAGTGGGAAAATTTGTGGCCATTTTCAGTTTCTTTTCAGTGCTCCACCTTCAATGAAGTCAGTAATTGACAAGACGAAACCTTTAAACAGGATGTTTGTTAAAGAAATAGTGTAATATAAAAATCACGAGAGACATTGTGATCCCAGTGAAGTAAACAGCAAAACTCCCATTGACCTAAATATGGCCAGGAGTTCACTCCATATTTTAAAATGAATTCTCTGCATTAGTACCTTCTTTAGAACAAAAATCCGCAGTCAAAAAACGTGTTTCTATTTTAATTAACAAGCATTTCCTGTATGCTTTTTATTTGCTTCCTCATCATTACTCTTCATGGGGGAAGGATGAAAGTAAATTATTCTGATAATAACTCTCAAACTGGAAAAATGCTGCACTGGTTGGACTGAAGACTCAAGGGGAACAGACACATTGGGTGCACCTACATGTGTATTTTACTGCAAGCTGACTTATTAGCTCCACAGTAAAACATCACTGTCTACACATGAGCCAGTATTACAGCGCAGTGAATTAATCAACTCTGCCATACAGTGAAGTTATTAACTGCAGTGAAATGCAAGTGTAAATACTCACCCAGCCCTAAACTGCACCCGGTCAGCCCAGGCAACAGGGAGACAGACCTGCCTCCTGCCTAGCCGCCCACCTCCACATGTCCGGCACTCTTATGCCCCTGCATGCCTCTCCACTGCCTGACCCTGCCAAATAGAGCCCAGGGCAGACCCTACCCTGCTGCCACCCCGGGCTTGCTCTACACCAGCTCAGAGTACTGCTGTCCTAGGCACACTTGTAGGCTCTGGCATGAACTACTCCAGTGTTCATTGCATCACATTAATTTCATGTGTAGATGCATCCATTAATATGTAAGATCATATACATTACATAAGTACCATGTATGCCTATGTCATTTTATTTGCCTTATATTATTGCTCCTTATTATAAGGCGTTATAACAAATGAGACTACTAGGGAGATTAAGGAAACAAATTGGCAACAGCAGCATTCCCTCAATATGATTAAGGCAGTCTTGCAGTAAACAGGGAAATCACTGATCAGTCCACAGAAGACTAAGGAGGCTGATCTGAAGTCTGCATGTTCAACTGCAAAAGTGGCAAATAGTTCCAGGAAAGAGGGGTGATGTCAGGTCACAGCATTTTTCCTTTGACTGTCTCATCTATCTGCCTCCACAGTGAGACAAGTTTGCTCAAAATGATTAATGTCTTGGTGTACATCAGGGCACCACTGGGAATGATTCAGTGCTCAAGTCTCCCAGGTGTCAATGTTAATATGACATTGACAATTTCTTCAGATTGGCCCTCAAGCTCTCCCGTAACTACTACTTTCGCTCACTTCTAAAGCAGTAACCATCAGTGAGCTGGGAGTAAAGGACCTGTTTTTGGAAGCTTGTTGTTAGGTAACCTTACGGTATGTCCTGTCCAAATAACCGGTGCTGAATAAACATAGTTTTGAGGCTGGCGGTATTTGCTTAAGCACAATTCATTCTTCTCGTCTTCTTGATAAGTCCAATTTTCTGAAGACACAGATGATGGTAGTGGCCCAAAGCTTTCGACCATTTCCTGATATGGTGTCCAAGTTTCACATCCATATAGTAGGGTAGGGATGACAGCAGCTTGGTAGAGAGTAGGTTTGGTTTGGGCCTTTATATCACAATCAGCTGAAGACATGATTTGGGAGACATCCAAAGGCAACATAGGAGATTTTATCTACTGTTAAATATTGTCATTTGTTTACTTTTTGGGAAAGGTGGTTACCCAGGGAGGGGAAATACTCAAAGTTCTCCAAGGACTGCCCTTTAATTGTAATGTGTGAAGGAGCAGCTGAAGTATCTAGTTTCACTAAGCAATGTCAATATCAAACTGTGCAATGTATCTGGCCATGAGTGCTGTCCTACACGCTCAGATATCACGGTTAGGGCTGTCGATCAGGGAACAGATGTTCCAGGTTGCAATCTTCATCACTTGATTTGCACCGCAGTCAGACTGATTTCACTGGATGTGGTTTTCCAGTCAGGTGAAATCCGACAAGCTGTTTAGGACACCTTTTTGCGTCCCCTCCCCAGATAGTGAGTAAATCTTTTATAAGAGTAAATCCTAAATAGATCTGCTCAGTCATGATTGCAACTGCCAAACTGCACATCAGTCTCAGGTCCAAGTACAAAACAACCTTTCTACAACTGTTGACTCCATGTAGGTCTGTGACTAAGGACTCCTGATAATCAGTAGCACCTGCTCCCATTGCCTCTCATTCATCACCCTGGGATGACTTGTTACCGAAGAAACATGCCTGTGTATTTCTTCTTTTAATGTGGGGATTCCATTGTGCATCAGCGACCACATGATATTTCACAGGAAGAAAACCTTAATCAGATGGTAAATAAAACCTAGATGCCCAGAGGTTTCTATTCTGCTGCAGCCACATACACCTTTGTGATAACTGTGAAGTATTCTTTCTTTATCTACCTGCTCTGCTGTTGAGAACTTTAGTAGCAATCCAAAATGAAATAAAAGTAAGTGTGGAAACCTTGCTCTCAGACTTGCTGCCATGGGTGCCCCTACCAAGAGTACAGAACTCCAGACAGCACTGCAGTCAACGTTATTTGTTTCCCAAGGGAAACAAGTATGGCTTGAAACAATGGCAAAAATAAGATACAGTCCAAGAGCATACCAAGGTTCCTATGGAAACAATAAGCTAACTATTAATGGGGGAATTATCCTGGCCTGGCTCCACTTAGGCTAGCAAAATTTACTCTTCCCAGACTGAAGTCTAGGATAGATCCTGTCTGAGGGAAGACATTGACAGGTAAACACTGACAAACAAATCACAGCAAGGAGGCTGTTTCTCCCAACCAAGAGAGAGCAATCACGTGGCCAAAGGGAGCTTACAAAAGTGCTTATGTTAAGATAAGCAATAATTTTTGGTTTATTTCTTTAATCTACATGCTACAAATGATTAAATAATTATTTGTTTGGAAGAAGCTGCTTTGGGGTCACAGGCAACTTTAGCTGCTATGAGAGGTCCTCAGAGACAGAGACCACACAGGTGCCAAACACAGCTGGACCCCTCACATTAACAATGTTGGTAAAACAGGCAAGCTGGCAGCCTGGCAATCCATTCTAAGGGTAGAGAGACTACATGTTTCTAACTAGCAGGAGTGAAGGTGGCATAACCTGCTCCACAAGGGGGTGACCTTAAGTGGAAATAATCCAGATCTGACACCCTGTGACTATGGCAGATGTGTCCTTTTTTAAGAAAGAAAGAAAAATATGCATTAGAACTTGTTTGCTCACACTAGGTTTTCTTGGAATTTGTATGACAGGAAACAGTAAGCATAAGGGCCTAACAACTCCTGAAAGTGCCTCGTTTAACTACAGGCGGCAATATTTTTCAACCATGGGTCTCTTTCTGCATCGACAAGAATCCCACGCTCCCTTGGCAAGACGTGGTCTCAAGCCCCAGGAAGCTTTCCTTTCTTAGTTTTGGCTACTAAACTGTTTATTAAAATCTGATTCTTCAGTTTAGAAGATCAGCAAATAAACTCTGTATGGCTTTTTACTCTAGTTGCACAAGTGTTTCTTGAACAGTTCACAGTGCTCAGCATCAGAGGCATAACAGGGAAGCTCCATGCCCTGGGTAGCACTAGCTGCCATACTCCCAATGGTGGCATTGTGATCAGTCACCAGCTATTTCTGTGCCTGCACAGAGGTAGTGTCCAGTGGGGGGATGCAACGGTGAAGTTTCACCCTCCACCCTTTGATTCTTTCTCCACCTTGACTTTAAAACCAATTGCCTAACACCATCTCTTTTGACAATTTTTGCCTGGATTTTTTAAACTTTATATATATATCTAGCAAATTAGTGCACATTCTAATGATTATATTTCTTTTTGCTTTGATCTTAAATGGAGCCCCCCAGCGTTCACCACTAGCATGTTAGTAAAGCCTCTAGTTTAACTGGAAAAAATATACATTGTGTTGTGTGTGTAAATGCACCACGCCATCTTCACCCCCCTTTTCAAAATCCTAGATCTGCCCATGATGCCCAGGGCTGAAGCCCTGGCTGCTGCCCTCAGTTATACTGCTCAGTGTTGAATTTCCAGCTCAAAGGAGGAAGAAACGAGAGGCCTTGTTCCTTGTCTTTTCCTACACCAGAGAAACTTAGCTGTTCTAGAAAAAGTCAAGCACATGGACATGTACATTTCAGTTTAAAATAAATCTATTTCCGGAACATGATATAGAAAAACCTGTAGAAAGTCAACTACAGCTTCTTACTAGCTTGCTCACAAGGATGAACAACCTAGCTTGCTGGGACTCTGAGGAATTACTAAGAGCCATGATGAACTTATTCAAATTAATATAGTAATTATGTGCTATTGCACTATAAACCTATCAATTTACTGACTCAAATCCTTGGCCAAGCTAGAATATTAAAATCTGTGAGGACTAGAAAATTGTCCTTTAAGAATAATTTGACAGAAGGCAGGGAGTAAATTAAGCCTAAATTATTACCCATCATTTTTTAGGACATTTCTAAAAAGCATATATTTCAACAAGTCGGTCACTGGATAACTGGATTTTCATTTTTAAATCTACTGGCATCAAGTTGCATGGTGTATCTACTGCTATGTGTATTACCAATAGAAACACTAAATTTGCAAATTTTGATTCCTAGTCACATCAACCAGCAAAACAAATGCATAGAATAGGAAGGAACCAAAAAGTAGTTAATCTAAATCTAGTTTCATTGTAAAAATGCAAATCAGAAATCAAAATATCCATGAAGAGAAGAAATTGTATTTTCATATACATCAAAAAGTTGAAATCCAGCTTGAGAAGAGTATTTCTTATGTTGAAACTACTTCACATGAGCTGAATTCCGCAATTGTACCCAATAAGTAGGAACCTACCTAATTCACAGGAGCTACCAATCAATTTCACAGGCAGAACACAGGCCTGGGCAGCCATTTTGTGGGAGGAGCACAGCCCACAAGCCTCTGATTGACCAAGAGGCCCCCTACAAGCCACTGATTAGCTGCAAGGGCTGCCTGTCACTGCCAATTGGTGGAGATGAATGGGGGCCTCTGACAGACAGCCCTAGCA
>NW_017728992.1:88907653-88912900 GCF_001723915.1 Gavialis gangeticus | reverse complement strand
GGGGGGGGGGGGGATGGCAGCCATCTTGCCCACAGCCCTTCAATTGGGCAGCCTCCCTCACTGCTTCCCCATCCTGCTAGGCTGCAACAGTGTACTGAAGACTGCTGGCTCCCTCTGCAGAGCCAGCATTTTCTTTTCTGCCCCCATGCTCTCCCCCACGGATGTCATGGATTTCACAGGCGTTGTCCTATTT
This sequence comes from Gavialis gangeticus, assembly GCF_001723915.1. Lineage (NCBI taxonomy): Eukaryota > Metazoa > Chordata > Crocodylia > Gavialidae > Gavialis > Gavialis gangeticus. Next base: position 88,912,707 of record NW_017728992.1, on the reverse strand, counting down.
CACATGCAATGCCGGATTTAGCGGAATCCACCTGATCCACAAAATCATGAATTTGGGAGGTCCCTATTAAGAAGATTTCCTTTGTTGATAGTGGGGACATGGGGTGTTGATACTGGTCTTTGTGCATGTAATACAGTTACAGCTGTAATTATAAAATCTCTGCTCATAGTATGTACATTATATAAGCAGATGATGATATACTGGTAATATATGTATATTTATGTAATGCATCCATGATTATATATGGGATACTGTCATATAAGTTTGATTTATAAAGCTTTCATTTTGGCATATCTCTTACCATATTACTGAATCATTTTCTTTGTCAATAATGTTAATGCTACTAAGAAGAAAGTAATTTCTCAGTTTTTAGCTAAGAAAGCTTTTAAGAAGACATTTCCCCCTTTTTCTTAACACAAAACAGCTAAAATGCTAACTAAAATAAGTATGAATGGTTTGATTTTTACCCTGAGTTCAAGGCTGGAAAGAGAAGGGAGCTCGTCCTGTTTTGTGGTCAGGAAAAGTTGGCAATTCTGATCTGAATCCCCGTTTGTATCACCCTTGCATAATAAATCTGACATTTAGGAGAAAGTTCCCATTCTCCTTTAAATGGCCCTAAAGCCTGTGCAGAGCAGTAGAGAAAAGTGGGTCCTCCACTCCTTTCAGTGGTCTTAAAAGCTTCCAAAAATAATACATTGCCCAGATGTTGAATCAGAGTTTCAGTTTGTTTGCAGGCAGTAGAGTCAGAAAAATCCAAATTAAATTCAGATGCTGTAAGTGAGGAAATATCACCTTCCTCCAAATTCAACATCTAAGAGATTTTTCTTTTTTTTAAATGCATACTAAAATGTTCATAAGTGAAAAATTAAATACATTAAAGCATTAAATCAGTCCTCCTTACAAGATCAAAAAATCTTGATTCATAGATGGTATCCTTATCTCGGTCAAGCTTGGAATCTGTTATTCTAGCATTCTACTAATTTCCTGAACTACTAAAATCATAAAAAGAAAACATAATATCCTAGTGACCCAATAGGATATTAAAAAGCCCATCTTCTTGCAAAGCAAAATTAAAAAAAAGTTTAGAACTTGAACAAATTCAGACCCATCGTTTCAGTGGTTGTTCTTCTTCTTCCCTAATTCTGCAATGGCTTCCTAAATTTGAAAACCAGCAGTACTTTTAGAGTGCTACAAAGTACACATTCTGGACCTGTGTGCTTACCATACTCATTGCTAAAAGCGTATTAAAGCCAGAGTGGTAGTCTCCTAGGCAGCATGCAGTGAGTTGCTGCATGTAGGAACATTATCGATTTAGGGAAAGGACACTGTGGTGCAAAAATGGGCCACTTCTAGGTCAAGTATGTCCACAGCATACAAAAATGTAAGTGCAGTAGATTCTCAAACATATGGTTGCCTCATTGGCTAGGGACAGAAATTATACATAAACCGGTATAAAGATAGGAAACTGGTTCAAATCTATAACACAACAGAAGTTCAGTGTACATAAACCACTTTCAAAATGGCCAAAACTGGTTTAAGATAAGCCTGGATGGATATAGTATTAGACTTAACTGATTTAGGTTAAATTGGTTTATTGAACTTCTGTCCCAGATCCCCTCCCAATTCAAGTTAACTTTCATTAACCCAGTACCCCAGGATGCTTTGCACAAGCCCCTCCTCACTGGCTGAGCAATCTAGTCTTGGCCCAACATATCTGCTCAAGCTGAGCAAGGAGGCATATTCTAGCACCCCCTTACTTCTGGCCTGGGCCACTGCAGGCACATGGTTCTATTTCCAGAATCTAAAGTGAATGTCTGTTCCCTTTTCTTATTGGTTCAATCTACACAGCTTAGACTAACCTGAGGTTGAATTAATTCAGCTTCAGGCTTTTTGACTGCCTGTACTTAGCAGTTTAGAGCAGTTTGTCTCTTGGATATTTGGATATAAGATAAACAACTACTAAGCCAAGTCCTTAAAACCTTGACACAAAGTAAGCTTCCCTTGACTAAAATTAAAGAAAGAAGGTCAAATTTCTTTCCTTTTAAATCAGTAAGAAATAGATGCTACTTACCTGGAGTTAGTCAGACACCTCAGGTTTTACAGCTATGTATCCGAGTAGAACCATTTAGTCTCTTAATGCTATGATTCAGGGGTGTTAGACCCTGGCCTGCAGGTCAGATCCACCCCCAGAGCCATATCATCCAGCCTGAAGGGCTCTCGAGAGGTCCAAAAAAATTGGTGGCAGGTGAGTAGCGGCACCATTCCCCTGCTGTCAAATTTCCAGACCCATGAGGAGCCCTGCAGGCCAGATAGTGTGGCCCTGCACACTAGATCAGACATACAGGGCAGTGCATAGTTTGATCCGGTTGCATGGGGCCAGCAGAAACAGTGCAAGGCCCTAGGACCCAATTCTGGAGCTACATGGGGCCTGATCCATAAGTGTAAGCCAGGCAGATGACACTCGGCCTAATCCTGGCACAAGGGCCTAGTCCAGCCCATGGACTAGTCCCACATCCCTCATCTAGCCCACAGGGCCAAAAAGTCAAACACCATTGCTATGATTCATATTATCTTACAAAGTAAACTGTAGCATACAAAAGTTCATGCTTCTCTGAACTGGCTAGTCTCAAAGGTGCCATCCTTCCCTGCCTTCTGTCAAAGCAAGGCAAGTTAATAGACTAGTCATAGAAAAATAGCAAATTCTCTGATTCTATTTTTACTCTCTTGGATGCCAAGTGCACAGAGCATTTCATGCCAAAGTAAGATTGTGGGCTCTGTTTCACCCTCAGATAAGGGTTCACACAGTCTATTGCCACAAGCACCATCTTGCAAACTCAGCTACTGTGTAAATATGGATTTGCAAAGTAACTAATTTTATGAGATATGCAGCCACATAGCTGAAGCAAGAAGACTGGAGTCCAGAGCTTGTACTACTGATGGGTCTCCTGGGACCTTGGCAGAAGCATATGCCTAGTCTTTGCAGGAGAATTAAAACCAAAACATAAGCTTTTTGTGTGTGGTGGTTTTCTGAACGTTAAAATAATGCAGATCATCAAAGTTAAAATAGGTAGAAATCAATTCTGCACTTAAATTATTCCTGGAACCTCTCTTTAGAAGACAAAAAGAAAGTCACTCCACATTACAGAATGCTCATCTAAAATGGGGTCAGAATAATGTACACTGATACATATACATGCATACACAACACACTTAGGAAAGCCATAGGGTAAAACTGTCTGCTGGGTAGTGCATGAATATGTTCTGAATGTTCTAACATGCTTAAACATATATTTAAGCAAGTTTAATCAAGTAGCTAGAATTGCTTAAGACTGGTAGTAGCTTGAATTACTTAAAATTGTAGCAAAATCTTAGTTCAGGTTATTCCGTGACAAAATATCAGCCTTTTCAGAACACCTGGTAGACAGAAATTTTGGCATGTAGCAAATGAGGAATGTTCATTGACGTTATTCTCCCTAAAGCAAGAAAACCTTGGTGCTTTTTTTGTTTGTTTGTTCACGGGTTTTTTTGCTAAGACAGTGATAACTTTAAACTGGTGACAAACATTAAAGCTAACTTCTGCACATTTCTTGAAAGCAAACTAGTCAGTCTTCATAGTTTACTTTGTCACACAAACTGCAGTGTTTCCTTCTCTCAATTATTGTACCATTCGATTAGTTCTTTGTAAAAAGGTGCTCCCTAAACAACCACATTTTCTCTTCATGACAGGAACTGCACATCTGTATATCATAGCACAGGAACATATACATCTAGAGTAAGTCTCTAAAAACAAAACTCATTTAGTGAAAATTTTTTCATTTATTTGTCACTACTATATGACAGTATGTGTAAAAGCAGAAAACAAAATAAATTTTAGAATTTTTTTCCACTATATTAATGATTTTGATCTCATTATTCTGTCAGAATGATATTCTATTAAAGACCATTTGATAATCTGTTTATATCTAGGTATTGCGAGTCTGAACAAGGAATAAAGAATTTAACTCTGAGCACTATTGGCATTTTTACACATGCGCCAGGGTTGGGAGGGTCGCTTTAATTGGAGCAGCCCAAGAGCTAATTAGCACGATCCAACAGACTCATTTATATCGAGTTTGCTCCGATGTGCTGTAATTACAGTGCATTGGAGCAGCATCCCAGATAGCTACAGGTACCCTAAGTTACTATAACAGTCACAACAAGCTGAAGGTTGTTTAGAAAAGAGCTACAAAAATGTAGATGTCTGACTTCTGTGGCAAGATTAAGAGAGAAATATTTAAAGTTTGAGTAAATGCCCACTAAAGTAATGGCAGTACCCTATAAGTTAAAGGTATCAGAAAAGGTAATGTTAATGTTAGAGTGATGTTGTAGCCACGATGGTCCAGGAATTATACAAAATGAAGTGTTCAATGAAAGCATGTCTAAGTATCCCAACTATACAGTTGGTACAGTAAAAGATATTACTCTAAGAAATATCTGCTTCTTGCTAGATACCCAAAAGGCATAAACACCAGGGAAGGAGGGGAATATAGTGTAATTATTGGCAGTCCCTCAACAAGAGGATGACAGACTTCTGGTAAACAAGGAAGTTATCAGTGAGTCCACAAAAGATGGAGGAGACTTATCTGAGATTTGCATGTTCAGCTGCAGAAATGGCAAATAGTTCCAGAAAGGATTAGATCCTGGTCCTGGTGATGTCAAGTCACAGCTTTTTTCCTTTGACTCTCTCATCTATCTGACTCCATAGTGGCGCAAGTTTGCTCAAAATGATCAATGCCTTGGTGTACATCAGGGCACCACTGAGGATGATCCACTGCTCGAGTCTCCCAGTTGTCAAATGTTAATACCACATTTCTTCAGATTGGCTTTCGAAGTGTCCTAGAATCTTTTCTTTTGCCAATCTCTAGAGCAGTTACCATGGGCGAGCTGCTAGTATAGGACTTGCTGTCAGTTTGGGTGCCAGAGATCATTATGTCATGTCCTGTCCAATGGAGCAGGTGCCATATAAACATGGCATCATGTTCATAGAATCATAGAAGTAGGGTTGGAAGGGACCT
>NW_017728992.1:88907005-88907254 GCF_001723915.1 Gavialis gangeticus | reverse complement strand
ATTACCACCACCTCCTGCAAAATGAAACATTACTAGTGGAACTTAGGAAACTTAAAAACTAGGCTGAGCTAAAAATTGAAAAATGCACTATAGGATAAAGTTGTTCAAAAGCCAGAATCTCTACTTTGCAGGAAGTTTAAAAAAAAAATAAGGTTCCATTTCAGAAAGAGAGAATATTTAAATGTCCTATGGAAAGGAAAATGCAAAACTTTTACATTCTGAAATTAAAAAAAAAAAAAAAAAAAAAAA
>NW_017728992.1:88889733-88906990 GCF_001723915.1 Gavialis gangeticus | reverse complement strand
AAAAAAAAAAAAAAAAAAAAAAAAAACTCTAGACAAAATTTTAACAGAACAGCTTAGGAGACCATGCTTCAAGACTTCTGGTTTTGTCATGGCTCCAGGCTAAGGGGGAACTATAAATTCCACCTAAGACTAGAACAAAGTTTGGGGTTGTGTTCAGGTGTTAAAATTGTTTCACTATATACTCCCTGGTAGTGCCACAAAAATGAAGTGTTGAGGTTTGCACACTGCCAATAGTACTACAAAGATAGCACTATGACAGGATGGACAACTTGCCACACATTTCCCACAAGTGGCATGGGCAATCTGTGTGCATGACAGGTCAAAGAAGGGCCAGGCAGCACACTGGCAGATAGAGTCAGGAAGCAGAAAGAGCAGCTGATAGGGCATAGGAAAGGATCAGAGTGGCACTCATGGAAAGTGGGAAACTAATTTGTGGCACACCTGCTAAAAATATCACCCCTCACTGCACTATAGAAATGTTCCAGTACAAACTTGAAAATTCTTCATAGTGCTACATTTTGTAGCATCACATGTAACAGCTGAATAGTGCACCATAGCATTACAGAGGACCTCTGGGTTCCCCAGAATCCCATATTGCTCTGTTCTCCTCCCTATCCAAGGGGTGAGAGAAAGCACAGGGTAGACATTTAATAAGCAGTGACTCTGTGTTCAGTTGTCACTGAAGCTGGGCATGGGGAGCAAAGCTGCAGCTTCCCCCTGCCATGCCACCCCCTCACAAGGCACTTCAGTGGGACCAATGAAAGCCTAACACTCCATGACCCAGCTGTCAGGACTCACTCACAGGGAGCAGAGCTACAGTCAGGCTGAAACCAGAGCTACAGCTCTGCTCACCATGGACTAAATTGACCCAGGTCCTCCACACCCTGACAGCCAAGTCCAGGTGCTTGTAGCTCTGCCCTTCACACCTTGTGGGGGAATCCCAAAGCTTCCACATGCCAATCTGAAAGCCCTGGTAGCCGTCCTACTCCAGAGTGGCCTGCATAGTAGGATGCTGCCCAGAGTTACAGACCCTGGTAGCCTGGGCTTCTCAGCAGCCCACCAGCTGAGCTGGCAGGAAACCAGGCAAACCTGACTGTTTCACTGTCAGTTCATCTAAACAATGGATGCTTTTGCAAAACATTTAGCTTTTAGATAAATTTGCATTTTCTGATAAAGAATTGCTTTGTCAGAAAATTCCACAACCAGGTTTACTGAAAAAGAATTTACTTGGCCACAAGATGGTTTAGGTAATCTAATAGATCTTTTCTATACCTGACTTCTGATGCTCTAAGTGGCAAAAATAAAGTTGTAATATCTTACTGAAATTCATAGAGAGGCATGTCAGAAAGTCATATACTGATGCATGGGATGTTCCCTGCAGGCAGGGAAATTTCATGGCAGAATACCAAATAGCTAAAAGTCATACGTATTTTAGAATTGGTTTATATAATACTGGTTTGTTCTGAAATCATAAATAATGAAGAAAAACAGTTCCAGTTAAAATTTCAGCAATTTTAAATAGTTTTATTATTTAAATAAAAATTCGATTAAAAAGAAGTTCAATAGCTTTCACCACCATCCTATAGTAAACATTTGCAAACTATATAAACATTATTATTCCTAAAGTCACACTTAATTGTTATGTAACCCTGCTTATGTTCTATGTCAGTGGTTCTCAACATCTTTAAACACAAGGCACCCCTCAGAAAATGAAAGCTATTCATTTTCACTTTTTTTTTTTTTTTTTTGAGTACAGAAAAATAATAAAGCAATTTTTTGTTGCAAAGAATTTATGAGGATGCTGTAACAAAGAGCCTGGAACTCTCTGTTCCTTTAAGGAAGAGGCAGTTCAGTGAGGGTCCTGCAGGCCAGGCAGGGTCAGGGGCAATGTCTAGGGGGTGCATGCAGGTGCATGTGCACCCCCTGTGTGGAGCAGTGCACCCCCTGCAAAAAGGTGCTGCTGACACTGCAGGCAGTGTCTGCGGGCAGTCCACGATCACCCCTGGCCGCCGCTTGTGGTGGCACCTGCGGGTGATTGCTGACCCTTGGTCAGTGCTCACCCCCCGCCACCACTGACAGTGCCAGTGGCGTCTGAAGAAGCTCCCCACTCACTGCCACTGGGCTCCTGCCACCGCCAGCACAGCCATGCCCCCCCAGCCACTGGGGGCATGCACCGTTCATGGGCAGGGTGCAGCAGCTGCAGGTCATCATGGTTACAGAGCAATTAAGTCAATTAGCAGGAACCTACAAGCAGCCCAGGCAGCCTGCTGACCAGAAGGGGGCAGGGCCCTGGGAGGCAGGCCTGCACAAGGGGCAAGAGAAGTTTTGCCCTCTTAAGGGGGCAGAAGGATGCTTCCCCTTTATGCTTATGTTATAGCCCAGGGGCTTATGTTTATGTTAGAATTTATACCAGCGGTTTGGGTAGGGACTGTAGGGGTGGTATACAGAGGTCCCATTGGTGCCTGTGGGATACGCGGTCACCTTGACCCTGCCAGGAGCAGACTCAAGGCTTGAGAAACTGTTGAGCCCAGAGTGGGCAGAGTGCAAGGCTACAGAGCCAGACAGGACCCAGGGACCCAGCACAGCCAAACAGGGTCCAGGAGCCCAGTGCCCAAAAGGGCCAAACTAGAGCTAGTACCTCAAAACTGGGCCTAAGAGTAGGCCCAGGCTAGAAGGCCTAGCAAGAGTAAAGCAGGGGAAGGCCAAAGCCCCAACAGGAGAACAACAATACAATAACATATGTGAGGCTTGGGGTGTGGTACAGGGTAGGATTGGAGCCACACAATTAGCCCCTAAGGCTTGAGATACCCTGTGCCAACACCAGTAAGGACCAGTGAGGGATCTGAGACTAGTAAAGGCCAGTAGGGTGCCAGGGCACCCCAATGGTGGTTCAGCTGGACTGGGGCCATGGGAAGGCCCATGGGCAGCCTCCCCATTACTATTATTATTCCATCAAGGCATGACAGGCGAGAAGGGAAGGCACCCTAGGGTTGGAGTCTGGTATATCATGGAACCACCAGGCATCACAGCCACCCCTGGGACCCCAATGTACTACAAATGCATGTTTGGAGATTTGGAGGCGACTTTGGCCTGGTTTTACCATTTGTGGATAAAAAGTGTTCAAATGTAAAGGGCCAGGTGGATCTGAACCTTGTGTCCACAGTTCCTGCCTCCCAAAATTGTGGAATTTATACACTCATAAATGTTGTAACAGGAAAGTTGTGAAAATGTTATTGAGGGGTTAGCACTCAGTGTGATCTGAGCATAGGTCTGCAGTGGAGCAGGCCTCGGATCCAGAGTGGAGAGAAGGTATGCAAAAAGCAGGAAGAGCCAAGAGTCACTCCCAGGATGACATAACACTTGGCCATCAGTCCTCAAAGGGAAAGTGACTCTGAGTACATGTTTGTATAGTGAACCTTTGGGCCCTTCTACACATGCAGGTAAAGGTGCAATGGGAACTAATGTGTGGTCCACACAATTGCACGTACCTTATTACCAGTGGAGGGGGAGCCAGGAATCATGATCCCAGATCCCAACATGGGCTGTAAATCACAGTGGGCCAGCTCCAGGAATTCTGCCTACACTGTGAGCATCATCAGCTGCCAGACTTGCAGCAGGAGGCTTACAGTGGCAGCAGCATTCACCCACTGCAGGGCTTGCGGCAGTGGCAGCAAGGAGAATGCTGTCTCTGCTGCAAGCCTCATGCAGTGTGGGGTTCACAGTGGTGGCAGCATTCCCTGACACTGCCCCATGCCCCACGGCCAAAGAGGCTTACTGGGGGGATGGTGTCCTCTCCACTGCAAGCCCCGCAGCTGACAGTGCTGCCACCATTGCATGCCTTGTCAGCTACACAGCTGCCAGTGGCTGGTGCACCCCTGTGGCTGGGAGCCCCTCAGTTGACAGGGCTCCTAGCTACAAGGGGGCACCTGGCCACAAGTTCAGTTAACGTGGCCCTTGTTACCACCATCCAGTGCTTGGCCAAAAAGTTGTATTCATGCACTCCCAGTACCAATGCCACTTAAGGTTAGTAAGTTGGTCCTATATTAAAATCAGAGATCATTTTGGGAAAAAGGTTTAAAACAAACAAAACAGATTGATCCTGAAAATACCTATACTAAAGTATAGTAGCTATGACAAAACAGAGATCAATCACTCTTTTGGGAATCCAGATATTCTTAATACTGACTTCTAAAAGTACAGTCTTTTAAACAGCCCAGTGAGTGGTCAATACAACCACGCAGATTTAGCAATGAATGTTTACCTTTTATGTTAAAACCCACCCTTTTAACCAGTCTTCTCTGGATACAAAATGATATATTTAATATTCACATAAGAGATCCCTCCTGGTTTTGACAGTTTGCAATGAATTATTTTATTTTGGAAATCTATCAATTTTTAGAGAATCTATCAGGAATTATTTTGTGTGTTATCACTTATGCACAATACTAAACTGCATTCATAACCAGGGCTATAAAGTTACTCTTATTTGGTTAGCCCATAATCGTGTTAGCCAGTAACTATACCAGCTCCACTATTCCATCTTAGTATTCCAGTGTACATATCAGGCACCACTTGTGTACATTCCAAAGTGAACACCTATTATCATTTAAGACTCTTGATTAATATAAAGTATTTTTAGTATCCAATTCAGATGCTGAATTCACCCTAAATGATAAACATTACAATGAAATCAATGCTAATCATTTACTTAATTTTTTAAAACCATGCTGATGTTTGTCCATGTTTATCTAGGATTTTGGAAAGGGAGGTGCCAATGGTGTGGTACATCAACACAATACATATTTTTCTCCTCTAGAAGAGAAATTAGAAGCTTTGCTAATATGCCAGGATCCCTGTACTATGTTATTTCGTTTAAAATCAAAGCAAAAATAAATGTAGCATTATTTGGAATGTACACTAATCTGCTAGATAATGCTTTCAGTTTTTTTAAAAATACAAGAAATGAAGCAAAAGTGTAAAAATAGTCAAAAGATATTGTGTCATTAATCTTGTAGTCATATAGTTAAATGTACATCTCATTCAAATTTGGAAAACAAAATCTAGTCTTCTTGCGCTTTTTGACAAAGCCTCCAATACTCCACTACGTGTCATTTCTACAACTGAGTTAAGGTTTTTTGCTAGTGCTAAAAACAGTCTGCAGAAATAAGAGACAATGGCTAACAGAAAAATTATAGAAGAAAGGAAAGCTTAAATAGTGGAATATCACAACCATTAAAAGGGAGAGAGGTTCACTAACACCTATGGAAGGAAGAAACATTAGCAGGACCATTAGCAAGAATCAGGTCAATTGTAATAAACCATGAAGTCAATTGATCATATCAGCACTGCCTAAATAGAAATGCCAGTGCCCCTCCAAGACAGTTGGTTTTAAAATTTGGGAAGAGCAGGCAGAAAGGGGGCAGGGGGAACACTGCACCCCTTCCCCTCCACTGCCCCCCCCCAATCCACCCCTATTTATCCCAACCATAGGCATTTCATTTATGGGTTTCTGCATCCATTCATTCTGAAGACGTTGAGGAAAGCAACAGATTTTTTGAAAAGAAAGGTTTTCTTTGTCTCCCTCTCCTCCTAAGTCTCAGTTATACAGTGGCTTCAAAGTGCCTATACTCTACAAAAACATGTCCTAGATGTGGAATATTAACAAAAGACAACACACAACTAGGAGGTTACTAAAATGAAATGCCCAGCTGATCATGTAGTTATTTAGAAGATTCCCAATTTCATTCACAAATATGTTTAAAAAGCTGAGGCATAAGTTAGACAGGAAATACCAAGGATTTCTACTAACATGCCTATGTAAGCTAATATGAAACAGAATTCACAAGAACAAGTAGAAGAAAACAGTGCCTAACTTATTCCAATAATGCTAAGAATTCAAAAACATTTTAAAGTGATAAATATGAATTATAATAGCTAATTATAGAGAAAACAACATATAATTCAAATATATCAGCAAAAGTTTACACACTGCCAGAAAACAGTAAAATGTAGGGGGTGTTTTTTTCTTTTTTTTAGTTGGGGGGAGGTGGGAAAAATTTTGTACCAAGGTCAGGAAAAATGTTGCTTCCTCCTAGTACAATTAAATTTAACTAAATTTGCCATAATCTAAAATCAGTTATAAACCTTAATGTCAAATTGCAGATTTGTCTCAAGTGCTGCAGAAATATCTGCTCTCAGATATTTGTGACAGGTATCAATTCCAATATGAAGTTTTCCCAACATGTTCAAAATGTCCCCCTACATCTGGATTGAGCTTTGTGGTACTCTCAAATGCTAAGTACAGACGGACAAAAAGCTTGAGGCTGAATTAATTCAATCTTCGCAGGTTAGTTTAAGCTTTGTAGATTGAATTGATAAGCAAGGGAACAGACATTCACTTTTGATTCTGAATATGCAGCAACATGCCTGCAGTGGCCCAGGCCAGAAGCAAAGGGGCGCTAGAGCACACCTCCCTGCTCAAATAGAGCAGATATCTTGGGCCACTGCTGGCCCCCTATGATGGGGGTTTGCAGATGAGGTGCACCACATCCTGGGATGCTGGGGGACTGTAAGTAACTTGAATCTGTATGGGATCTGGGACAAGTTCAAGAAACTGATTTAACCTAAATCAGTTAAGTCTGATACTACATCCATCCTGGTTCATCTTAAACAGGTTTTAGCCATTTTGCACTGAAGCAGTTTAAGTGCACTGAACTTCTGTTGCATTACAGGCTTGAACCAGTTTCTGATCACTTTTACCAGTTTGTGTAATTTCTGTTCCTAACCAAAATCATGATCAACAAAAGGCTTTGAGAAGCTTTACACACATTTATAGATTCAAAGAGGAAAGAGGTTCTGACTCATTAAGCCTCCTTGTGGCACATTGGGAATGCCATTACAGCATCAGAGCTCAATTGTCTGAAGCAAAGAGGCAGCTTTATTGCAGCATCTAGCCAAGTATGAACAGCAATATTAGGCAGTAATAAGGGAGAGAGATCCAGAACAAAGATATGAAGAACTTTTCCAAGATAATTGTGCTTTGGGAGAGAACTTCCAACAAACTGGGCTGACCTGGCTACTTTTCTGTTTAACAAACTGACCTTTAATAGCCATCAAGAACAAATTTTAAAAAGAAACAAAAAAATGAAAACAATGAATTCCTGGGTTTTTAATGCGGAAAAACTATACTTTCTATCACTTAGCTTACAGCTTTGTTTTTAAAATAATTGGACTACTTTAAATCAATGATCAAAAGGTTTTTGGAAAGATGGACTTTCCTTCACCCTGCCTATCCCACAAGGAGGACAAATTGTCCTTACCAAGAATCTGGACTCATTGAGGGTTTTAAATGTTTAACTAACTCATTATTTCCAGATTTTATTCCACTCTATTAAAAAGTTGTTCACATTTCAGTTACAGCCATACTGGCTCTTTGAAACAAAAAGTATTTTGCTGTGGGGCAGACTATGAGAACCTAAACATTCACACGGTCCTGAACAAGAAACAAAAGAATTAGGTCTCAGGCAGTCACACTTCCTCCCTTCAACTCCATGCCATGTGAGGGGGATAGTTCAGCCTGCTCATAGAGTTTAGTGTGATTTGCCTCAGCCTGTGAATGCAGAGAGGGAACAGTTCCCTCCATTCTTCCTGAACAAAAGCCAGCAGTAACCAGATTCTATATGGTTGGAAGACAAATTGCAATGCTACTTCACTATCAGCTGGCATTGGAAGACTGTCCATCCATCCCTACTGGGCTCATCCTTTTGATACAAAAATGTATAACTATCAGCACAACACAACTCCCAGGCTTCAGCTCAAGGAGGAAAAGTCAAAACAAGTCAGCCAACTTACAAAAAGATACTTCAAGTTGAGAAAAGTAGAGAGAGACATCAACTCCATGAAGTTCACTAAGGGACTTCATTGTTGCTATTGATTTTGCATGGAAGATGCTTGAATCTAACAGTGAGGGCCAGCAATACAGCAACACAAATCCTAAAACAGTATCTAAAAGTGTCTCTGGACTCTACACCCTCCACATCATAAGTTACTGCACAACAACAGAGCCCACTGCTGGCTTACTTCAAGTTAGAATAATATTATTCACCATTTGCTACATCTGTCTGTTAAACTAAGCCAATCTGAAGGAAACAGCACTTTATTATCATTCATTTTAAGTGGCTAACATTTGTAAGTGACTCTTTTGCAATTAACAACCAGCACAGCTAAAGTTTTCATAGACATAGACATTTGGGCTGGAAGGGACCTTGGAAGATCATCAAGTCCAGCCCCCCACCTAAAGGGCAGGAAGTCAGCTGGGGTCATAGGATCCCAGCAAGATAAGCATCCAATTTGCTCTTGAAGGTGTTCAGTGTAGGTGCTTGAACCACCACGTTCTGTTTATTTTTATTAGTTTGTGTTGCTGCAAAGCAGGCAATGTAATCATTTATATTTTTATTAAAGACTGCAGGAAACAAAATGAATAATTGTTTGAAATATTTCCTATAATCCTTCTTTACTTTTTTGTAAATAATTCCCAATTTTCTCCCAACCAGTCAATTGAAAAGAACTCTGTATTCAGCAAATTGAAGACGACAGCAACAGCTAAAATAAACAGGAAATTCATGTTCAACATAAACTCAAACTAACAAATGACTAATTTACATAAGAAAATTACACAAAGTATCAATGAAATGCATTATACTGAGAAAGGTTCTTGAAGACTTATTTTATTTCCTTTTAAGACGCCCCAAAAGGAAAATATATAATTCCTGAAAAATTATAACAAGTTGGCTCTTATACTAGTTGTTTACACCAAAACAGAAATCCCCTTAGCTTGTAGATGCCTACCTAGCAAAAGATAAATATACCAATGGATGGATGTGAATTACTAAACACAGTAATATCTATGAGGTAGCTATTTCACTATGGGTGCTTCTACACAAGATGTTTACTGCAGAATTGCCTAATTAACTAACAGTAAATGTCTCAGTATCCAGATTTGCAGTGCTATTAGGACAAAGTAAAACAATTAGCTTCACCATAGATTAGTATTTGTAAAACACAAGAACTATCCTATGGTAGAATTTTTTACTCCACAACACATGACATAACACAAATAGATTTGGATTTCTTGCATTTTCAAAAGGCAGCTGGGTTACCCATACTTAACAGATGCAAAAATATTAGATTAAAATCTATGTTTAATATTCTGAATCAATTGAAAAATATAATGCAAAATATTTGAAAACTTAAGCACTCATAAGTTAGAAAACCTGTGCAAAATTAATTCAGCCCCGTTGCACATATAGCTCAGACAGTTTTTAATGAACCAGTCTTTGATTATATGTGTCTGCATAGTTCCCTAACTTCGCTTCCCCAGTAGGGAGTCCTACTCATTCAGTCTAAAAGATAATCCTGTTCAGGAGATGAATCACAGTTATGTTGCTTGTTGCTGGCTTCATTTTGCAGAAGTTAGAAGGTATGTAGTAAATGAGACAGAGGACCATGAGAAGACAAAGGATGCTCTTACGGTGAGAGCAGTTGATTGCTGCCTTGGAGAACTGGATTTGCATCTCTGCTTCTGCCACAGAGTTCCCATGAGATGTAAGAAAAGCTACAGACATCAAACTTTTCAAAAATTATTACTACTTGTGTGCCACTCAATTTTTCTGTGTCTAGAAAGAGACGTTGAGCTCTGATCTGCAGAAGAGCTGAGCGCTGATAGCTAGAAATGAAGTCAGTGGGAGTTATGCCATGTTATGTTACACAGAGTATGGGCAGAGATAACAGCTGTATCAGTGTCAGTGGATACTGAGACAAGCTGTTAAGATGCAACTGTTGTATCCGAATGACTCAGCAGTGATGCAAGTGTAGCAAAACACTGTTTTATTTAGGTGTAAAGTTATGATGAGTTAATGGGTATCACTATAGGACCATGCAGACATAAGAAATCTTCCCCACCTCCTCCCCTTAAGAAGGCTATGGTATACATTTGCTCATACACACACACTGGAAAATCTGGCTGTAGTTGTCTCAAATTGGGCACTTCACTGCTTACTCTTAATAATGGTCTTTTAGAGTAATCTGTATACATGTAATTATCTTAACTTTTTTTAAAGCAGCAAACTGGAAAAACATGAATCTATGATACTGACAGCCATTTAGTTAGCAATGTTAGAACACTTCCAGATCAATTACATACCCAAATCTCTTCTGTTCCTCCAACAAATTTTACCTACTCTGCCCTCCCCTTCCTCAGGCTACCTATCCCTGTTCCAGTCCTTTCTTACCTACCCTCACATGTCCACTCTAACCCTACATTTGTGGGTCTGTTCTGTCTTCAGTCCTAGCCACTTGTCATAGTCTGTCCCCTTTCCAATCAGTTCCACTTGTTTTCCCCAGGTTTACTTTGAGTCCAAACCCCTGCTTCCCCTAACCTCTTCCATTCTCCATCAAGTCCCAATCTCTTTGCCATCAAGTCCCAGCTCCCCACTCCACCTGCGCTGTTCAACCAGTCTTTCTACTCCACACCTCCACTGGCTCCAAGTCCTAGTCTCCTTCCCAAGATTCCTCATATAATCTTGGTTTCTCCTTCAACTCCCTTCTTGACTCCTGTCCCATCCTCTTTCCTCAGCTAGTCCTAGTTTTCCTCCCAGCACCAAAGCTCCTTGTCATGAATTTCCATCCTCCCACCCCCAACCCACCAACCTTGGTCTGAGTCCTACTCTTTTCCACGTCTACTGTCAGAGTTCACCCCATTCCATGTCAGCTATTACCAGTCCCTAGCCCAGTGTTTCATTTACTGGCTCCCTGGTCTGTGCTACTAGACAATCAGCCTCAAATCCAACCACTTCTCCTAACCAGGCACCCAGCTCCTGCTTCGCCACCCATGCCTGGTCCCCTTACCCAACCATTTTCTTTCCCCAAATCCTGTGGCTCCAGTCATTCCTACCCCTCCCTCCCTGAAACTGCTAAGTGGAGAAGCAGAAAATTTACCACAATCCTCATGAAAATCTGAATATGGAAAATCAAATTAAAAAAATAAACACAAGTATCTTTTTGTTCTCCTACAGCATAAATTAAATTTGGACTTAAATTTCTGAAAAAGACCCATTGTGAACACTTGTTCTTACATCACATGAATACATATACTTTTTAGGTCGGTTTTACTTTTGTTCACATGCCAGCCTGAAAACAAATGTGAAATATGACCTCCTCTGACATATGTAATATCTGTTAGAGTCAGAAGAGCTTGAGTTGCAAGCAAACGTATTCATAGCTTAAGCTGTTTTAAGATATCTCTACTTTATAAAGATGTCTTCAGAGGTAGAAAATTCAATGTAGGTTCTTTATTAGGATCTATTTCTGCTACAGGTACCAAGCGATATTTAAGCCATGCAAGGCTCACAATGTTGTCTTTCCTTCATGGCACCTGACTTAATCCTTCAGGCACTATCACAGTTAGGACTAATATAACAATCTAAACAGAGGTCACTATGGCAAGGACGTCAGCCTGTTTACATGTGCCACCAAGAGCCCTTCAAATTTAGAGGAATTCTAGCGATATGAACAGCATGGAGTGGAGGGGGTAAATGGTTTGTATTCTTATACAAAGCAAATCTTGAGGTTTTAAGTCATGTTGTTCCTTCTCACTCTCATCTGAAAGAGACACAAGAATGCTATTTGTATTAGCAGCTAATAAAGGCTAATAAATAATAAAATAAAGATGAGCTATTAACAAGAAAAGAGTATGATGTTAAATCAGCTGCAAGTCAACTAGGCAAAACTTCAGACAAACTGAGAAAGCATTCACCAATGATATTGTGCTCAGGGAGTCCCAAAACCCTTCTTATGACTGATTTCCCAGAGGTAGACAGGCGAAACACACTGGAAGTCCACTTGCCTGTTTGGTAACAGGACAGCAAGCCAGAGAAGTACTTAAAATCCAGTTGTCTTCCTATAGTACAGGAAGCAGGAATGTGGTCATCTGCCTGCATTAGAGAAGACCACCCTGTTTTGCAGTCTGAAGCATAAGGATCCTTGGTCTGTGATCCAGTCAGTCCCTCAGGTTTTCTCCAAGACTGACAGAGGTAAGTCTAAACTTTCATGGAAGAAAGCCACCAAGATTGCAAAATCATGGTATGTCCTCAACCAACAGGACTGTTCGCTTAAAAAAAAAAAGTTACACACAGCATCTTCAGCTGGCATAAAAAGGCTGCGTACAGATATTTGGGGAACTTAATGGGAAGTTAAACTGAATTAAAAATGCCCACCTGTATAAGGTAAGTCAGGATGGGGGTCTAGTGGAGAAGGGTTGGAGGGGGGACCAGGTGATCAAGGGAAATAATGGAGTCCACAAACGGCATCAAGTGGATAGGCAGAGTCTTTGAATAGAGTTGGGGTTCAAGGGGGGTGCTGTGGTCCATGAGGTTTGGTGAGATCAGGAATGTTCACAGGGTAAGGAAGAGGTGAGGGGGCTCTCTCCACCCCCCCGAACCAGGGGCTATTTTTTAGTTTCCCAACCCCCCTACTGCCAAACAACCCGCCCCCAAGAACCTACCCACCATCCCTCTCACTGCTCCCCTCACTCTGACTTACTTCCTTGGCTCCCAGCATTTGTGAATGCTGATAAAACTGGCACTGGGGCAGCTTGCAGGATGGGGGGCTTAGTGGGCTGGCAGGGAAAAGCTGGCTGGCCAGGGGTGTGGGGGAGTTATTCATTTAGAGGTGGAGTGCGAGGGCAGTCTAAAAAATAGCCCCCTGCCAGGAAGGGGGTAGGAAAAGCATAGCCCCAGGGCTGGAGCCAGCAGCTGGGCTTTCCCAGCCCTGGGGCTACACTGGGAACTGTACAGAAGTTCGATTAGATCAGTCTCACTGGATGTGAGCCAAGTTAGACTACCTTGGAGGTACACTTAACTTAGCTCAGGTCAGCCATTTTAGACCAATCTAACTGTCCTCAATTTCTGTGCACTCACATGTACCTAACTAGTGTAAGGTTCACACCTGGGCAAAATAAGTTAGATTGGGTGGCCATTTTTAATGCGATCTAACCCTAATCTCCCCAAATGTCCGTATGCACCCAATGTTAGGTTCATGGAGCTTTCCAGGCTACACAGGTTAATTTTCAGCTATTTCATTTTCCTGAAAAGATGCTAAGTGGTCATTGTTAAACTTCAATATAGCATTAAAAAGCTACTATTCATAATTAAGTTATCAAAATGCTCAAAACAGTGTTTTAGAACTTGCATGTTAAACATTTACAGAAAAATCTAATTTGACCTCAATATTGTGCCATAGTTAGGCTAGGTCACAGTTAACAATGGAGACAAAGCACAATACTGATAATAAATTAAGCTATCAGGGCACTTTGGGTAGAGTGATGGATGAAAATCAAAAATCTAGATTAGTTAAATTTAGCATCATCTTTGTTTTAGCCCAGCTTGCAAAATTAAGAAAAGCAAAATAATAATATAGAAACTATGAAATCTTGATGCATATTAACAATATTAACATGACGTAATAAATTACTTTATATTAGAGATTGACAGAAAAAAATACATATTGAATTAATATAATACTGGTTTTTAAAACTAACATAATCACAAGTATTGTCACTTCAACAGAAGTAATAGGTGCCATTTTACCAGAGTCCATACTATTCAGATTCTACCATATTTTTAAAATAATTATTTAAATATAAATATTTTAATAGACACCTTTGTCTTCATTCATCCAAGACCCATAACATGGATGCTATTTCAATTAGTTATGGAGGTTTCCATTTGCTGGCTTCTGAGAACACACACGGTCAAATATAGTCTAAAAATCAATGTTCACTGCAGATATCACAAATAAAGAGAAATACTAAATGAACACAATACCTAGGAAGGCTTACCTAAAGCTGAAGAACATCACATCAGTAACTACTAATTTGCTAAGACTGGATGATAGAAATCAGTAAAACAAGTAGAGATGAGGACAGAACTTCAATGATGATTCAGAATTTTGTCAGCACAATGTAATTTGGGCCCCATAAAAAGCATATTTCAGAGTTGTGAATTTTTACTCTGACATGAAAAACTGATGGGCAACAATATGCAGTATAGCATTTCTCAACTAGGTAAATATGTATGCAATGAAGAATGATCAATTCTTTGTTTGTTAATGTCCTCTCCTCCCCCCCATTCTTATGATGTAATAATGGACTTTTTTTTTTTAATTTGCACTCAAATATTTTAATTAATTTTGTCTCACTGTTACCTACATATAAAGTAGCATGTTTCCCAAGTGTAACCCTATATTCTTATGCTATCTGGTAAGTTATCCAAAGGAACATTACTTTTCATTTTGTAACAAAACAAAGCTGACTTAGCCTTCAATATAATCTTATTAATAATAGTAAAAGCAAATTTTCTCAGAAGTTTTATATTTGTAAGTGTAAGCAAAAGCAGGCCTACAATAATTCAATAGAACCATAAAGAATCAGTCAGTCAAACCAGAGTCTTCTTTAAACTAAGCTAATCAATCTTTCAATTCATTTACCTCTAGGGAAGGGGGGAAAACCCAAATCATTTAAAACAAACAAACATACAAAAATCCCTCATTACACTTTCAATACATTCAGGTAAAAAAAAAACTACAACCCTTCTAGGATTCAGCCAAGGTTAGGGCATGATTTTGCCTTGCTTTACTTGTGGTCAGGAGAAAGGACGCTTCTGTAGCATAGCACACAAGAGTGCAATCATATGTGCTATGCATAAACCTGCTCTCCACACCTTTCCAAGTGTATCACTGCCTGGTATACCACAGATCAACCATTTTAGGAGTGAAGACATTCAACCTGCCAAAGCTCATGGCAAACAGAAAAAAATGCTGTTCAGAAGAAAGGAACCCATGATTCACCTATCCTTGCTAGAGACCCAATGTTGTATATTAAAAATACTTTACCCCACATGGCTGAAATAGTCGAAGAAAATTGAAAACAGAGTACTTTATCTCTTTTTTGTTCTGTAATTTGGCAAGCACATAATTTCTGTCTTGATAAATTACGCTTCCTTGTAATTAAAATAATATCTGCTGATATTTAAGTGGGTTTTTTTAGACTTCTAATACATGTAAGCTATTTAAATTTAAATCCCTGTTTTGATCCATGAGGGTTTGTATTTATACAGAAGATGGGTGTGATTCATTGATGACCTAAAAAAAAGCACAAAAGAGAGCCAAATTCCCCTCCAGACTTCAGGCTACTAGAGTTTAAGGTAAACTTGGATTCCACTGCTTCCTTCTCTGTTGAAAGACAGTTTATCAGTTACGCAAAGGAAATAATCCTAGCTGTTATTTCTCAACCTTTATTAAATGCTTTATAATTCTAAAAGGCAATTTTAGTAGTGACCTCTAGCCCTAAAAGCCAAAACTAGAAAAACAAAAAACTGAAATTCCAATCCCTAAACAATAAACTTGTACACAAATTTGAATTTAAATATTAGTTTACTATTAAAAATATAGTAAAAAAAAATCGTATTTGTACTGATCACATATTATAACAAGAATATACAATAAAGTTCTTCCACTCCTGCATACTTATTTATTGTAAGCTTGCTAAAGATACCATAAAATATGCCATAAAAAATTGTAGGTGTGCTATAATTTTAAAAATTTAATTCAAAACTTGATAAGTAAAGTAGAAACATGGCTATCGCATCAAACGTAACTCATGATCTATGATCTTAGCCTCCCTCTCTCTCTCTACACCCCATAAGTTAAAACCCCATAGTTTATATATATATGGGCAAGAAAAAAGTCTGAATTTGATTTGGATATGAAGAAGCAGTGTTTCATAACAATTTAAATCCCCTGAGTAGGTTTGTAAAAAGAGACAGACAGACAGAGACAGAGAGAACATATGAATATATCAATTGCCATGTGTGCATTTACTGCATATTGCGTGTGAAGAATTCTTCTGATTTACTGTATAAATGAAAACCAGATTATTTGCACCATATGGAAAGCTAACAAAACATACAGTGCGCATAGAAGAATTCAGGCAAAGTTTACCACACCCTATATGAAATAAATAGGACATAATAGTATACTCAAATGTTTAGTTTAAAAAAAGAAATAAAAAAAAAAAACCACAGTCAGGGCTACCTAGAAGGTGATTTGTATAAAGTGCAAATAAAATGCTCAGAAAGCAGAAGTATAAAACTGTTCCAAACTGCTTGTTCCAATTTATGTTTTAAACATTCTCATTATATCATGCAGTATAAGCATTACTGTTGCAGACCCTCAAAGAACCTCAATTTTCTGCACTGGCAAATTCATTATATAGCAGAAATAAACAAATATATTGCGAACACCACAAATATCAAATTAATGGACTTAAAATATAGGTTGTAGGGTTTCTCAGTTTTTTATTTTAAATGATTATTATTAGGTTAGATATGAAACCTCACAAGTGGTTTCAAACCTCACAAGGATACTTTGCAAATCAGAATGCACAAAGTTACATGGTACACTGTTGGTATGTGTACATCAATATACTGGCCACATTTATGCACATCTCAAAGCTTGAAATTACCACATACATTTCATAACTGCAAGAAAATCAGATCGTTAAAATGATTTTGCATTGTAAATCTGCATAAGCAATTTGAATATAAAACCTCTTAAATCACTTACATCTATTTAAGTAGATTTTACTTTTATATTTTTGTTCTTGATTTCATCATGTCCTATTTTTAAATACATGACTGCATGCCATTCTTTTCACAGGACAGCACATTCCAATTAGCAAATGGGGAGGGATCATAGTGGTCTGGGAAGAAATATAACTGTATCATACAACATATGCAGAGGGGATCAAATCAGTATTGTGTGGACAATTCAGGCGCTTCCTAACTTTTGTTAGGAAATCACTAATACATCTCATTTCATGACTAGGATATAATAATGCAATGAGTTTTAAGCAATACCACTAAAGCATGATAGTGGTAAATCATATTCCAATTAGTTACCACTATATCAATTTGACACCATGTCACTAAAGTCTAATGTAATTTGAATACATTTTCTCCTAACTAATACTTTATTGTAACAGGCCTAACTAGCAAAGGTGAATACCAGCTTCCAGTCTAACCCTCCCCATCTCATTCTGGCTATTCATAACTTTCGAAACAAATACCTTTTGAGATAATATCTGCCTTGTAGTTGGTTTCAGTACAAAAACAATTTTTTAAGAGTTTGTAAAAAAAAAAAAAAA
>NW_017728992.1:88883586-88889723 GCF_001723915.1 Gavialis gangeticus | reverse complement strand
GATCAGATCACCAGATCATTAGATGCAGGGGTAGCAGTGAACATAGTCTTCCTGGACTTCCGGAAGGCTTTTGACACTGTCTCTCACCCTGTTCTCATTCTGGCTATTCATAACTTTCGAAACAAATACCTTTTGAGATAATATCTGCCTTGTAGTTGGTTTCAGTACAAAAACAATTTTTTAAGAGTTTGTAAAAAAAAAAAAAAAATCTTGTTTCAGCTTTTTGAGTCATCTGTTTGGAGCTAAGCAGTTTTCCACCTTTCAAATTCAAAGCTATAGAATCAAATATCTTTAAACAAATGGTTGAGAGAAAAATCCTTATCTTTTTTACAAACTGTACTGAGACCTAAGTTTCTTGCCCCATGACCTAAAGACAAAGAGTATTATTTTAAAACAGTTTTTAACTATTTAAAGATATTGGCCTTTGAGAAACACTTTTGTATTTTGTGTTGTGATCAAAATGGAGCTATGCAAAGCCCTTGATAATCTCAGCAGCATTTAGTGGTATAATTAAGTCAAAATCGTAACGTCTTGAGTAAAAAATGAAAGTGGCCATTAATAACCAGGGATCCTGGTTTTCTCCGATTTAAAAAAAAAAAAATCCCAATATTTGGATTAAGGAAGGAAACTCAAAATCCACATTTTTATGCGATTAAAATGAAGTGCCACTAAATATAGATAGAGCGGTATTTCATTATATCATGGAAAAATGTGGGCTTTAGGTTTCTTTTTTAATCCAAAAATTGGGATTTTTTTAAAATAATTACTAAAATATCCAGAATAACTGAATCAAAAATAAAAAAAGACAAAAGAAATAAATTTAAGTCAGTTGAGATTAAACATTTTGCAACATTTTACAAAAGGATTCAAACTGGAGGTGGGACTACTTTAAATGGAAAAGGCTATTTTGTCTTAGACTCTCCTGTAAATAGCTGTAATTGCCTTCAGTGTGGAAGTTGCATTTATTTTGCTTACTGTCTGAAAGGCAAATCAGTGCAAGTTAAACCAGTTCCACACTTGAACTATTTTAGGCATTGTAAAAAAAAATCATGGGTAAATTCCAAATCCTGAGACCAACTCAAAAACTGTAAATTCACACACGCAATCAAAATTGGGTTGTTTTGGTTTTTCTGAGAAGGAGGCAGAGATAGAGGGAGGGGAGGGGGATTTTCAAGCTATTATGTACAACCATAAGGTTTAGAAACTTTTTCAATGAAAGCTGTAAATTTAATGGAGCTTTAGGAATACTCCCACTATAATAATACTTAGATAAAAATCATGAGGCTTGATAATATTTTCCCACATTGAACTTATTGCTGAACCAGGACCATACTAACAAGATAAAAAGTTCCAGTTAACTATTGGCTGAGTGCTGTATTAATGCTTCAATGAAGGAGACATGAATATAGGTCTTAGTTAAGGACAGTTCTGTTCATTAGTTATGATCAAGCAGATGATTTTTTTTAATTAATTTTTAAAACTAACAAACCAATAAACTCAAATGTTCTTCTTCCATTTTTCCATCATCTATTTTGTTTTTGCCCCAAGCCCCTGGGTTTTTTTTTTAGTTCCTTCCCTTTGAAAAAAATATTTCACTGCAAAAAGAAGTAGTTTTTTTTAAATCCAGGTTTCATTTGCTTCTAAGGCTGTTGAGCTAAGATCAAGAGTAATACCTCATAAATTATACATTGTGAACAGATAAACTGGCTCTGGCTATTGTGTAAAAATACGAAACAACAGACAAAGTACAAAACAAAAGACAATTAAACAACAAAAATATAAAAAAAACCACTAACAGGGTATGCAAAGGAAGCGTAACTTTTTACCATAATACTTTGTACTACATTAGGACTTTACACTGAAGTATCACCAAGTGCTTCAGTGAAGTAAGCCTTACTTCATTTCTTTCCAAAATGTGGAAAACTGAGTGATCAAAATGTTAATTTTTATGCCTCAAGTCTGAATTCCTACCTCCCAATCCTTTGCTACATGCAACCAATAAACCATGCTTAACTGGAAATGGATCAAAATGTGATGGTCAATTTAGCCTTTCACTCTTAGGGGCTGGAACAGCTATAAAAGACAGCATGCTTAGGCCTTAAAGACTGTGGAAAGGAAGCAAATATTTTGATTTGTTCTCTAGCAACCCTTCTAGCTGACCTGAAAGCAACATAAATGAGCTCCATAATCGATGCTACTTATAGCGAAGTTTGTTCCTGCTTATTTTCATGGTAAAAATCAAGGGAGAAAAATCTCTCCATCTTGTCTCAGAACAACAATATTGACAGTCAACAAAAATGTTTGTTAACCGTTAACATATTTAGAAAACAGAAATCACTCATGTTTTATTTTCAGCAGAACAAAAGATACCTTCCCCTGCATACTATCTGTCTGCACCTTAAATATGGCAGGTAAAACTGCTAGTGCATCAGAGCATACAGCTGCTAGTGTCACCTTTGTTTTCATCCCTTCGGGAACGATGACATGATGTCAGCCAAACAACAGGCCCGTAATGAAAGCGAATAAATAGCCTGCCTAATGTACAAACACCATATTTGACAACTCTGCTAATGATTCTGGTTCTCAGTTGATATGAAGCAATATATTATGTTAGTATTTAATTTCCAGCATGAAAATTTAAGTGTGGTGAAAAGCCTCTCCAGCCAAATACAGGTGAGGGTACTGAATTAGCCATAGTTTATCAAATGAGTGTGAAATTAAAGTCACTACATTACTTGGGGCATACTTTAAAAGTACTTTCTTCTTTAGGTGTTTTGAAAGAACTAAATAAACGTCTTCATTATTTTCAAAGCAAACATAACTAGACAAGAAAGAGGAAACCCACCAAGATGCAAAATAATGGATATTGCAAATAACCTCTGGCTACAAGCAGAGTTCTCTGGTCCTGTTTTTTAACGCATACGCTTTTGTGAACTTGAGCTCACTTCATCTGGTGCTATGAAAGGGCAAGCCCAGAATAGTGTATAAAGGAAAGTGAGGCTCCACCAGGAACAGCAGCAATAGTGGGAGGTTTCCACTTCCTGATACTTCCTCACTATGTGCAGGCGCTGCAAAGAGGAACATACCTCTTGCCACCATGGCTGTCCCTGGCTGATACCAGCCACAGGCTGCAGAGAGTAAATGTGCAGGGGCCAGATTTAGGCGAGAACAGCAGTAGAGGCCTGCAGGTTCCTCCTTTCAGTGCCTGCTCTGGTCTGAGGGGCAGTATAACACACCCCTCTTTAGGAAATCCTATATCTGCCCATGGGAGTATCAGAATATTATCAGAACCAGATGATTTGAGAGGTCTCATAGAAAACAAATAAAATTTAACTGGGCCTACATACATCACTACACATGAACTAAAAATAATAAATGAAGTTCCACTGCAGATTAGAGTGGCCCATCATTTGAAAGTGACAAACATGAAGCAAGACTTGGGTGCATTAGTTGATAACAATAAGCCAAAGGTGATGTATTTGTGAAATGCAGTCCTAGAATGTATGAGACTAGATTCCAGTAGAGAGATGGAAAAGTGTATGTTATTGTACAAGTAACATTTCAACTGGCATTCTATATACAATTCTAGTCACCACATTTAAAAAAACTGAATTAGACAGAGACACGCAACTATAATGGTCAAAGAAATGGAAAGCCTTTTATGTGAAGAGACCAGGGGCACAGACAGAAGTTACATTTGTCATAAGATTGGCCCCCTGAAAGTGCTCTTTAGCCATGCCATGACACACATGCATGGCTGCAGAGCACTTAAAAGTGGCCAATTGCACAATAAACTAACCCTTATATGAGGAATCAGATGAAGGTGCTCCACTTTGGAGCACCTGAGGGAACTTGTGTTCTCTAGAATTAATTTGTGACATGACCAGGGGCTGGGCTGATGCAGCCCAGCCTTGCCCTGCCCCCTGGCTGTCTGCAGGAAGGGAAGAGGAAAGGAGAACAAGCTCCCGGCTGGGGTTTACCCAGTCTGAGCTGGAGGACAGGTGGACTGCTGCCTCCGCCCCCTGACACATGGCCCCCTTCCCCCAGCTTCTCCCCTCCAGCTCAGGCCAGGCAAACCCCAGCCAGCAGCTTGCTCCTCCTCCCTTCCTGGAGACAGCCCTGAAGCTGGGGGTGGGGATGGGAGAGAGGCAGCTCCTCAGCTGCAAGCAGACTTGATTTTCTCCACCCCCACCCCAGGCAAATGTCTTTGGAAGGGTGCTTTAACTCATGGCATTTCATGTAAAACGATAAAATTAGAGCGGTGGCCTGCATGTTTGTCAGTGCCCTAAAAGAACTTGATTTGTTTAGCCAAGCAAAACAAAGACTGAGGGGGGATATGTTTGCTCTCTCAATTAATACTTTGTGGGGGAAAGAGCTAGTTATACCCAAGGACACTGTTGGCACTTGAACAAATGGGCTTAAGCTGGCCTTGAATAAAATCAGATGGGGATTTAGAAGGTTTCTAGCCATCAAAGGAGTGAAATTCTGGAATACCATCCTCCAATGCAAGAGTAGGGCAAAATGCCCAAATAGCATTTTAGTGCGACTTGACAATTTATGAACAGAATTATATGACACACTAATCTGTGAGATACCAGGTGATATGATTTCAGCAAGACAACCCTACAGGATTAAATATTGTGACCTCTGTTGTTTAACATATATGTAAAAGCACTAGGTAAAAAGTATATGTACTTCGAATACAAAGTGATACACAATCTCATCAGGATAATGATAAAATACAGACCACTACAAAACAACAGACAAATACATCATTCAATACGTGTGGCCAGCTAAATGAGAGAAAGTTGCATTCCTTTGTTCTTTCAATAAGATGGTCTGAGGTTTTAGCATCCAAAGTATACGTAGATTCTTGCTCTAATTGTACAAACTTCTCACAGACTCTGTTTACAGTACCCTTGTTTGCAGTGGTTCCTGGCACTTCATGCATTTTTCATAGCTGCTTGTTTCTTGTTAATATATGCTGTGTTCCTTGGAGAGCTTGCAAAAAGTGATGCACTTAGTTGTAAAGTGTTTTGCAACTTAATTTTAAGAACAAAACAAGAAATACAGCATGTAAACACTCTGAAAGCATTACTAAACAAATATTTATTCAAGGTAAAACAAAACAAGAACAAAACACGATCATTAATGACCTCTTTAAAGGATAAAATTAAGCTGTCCAAAAGCTGGAAAAATTATTTATCCCAAGACTACTAGGTGAGCTAAGGATGTTAGCCAAATTTTTAGCAGGCCTCCTGGCTTATACACAGTCCTATGCAGACCCATTAAAATGAGTCAACACTACATTCCTGTGAGCAAAGCTAGTTACTACACAAACAAATGCTGATCTGCATGTGTAGCTTGGTATTCAGCTCACAAAATAGCAGGTCTTGCATGTAAAAAGGTAAGCTCTGCTTTAATTTGTAAGCCTAGATTAGCAATGCTGAAGCTGAAGCCCTCTGACAACAGAAATATATTATCTGATAAATAATGTTCACTTCATCTACATAAACTCCCCTCCTTTGCATGCTTGCTTCTTCTGTTTAACAAATCAACAATTTATCCTTCCAAACCCATAATTGCACTAGCACCCCTCTAAAATCCATCTTGTGAGGGAGACTCGCGTCTCACTGTGTTTCCCCATGTCTTCCCCTAAATCTAGGGTCTCCCAGCACAGATTGTCCCCGTTGTATTTGGTTCCCTACCTGCATCCCAATCTTTGGATCCAAACTTTCTTCCATATTAGGAGTGTCCCTCAGACCACAGTCCAAAAGTCAGGAGTTTCTTGATTGACCCAGGAAGCTTATGAGGCTTTTTCAAAAACATCAAACTGACAACTTCCTTCAGTGTCAATTAGATTTGTTTGGTTTAAGTGCAATCAGGTGATGTTTTGTATCCATCAAATCTAATCAATACCTTCTGACACAGTAGAAGGGAGTTCTGTACAGTCTCCCCTAACACTTAAACCACATCTGAGAGGAAGAGTGCAAAGAACTTTTTCAACTACTTTAGCTTCCTACTCTAGATAAGGCAAAGGAATCCTGATAGCATTAGATGCACACCTGCAGGGGTTTATTGGTAATTCACAAAATGTTGAGGTAAACATGTTCCATCTTTCCAAACCAACATTAGAT
>NW_017728992.1:88861303-88878586 GCF_001723915.1 Gavialis gangeticus | reverse complement strand
GCATCTCAATTTTCTCTTTTAAAGCTGAAGGCTCAAACTTTCCCCTCCTCTTACCAGGTATTTCAGTTTGACACACAGTGGTTCTATAGGCTCACTGGAGAGTGCTAAAGAAAAAAAAAAAAAGCCTAAAACATTGTATAAATAATGTTAAGGGAAAAATATTGAGACATACCTCCGACTTACCTCAAGGTTCAAACATTTTGCTTAAGTTTTCAGGTTTGTTTTCCCTTTTAATAAAAAGGTCAGACAATTTGAGCACTAAAGCTCCGAATGTTGCAGTTGTAAAATACTACAGAAAACTCATTATAACAGTTGTAGAGACAAGAGTGAAGTTGAAGATGGATGACCTAAGGAATATGCAACCACTTTTGCAAAGGCAGAAAAGTAAATGTATCAGGACATTCACTTTCAAATTAAGAAAAACTGCAGTAAAATGAAGCTCAAATATTAACTGAGTAGGAATTGTCCATAAATCTGTGTTCATCCATTGACACAATATAAAAATGCAGCACAATGATAGTTTTAGCTAATCCTCCAGTCAGGAAAGAGTTAGTGACAGAACATTTCTATATTTTTTTTAAATAAATTCCGGAAGGAGATATTTAAAGGCCTGTCAGATTAGCACTAAGGCTAGAGACAGCCATTACACATAAACTTGTTTAAGTGATTAGAAACTGGTTTAAACCTATAACAGAACCAACATTCATGCACAAACCTGTAACAGAAAAGACATTCAGTGCACATAAACCAGTTTCTGAGGAGTGGGGGAAGAGTCCCCCTCTGGGGCCGATAGAAGCCCAGCCACTTCCATCGCTGCAGCTCCATGCCGCACCTGCAGCTCACTCTGACAGAGAAGCCCCGTGCTAGACTCTGCAGGGAAGCAGGGGTGGGGCTCCCTCCAGTCCCAGGACAGTGCGAGAGGGGAGTGGGGGAAGCACCTGGCTCCAGCACTGGAGCTGCAAGCTCAGGTCCAGAGCTCCAGTGGGGAGTCCCCGCAGGCTCCACTCTCTCCCCCAGCACAGTGCTGGCTGGAGCCACGCCTGCCCCGGGCATGACCTGCCTCCCCGCCTGCTGTTGCTGCCAGGCAGCAGGGGCTGCAGCCATGGGGAAGTATGTGCAATCATGGGGGGAGTCCCCTAGACCCCCCCACCCCCACCCTGCCCAGCTGAGCTCCATGCTCCCACTGCCTCTGCGGGGAGAAGGAAGAGGAGGAAGAGTTCCCCCCAGCATGGAACAGAGCCTCCCCCTGCCCTGGGGGGGAGAAGTGAGGGGCTGAGCAGCCTCACAGAGCCCCCTGCCCCACCCCACCCCACGGTGGTGGCAGGGGAGGAAGAAGAAGAGGCCCCCAGCAATGAACAGTGCCCATCTCCAGGCCCTGCAGCAGTGTGGGAGAGGGAGGAGGGGAAAGAGTTCCCCTCTGGGACCGGGCAGCACGGTGTGCCCAGATTGCTCCTGGCTGTCAGGGAGCCACTGGAGCCTGGCCACACCCCCTTCCTCAGCACAGGTTCCCTGTGAAAGGGAAGGGAGGGCTGCTCTAGCACGTCCGGGCTTCTGGCTTGAGCCACTGCAGGCCTGTGCCAAATGTCTATCCACTTGTAAAATGGTTCACTCTCTGCAGGTTAGACTAACCTGAAAAGACTGAATCAGTTCAGGTTTGGGCTTTTTGAATGTCTGTCCCTAGCCCAAAATGTCATAACTCAGTGAAAAATGAGATGAGCACAGAGTGTGCTACTGAGAAAAGTTAAATTTCCTGAATCATACAAAAATGCAATTAATTTATGAAGATATCTCTATTCAGCTCATGGTATTTCATTCTTTAAAAAAAATAGGGTATAGAAAAGTAACTCATTGCAAATGTGCAGTCAGAGTTACAAAAACTAGCTATCATACCAAATAGTAAATTACTAAATGGACTACCTTTATGACTGATTACAGCTAATAAAAAGTCATTATTTTTGCCAGTTGAAAACTTGTTGATTCATAAAACAGAATATACTTAACCACACTAGCTCGGTGCCGAAATCATTATCACTAAACTCAAATGGGCTTTGGGATCAGCCTCAAGAGAGATGTAGTGACATAACTTACTACTGCTGTAAGCAATCCTATTACTTCAGCTAAACAAGTGCTAAAGTAACTTGGGCCCAGAGAGCCTGGGCTATCTCTGTCACAATATGAAAAAAGTGATGATGGGGGTAGCAGTTACAGTGTAATAGCTCCTCTGTGTGTGTCTACTTTAATTCAGGGTTCTCTAACTTCTGAGCAGCCAGGGAACACACATGCATGGGTAATGACTCCCTTCACCAGACTGCCAGCTTTCCCTCCCCTCCCCCTCGCTGTTCCATGTCATACTGCAGCATGCAGGCACCCATCACTACCCTGTATCATGCCATGGCATGCTGCTCCTCTCCCCAGGCTGCAGGCCCCATTGTCCTGTTCCCATGGGCAGGGGCAGAAAGCTGAAGCCATAGGATCATGGATAGCCCAGAGGCCCTAGCATCAACATCAGTTGGAGTGCTGTGGGGAGTGGAGCATGTGCAGGATCCTGCTGGCTTTCAAGATGGATGCAAGCCATAATTTTACACACACACACACACACACACACACACACACACACACACACACACACACACCCCCGCCTTGCTGCTCTGTGGGCAGCAAATTGGATAGCTTTGGTCTCACTTATAATAGGTCTTAATTAAGACAATCCAGGGCCCAAACAACAGCTAAAATTGCCCAGTTAGTGCCCCTTCAGCATCATCAAATGATGATGGATAAGACCATCATGCTTAGTGGAATGACCCACCTCCTTGCCTATAATTTTAGTCCTTCAGTGGCAGCAGTACCACAGCTTCCAATTGCTAGCTGCGGTTTCCACTAGCAGGTGGTGTTAACTAACTGGAACATCTTGTGAAATTGAGGGCCCAGCCAATATGCTGCGAATACATGGAAAAAATATCAAGCTCTTCACTACACTTTCCCTTTGCCTCAATCATTCCCTCAAAGCAGTAAATGCAGTGCCTTTCACACACAGTTGCCTTCTCTATTTTTCGCAAGAGAGAGGAGGAAGAAGAATCCTTTCCTGAGAGGCAGAGAGCAGGACTAGGGATCTTTGCAGGGGTGACTGGTGCCTCCCAAATCGGGGGGGGGCACAATTTGTGGGTAGGCCTAGGGGTAGGCCTTAAGCCCCATATCTACTGCTATACTTCTGTGCCGCAGCTTAGTGCCCCCTGCTCCCCAACATGCCACCGGCAGACACAACAAAAAAGCTGCCCCATTCTAAGCGATGCCAAGTCAGGGGCCGATCTCACAGGGGGGCCTGTGCCCCGCTACCAGTTGCCTGTGGATCTTTGATTACCTAGTGGCTTTCATAAGACAAAAAGAGATCACTTGATGAACTGTAAAACTGAGCAAGCAGTTACAAAGTGAAGAGAAGGCCAGTAAGAATAGGAAAAGCAGCCACATTAAGAAACAAGCAGATTCTCTAACTTTTAGGGTACTTACAAGATTATATTTACAGCCCCTCCTAAACTTTGGAATGCCCTCACAATTATACAGTATTGTAGCATGATCCATATTTCATCTTTAACGTAAGCCACATTCCTTTCATTAAATAAGCCCCTCTCTGATTGGAGGCAAACAAAAAGTTTGGTCTATAAATCCACCCAAATGCAGCAGATCATGATAATTACAATGTGAACATATCAATTTACAGTCTTCTTAACATCAGATAAAACCAGTACATCTAAATCAGCCATTTGCTGCAACCATTGTAAAAATAGGTCACTGTCACAAAAGCAATGTGTCTGGTTTCAAAATTAAATATTTTGGGTTTGTCCCTGCATTTCCACAGCCATTTCTGCATCATTGGCTTCAAAATCTTACCAGTTTTCACTTACCCATCAGAGTTCTTCACTGACATTTCTTTCCTTTCCAGCTTGGATATCAAACCAAAATCTCTTTCCAAACTCATTTTAAAGTTATAATTTCTCTCCCCTTCCTTACTGTTCTGTTCCTAGCTGACTACTCTATTACTTTCCCTGTCACTCAGACTGATATCCAGGTCTTTAGTTTAATCCCACTTTTTTCTCTGGACCTTGTTAGACATTAATTTCAGGCAGCTCCTGGAGCTTTTAACCCCTGGATTGTACACACACTAAACACCTGAAACTAGTTTTAAGCACTCTTTAGGAAGCTTATATTTATGCCACTTTGGCCTAGGTTTATCTCTGATCCATGTTATCCAGCTCATGTTAAATGTGTAGCCACTTGGGCCAGGGACAGACATTACACATAAACCAGTTTAAGTAATCAGAAACTGGTTTAAACCTGTAACAGAACAGATGTTCAACACACAAAAAAACAGTTTGAAAATGGCTGAAACTGGTTTGAGCTAAACCTGGTTGAATGTAGCATCAGACTTAGCTGATTCGGCTCAAAACAATTTATGCATTGTCTGTCCCAGGCCCCTTGCTGGTTTAAGATAAACAAGACTCCTGCAGCATCCCAGTATGCTCTCTGGGCTGGGCTGGGCTGGCCCTTCCTCTCTGCTCCCTAGCTGGAGCAAGGGCAGGGCGTGGCCAGACTGACCCCTAAGGCAAAGTCCTCCCTCCGTCCTCTCCCCACCCTCCCACTCTCAAACCGTGTGGACCACAGCTGGAGCTTGCCAACCTCAGCCACACCTCCACAGCTTAATTCCTACCTAGCCTCTCTCTCCCCTGGAACTGCCCCCCACCCCAGGGTTTGGCTGCAGTCTCAATCATCACATACGTGTTGGAGATGTAGGTAAGGGAAACTGCAAACAGCTTCAAAGAATGCAGAGAGCTACATTTAT
Organism: Gavialis gangeticus; assembly: GCF_001723915.1. NCBI lineage: Eukaryota > Metazoa > Chordata > Crocodylia > Gavialidae > Gavialis > Gavialis gangeticus. The sequence goes on along the minus strand of NW_017728992.1, from coordinate 88,873,752 downwards.
ATTATAAAGCAGAACCTATAAAATGTGAGAATACCTAAACAAAGCCTTTCTGAATGCAGGGCTATAAGGAGACACACGATTATGTTAGACTTATGCAAAGCTTTCTCTTGTCTTCCTCATTTACATTTTAAGTTAAACTAAGTTGCGTATGCTGTGTTTTACTGGGCTGCATCTTACCTTAGGCAACGACTTTTGGTAGTACCCTGTTGTATGCTTTGCAAATTGCTGCATTCAATACATGCTTGCTTCAGAGACAAGACTTTTTCACATCGCCACTCCTTAGTCTGTTGTTAAGACAGGATTTTGGACTGGTGAAAGGATCTCTTCAGGCTTCCTTCAGGCGTGTTCCAAAGGGTACACTCACCTCTTTTTATACACCATATAGCTTGCATTTCTTAATACTTTAAATTAACTTAAGCCTCCTCCTAATGCATCTTAAAAATCTTGCTTCTGTTTGCCAAATATGGTTACCTTTAACTGGAATCTTCTATTATGAGGTAATCTTTTCATTCTTAGCTGGGGGTAGGTTTTGCTCCAACTGTTCAGAGGCTCTGACCTTTTTACCCAGATTATATTAGTTCAATTTATTTAGCCAACTTCCTGATTAATTTTAAGTCAGTGACAGTATTTTCCATCTTCTCCTTTCACAGGATGCAGGACTTGACCAAAAATCAAGCTAAGCATTGACCTTTGTGCTCAGCTCAAGCTACAACCCAGGCCTGAAGGCCTTTGGGTCCCAACAAGAGGCCAAGAAGACAAAAGCACAACAAGGGAAAGTGACTGAATGGTAACATCAGCAAGGCATGGCTGCAAGAGAAGTTGGAGGACATGAATAGCCCAGAAGAAGGGATCTACCAAAGTTGCAGTGAGAGAAAGGGATTTTCAGTGGCAAGGAATGGGGGAGGGGTGGCCATCTTGGCTGCTCTCCTTCACACTAGTGGCTCCACACCCCTTAGCAAGCTATGAAACCAGGCCACAGCTCCCAAGAGGACTGCTGGCTCCACCTGGGAAACCAGCATTTTATTTTCAGTGTTTTTATTCTGTGGAAAATACCCAATTTTGCAGACAATGCCCATTTCACAGTTTTCACAAAATCTGCAAAATTACAAATTAAGTAGATCCCTACCCATTAGGCAAAAGGCACCCTGGGAGGAATGGATGGGCCAGGAGGGCCCATATAGTGTGAGGGAAGGATTGGGGATAACGGGATTCAAGAGGGATATGCTGGTGAAAGGAAGGACTAGGGCTCTCTCTAGGCCTGTTGGGGAGCCTCCCTTTTTAAGATCAACCATGTACATCAAGGGGTGGCAAGCAAAAGTGAAGGAAGGTACCACAGAGCCAGAGCAGGACAGGAACCATTCGACATCAGGGGACATCATGGCTGTCCCATTACATCCCACCCACTACTCCCTCCCCCCTTGGTCAGAATTGGGCTCACCTCATATACCTGATCAGTGCCCCCCCACACACACGCCCACTGCTTACCTGTGGCTGCCCACACTTTCTGTCCTGGGGAGGCAGGCAAGAAAGGCTTACCTGCCTGCCCAGCTGCTGCCATCATTGCTGGTCTCTGGGCCATGCTCGGCTCAAAGAAGAGCAGCAGCCCATCAACAGCAGGGGCAGGGGCCAGGCAGGCAAATTCCCTGCCTGTTCCCCTGGGAAAGACAGCATGAGCAGCCACAAGTAAACTGGGGGGGAAGGGGGGACAGAAGGGAAGTCTGAAATGGGAAGGGAAGACAGGGATTCATACCTTTCAGTCCTATAGGCCCCTGTTGGCCTGAACATGCAACTGCTCCAAACTCAAGCTAACAGTAACACTGATCAACATTTAAGCCACTCACCATGTAACATGTAACAAAGCCCTCTCTGTCATCTCCAGAATCCATTCATGAACTCCAATGCAAAATGCTACTGCTGCTGTCTCTCACCTCATGTCCATCACCATTCTTGCATGTGTCCTGGTTGCTTATCTCCTCTCCACCCTATCCAATGCTGCTCAACTTACCTTCCCACCCTGCTTCTAGAAACATGATTCTTCTCTTTGAATCTGTATTACTTCCTGTTTCATCCAAATCAAAGTAAAGATTTTTCCTCTTCTACAAGGATATTTCCCCCTCTCTACATTTTGATTATCATATCACTTACTCTCACTTCCTACAATCTTTTCAAGAGTCTTATTTTTTCTCCATTTATATTTCCCCCCACTCTCAAATTTCCACTTTCAACCATCTGACCCCTGAATCCAGAATAATACATCTGCGTTCATCAGCCTTTCTTCCTTCATATTCCTCCCTTAAACCAAAATCCATAGGATGGGGGTAAAATACTCCGAAACCAATGTTTTTACCACATTAGTTAGAAAATTCACAATGTTGTAAAAATAAATATATTTTACATAGATTATCTTGTGGCAACATCCAATTCTACTGAACACCATGTCACATTCTTATCTTATTTACTCCTGTGTAGTCCAATGAAAGCAACAGAGCCAATTATACCACTATAATTAAATTCAGAATCTCTGTCCATGTCTATAACAATTTTGGAGGTTGGAAGTGTTTTCTTTAAGTTTTCAATGGCCTTTAGTGCTGAACATTTTCACTGTTTTCACACTGAAGTTCTTGTAAAATAGTAAACTCCTCAAAAGTGTTCAAGAAAGAGCCTCAAACTAGGCCATCTTTCTTGGGAATCAATAGCAGGAAAATTTTGGGGGGGAAAAAAGAACATCTATGCACAACTCACTGATATAAGATTTCAAGGTGGGTGCTTAGCATGACAAAGGAAGCTCAAAAATTCAGCCTTCATGCTTCTAAATTTTATTTGTTTCAGTTTGGTTTACTTGACTAGTCCCTATAAAATACATCTAGTCTGTGAAGAAGAGAAAGAGGAAAAACTGCTGCCAAGTTTATAACACTGAAATCCTTTGAGGTTAGTCCAGAACAGCCACCATCTCTTACATCCATCCTGACCTTTTCCAATACTCTTGGTAGAAATAGCCTGGCATAATCAATAAAATTTTACACCCATCCAATATGCAAATACAATGTGCATATGTCAGGTATTAAGATAATTCAATCTATAATGCTAAACAAATGCTAAATGTGTTTAATATAAAATGCCAATATACACTATGCCCTCTATAGAAACATACAAGAGACTGGCCACATAGCCACCTGTAGAAAAAGGCACTCATCCAGGTTACTCTGTTTTCCCTGAAGTGATTGATTAACCTCGGCTTCCTCTCTGCTGGCAAAAGGATTAAATAAATATTAAAACATAATAAAAAGGTTCAACAAATGCCCAGTATCTAGGCAGCTATAGTAAGCTATTCCATTTCCCTGGAAGTATCTTTGGACAACTGAACAAACTCAACAGATGTTTTACTGTGGACTAAAGAAGTCAGTATATCTTCAGCTGAAGAAGTGTACTTTTACCCTCCCCTGGAACTCTGAATAGACTTTCAGAGACCTCCTGTGGAAATGTGCCTATGCAACTAAACCTACTTTGATTTCCATGTAAATTCTCATAGATTATTTTAAAGAAGAAACCATCTCCACCACTACATCTACATTACAAATATCCCCCTTTATCAGTCATGTTCACTAGACATGGCTTTAGACCATGTTCCCTAGGATTTATGAGATAAATTAAAGCAACCACTAGAAGTCTTATTTCCCTTTACCCCAAGTCAAGTTGCAGTACTCAAATTGCTGCATATGCCTAATTTATCTCAGCTATAAATGGTAATAAGACTACAATATGCCTCATGCGTAGATCTAATCATGTCTTTTCCCCACAGCCACATTTTGCACTTCTCAGCAATGCTATAAAACAGGGCTGTCCATCATCTTAAGTCACCAGGGGCCACACGTCCCAGGGACTGCAACATGGGGGACTGCATGTCATGTGGGCTGCACCAAGTGAGGCATGGGCCACTGGGCTACGTGTCATCCCACCTTCCCCCTCTGCACCACACACTCATGAGGGCACTTCCCTTCTCACTGCTGTACCACACACCCATGCAGCATGCTGCCTCACCCTCTGAAACAAAGGCAGAAAATGGCAGCTAGAGGAAGAAGGGGGAAAACTGGAGACTCTGGTTGCTGTTGGCAGGCAGGAGCCTGCAGCCCACAACTTCTCTCTCTCAGGCTGCAAATACCTGGTTAGCCACCAGTTGCATAGACCTACTACAGAAGTCACATAATTTACAAAGTATCCATGTTGTAACCATACTGGGTCTAGAGGCAAAAGGAATCAAAACTTGTGGAAGAGGTGATATCTTTTATTCGACCAACTAGATATTTGCAAACAAATTATTTTATTTATTGCAAGTTTTCAGTCAAACACACCCTTCATCAGAGACAGCAGAGATTGTAGAAGTTCTCATAGTTAGAAATGAAAATTCATATTTCATGGGAGAACTGAAGGTGTGGTCAACTCTCCTGTTTGGAACAGTTTATTTTTTCCAGGTTAGGCACAAAGAAAGATTGAAAAAAGTTGAATAATTTACAAGGTACTCAACCAGCATTATGCAGAATCTAGCACTGATGGATCTGGGTGGTCTTTAAAAGTTTGGCCTCTTATAGGTTGTCATCATTTCAGTCAATAGGTGGGATATTTTCCCTAATATACTTTCCTTCAGTATAGTAATAGAATGTCTCTCCCCTTCTTCTAGCACTTTCTTTCTTCGTCCAAGCATGTACATCTGCTCCTTTACTCATCTACTCTTGTGCATGTTATGGTAATACTAAGAAGAATTTGGCAGACAGTAAGCATTCACATCTGAAGGTGGATAATTGTGAAGAATAAAAGCTATGTGATCACTAGCATGCTTTCCTTCTGTACATACAAAACTTTCTTTCCAAACCCTGAAATCTGTAGCAATGTGTGGCACCCATTGGACCATTAAAAAATTACCTTGATGTCTTACTGGGCTATATCTTAATAAACTGAGTGATGTTGCTGTAACCTGGGTGTCCCCAAGGTGAGTACCCCCCTGCCCCAATCACCAATAGAAGGGGAAAGCCAGCAGGGAACCCATGCTAGGGGTGGAAACTGTAGTCTACTTCCAGTTCCCACCCACTTATTGCGTCTCAGAGGAGGAAAAGAAAGCAATGATTTAACCAGATACAAATGTATATATATAAAGAAGTAATGAGCTATGGTGAGTATTTACAGATTGCGAGTAAATAGAACTATAACTAAATATACATACCCAAATACAAGCAGGTAAGCATAATGGTCCCAACTGGTATGAACAGGTAAGTACAATAATAAATGACACTCTAAAATACAAGGCAGACAGTTAATAATAAACACTCCAAAGATACACGGCACATATCAAATGATCAGTAAACACTACAAAATATGAGGCGCAACAGTTCTTTAGGAGTCCCCCTCCTTTACAGGGTCCCTTTTTCTACCTCTTTAGTGAGGTTGCCTCCCCCCAAGTGTCACTCACCAGTGGGAGACCCATTGCTCCACTGACTCGCATTCCAAGGAGCTGGGTGGGGTGGTGTCCATAAGCTGCCCTGGCCTGGCTAATGTTTCTTCAGGGGAGGGCTCAGTTCCAGGCCCCAGGGGAGCAGCATAACTCACTCATGCCAGAAGCAGTGGCTCAATCCTTCTCAGAGGAAGTTGCGGGCCTGGACCGCCTCATGCATGCCCAGGGCTGTGCTGCTCCTAATGCCACTCCCCGCACTCAGGAACCGCTCCATTCTGGTGCCCTCATGAGCCTGGATCTTGCTTCTCCAGGGCCTTATGCCCACAATGACTCACCACACGGTAGTGCTGCCTCCCATGTCCGGCCTCGTGCCAGAGTTGGAGACCCAAGCCACCTCACTGCAACTCCCAGGGTCTCAGTCCCTCATGGACCCTCTGTACAGCAATGCCTGAACAGTGGCCCAGCCTTGTGCTGGAGTTGGAGACCCAAGCCGCCTCGCTGCAGCTCCTGAGGTCCCTGTCCCTTACAGACCCTCTGTGCAGCAACGCCTGCAACGCAACCCAACCTCATGCCAGGGTTGGAGACCCAAGCTGCCTCACTGCAGTTCTCAGGCCCCGGTCCCTTGCAGACCCTCCATGTAGTGGAACGGCAGAATACTTGGGTTCTTCAGGGCAGCTGGATAATTACTGGTGTTTCATATGTATAAAATACACAGAAAAAATAGCTACATTTTATGATAATAGACAGATGTTCACTCCCAGACACCATTTGTTTCCTTTGCAGAATGTCACCAATAAAAAAAATTAGCTTTTCATGACATAATCCACAATAGTTGGTCCAATACTCGTTTTGATGTTAATGCTGATGGCAGTTTCACTCATATAAAAACTGACCTGATTGCATCCTCACTATTATTCCCTTTTTTTTTTTAATTGTAAAATCTGACTCCCACATGTTTCACATTGCTCTCCCAGTTACATGGTTCAGAAACATCTGATTAATGAGACTTCCAAAAGAATGAGAGAGCTTGTTCCACGGGCCTTAAGCTCTTAAAATTTTCAAGAAATTATGCTTCAAGCCCAATGTTTAAAATAAGACCTTGTACTACTAAATTTCCACATGATTAGGTTACATTTAGTCAACTAAGGGGCTTAATTGTCCTGTATCATGAAGCTGACAAAGAATTAGGTATTAACTGTAACAAGTCTCTCCCACACAAAGAAAAGGCTGAAGGGTGTTCAGCAATGAGCATTATCTGTTACATTTTTTACCAGTTGTAGAAACAGTGGACGTAGAGCCACAAATTCCTTACTCTGACAAAAGCAGAGAAGATAAGCGATTTAAAATTGTCCAAAGGAAGTTGCTCTTTTCTCTTGCATATGAGGACAGGCAATATTACTGCAATCTTCAGTCAGTATCTTTTGACGGCAAGTATGTTCTTGTGGAAGGAATTTGTTAACAATACAGAAAGAAACCTTCAGAGTGATGAACTGGTGATATGACTGTAGACAGCATTTTTCCTATATATTAATACCCAGTTCAGTGATTTTCTTCTTGTGTCCATTTGATTAAAACCATTTAAAATATTATTTCGCCAGGACTGTTTAAAACTACTTTCAGTATCTTTTCAACTTCTATAAACTGTACGTACATCAGTTGATTACAGCTGTGGCCTTCTGCTAATTATACAAACATCACTGTTAGGGCCAACAGTAACTAAGATAGCAGAATGTTCCGTTATAAATACAGTAGGAAATAATGGTACTGTCTCAAGTATGCATCAGGGTAAGTAAATGCTAACTGATAATAAAGTGATCACCATTTAACATTATAATGTCTTGAATTGGGTATGGCCAAGCTCCAGTGAGAAATGTATATGTTACTATTTCATATATTGTTTGAACATATTAACACATTAATGCTTGTTCCTTAGCTATACTATAGCTTTTAAATGCCATGCTGAAACATAACTAACCAGTTGTAGTTTAGTCTGTATACCTGCGTGCAGACATTGGGGGGTGGGTAGGCACTTTAAATTCCAGGCATTCTTGTGCCAAGCCCAGCCCATGCCCAAAAGAAGAAGCGTGTTAGCTGGACTGGGCTCACCCAATGTCTGTATAGATTGGGCACTTCAGTGGGGCTTATTTGGCACTTATCTAATAGCTGATTGACTATGGTTAAGTACAGACAGTCAAAATTGATTCGCTAAAAATTGATTCACTCTTTGCAGGTTAGTCTAAACTGCAGAGATTAAATTGAAAAATGACTGGACACACTTTCACTTTTGATTCAAGAAATGCAATCATATTAGTAGCTCAGGCCAGAAGCAGGGAGGCACTAGTGCAAAGCTCTCTGGCATGTAACCAACATAGGCTGTGTATTCACTTCTTCTTCCTGCTGCCCCTGAGGTCTCTAGGATTTGCGGTCCAGAATCACAGTAGCAGGACTCTGCAGGATTGTTCATCACTTCCTCTTCCTGCTTCCAGATGCCTCTGGGATTTGTAGTCCATAATTGCAGCCAGCAGTAACTTTCAGTAGTTTAGCAGGGTAGAGAAGCTCTATACTCAGGGGAAGGGGAGTTTACCCTGCCTGGCCCCAGACTGGGTTTGCTGGGGGGGAGGGAGGGGGAAGAGAGAGGGAAAGAGCAGTCCCTGCTTCCCCCAACCCTTTTCTGCTAGAGCAGACAGCACAGCCCAGCCTAGGGCTGGAAAACATGCTGGGATGCTAGGGGATTGCAATTTAACTTGAACAAGGAAGGGGTCTGGGACAGAAGTTTCATAAACCGGCTTGATCCAGATCAGGTAACTCTGATACTACATTCAATCATTTTTATCTTAAACCAGTTTTAGCCTGGTTTATGTCCACTGAACTTCTGTTCGGTCAGGTTTAAACTAGGTCCTGGTGACTTAATCCAGTTTATATATACACAGAGATACTAGAGACAGAAGTTAAATTTACTGCTTATGTAGCACATGTTTGATTTATTAGAACACAATGGGCTTGTCTATACATGCATTAAGGTACTTTTTCTAATGCACATTAAATTCAGTACCTCCAATATGAGGTACTAAGAAAATGTGCATTAGGCTGTCTTAATGCACAGTAACCAATGTGCAGGATTTGCAAGTGATACTTAATGCACAGTAGCCTATATTACTGTGCATTAGCATAATTGCACTGTTTATTACATGATGCTTTAATGCAAAGTAAAATAGGTTACTGTGCATTAAAGCACACACGTAGATGCACCCAGTAGGTTCCAAATTTTCTTGTATAGAACACACTTTCCCAAAAAAGCAATTAAAACATTGTGCACCATATGCGAAAAATTGTAACAACAGTTTCTGCCAGTTACTTGGCAAAAGTAAAAGTAAAAACTGCACTCAGCTCACTGGGACCAAAACAATGAAAACAGGCTCTGCTTCCTACCTGCTGCTACTCAGTTATTTACTACAAGGAAAGGGTATTTTGTGTTTTAAAAAAAGGAAAAGGCAGAATAAATAAAACAAACAAGCACAAGGTGTGTGTTCTATTCCAGGACATGTTCCATGTAAGAAAATATGGTATTTTTGGTGACATCCTATATTAGCTTTTTTGTGACAGCATGTGGGACAACATGCTCTTTACTTTACAATAGTATTGTTCTTCCCCATGGCCCTTATTCTCAACTTACAGGCATGAATAACTCCTGTTAAAATCCATGAGAATTATTCATAAACTTCCATGCATGAAGGAAGGGTGGGGGGAATTACAATACAGCAGCCTGATATGATACAATTCAGGCTGCACCTACAACTGCAGTTCATATATTTTTATCTTTTCACTATGATCTAAAGCATACAATCTAAGTAATAGTTTATTACTACTATTAAACACATGAAGATCCCTCCGCAATGAAGAATGTTGGACTTGCCCAGAGAAACAGAGTTTTAAGGTGAAATAAATTAAATTAATCCTGGGTACAAGTCTATTAAATTTACATGAATGTGTGTCAGGAATTAATTTCTGTAACAGAAGCCAGACAGTTTACAAAATCTAAGAAACATAAGCAGGGGAGGAGGAATAAGCAATAAAAGCTGTTGCGTTTTTTTTTAATTATGTTGTATTTTATTTTCATTAATAAGTTTAATTTTATTTCATTACAATGAGAGAAAATGGCACCCGCATGCATCACCTATTTCACCGGACAAAGAAATTAGCATTTTAGAGCACTAAATTGCTACCATTTGGAATTGACAGAGTTTATACTTGGACAACTGCCTATGGGACCATTACTTTAAAAAAATGCCATCTACAACATACTGAATGTTCTTTAAAGAATCTGCCAACCTAAAAGGCAACATTTTAAAAATCAATGAAACTGTTCTTTGTGTGTCAGTCTTAGCCACCAGCATTAACATGTCAAACACTAGATCAATATAAAGTCAAGTCAATGAACTCTGCTACCAATATGCAGAACTTCTTGGGAAAATTTCTGAATATTGCTTTCTCTCATATGAAGTGAGCTGTCATTCACAAAAACTCATGCATTTCTGATTCATTTAGTCTATCAGGTACAACTCTACCTGCCTTCTGCAAAATTCAGAGATATTCATAAAATCATAGTGCAATTAAGATTTCGCTTGTCTCTATCTTACAGTCTTTGCAACAGGAAAGCAAGCAGGAATTTGATGAGGCCTGATTTTCAGAAGGAAGAAACATCTAAAATTTCAGCTGATTTCCACAAATAGGCCGAGTGCTCATCTTTCAAAAATGATATACTGCTCAGTCTTTTTCAGCTGGTCTGTGATAAAAGTGAACAGATGAGCCATCCACAGAATCTCAGTGATATTCTACGAATCTGTTAACTTCACATAAATTTTAATTTCATTATAACATTATATATACACTATCATTATAATAATGTTTAAGGATCTTAGTCTGCTTTACTTCCCTGCCACTTAAATTTTACTCTCATCTGCCCTCACTTTAAGAAAATGGTCACAGAAAGTTGCTGGATATGAATTGTAAAATAATTGTTTGATATACGTTTAAAGTAAGAACATTAAAATGAATATTTGTATAGTGATCCACATTATTATCTTCAGATGAAAGATTGTACTATGGTAAATATTTAATTTAAAAAAAAAAAATCATTCATTCAAAGGTGTGAAGTGGCAGATGTAGACTTCATAAGAAATGCAAATACTGTCTGTAGGGATATGTGATGATGTTACTTCATTTATGACTGTTACCAACATAAATAGCCTGGAGGAAAGTCACTTGGCTATTCCAAATGCATTACATTATTATTTTCTACATGGAAATTATTGGTTTCTTAAGGAAACACAAACATAGATCAAGGGAAAAGAGGCAAGTATTCATAATTTTAATACTAAAATTAATCATTTGTTTTCTAACCAATCTATTTATGCTATAAATTGATAATTAGTTATACTGTTCATATTCTCAAAATATAATAATTGGCAGTTAAGGTACTTTTTTCTTGATCTAAAACAAGCATAGAGTCTTCTGATGTCCAAATGTATACCTTTGAATTCAACATATGATACCCCAGGTAACTTCTCTACTCTACTTCTACCAGCTACATCTTATCACCAGGTCTACATTCACCTTCCCTCCATGCCCCCCCACCTGTTTCTCACCCACCGACTGCCTCAGCTTGCATGTTCACTAACTAGCAGTCTTGCATACTGGTCTCCAGCTTCTATTCTATCCCATTCAGGAAGAGCACAGAACAACTGCAGATACTTACTCAGCCTGAAGAAGGGTGTTTGCAAGCTTTTAGGCAAAGAAGAATTTTTCCAACTATTTTAGTTGCTCTAATAAAAGATATCAGATTTACCCAAATAACCTTGCCTGCCTATGTCCCTAGACCAACATGGCTACAACCAATAAGTTCTGAATTCAGCACTGAAGTCACACTACAGTTAAACAACTTGGTCAATCCTGCTTTCTTCAACTGTAGTTTAAGAATTGTTAAAATTTTCACTGCATTCATAAAAATAAAAGAGCAATATAAGAATGCGCGCGCACACACACACACACACACACCCTTGAATTTGTGCCCACTGCCAGTTACACAGGCCTGAAGCGCTGCTTGTCAGTGCTCATGGACAAAATTAGTTGCCTTTCCTGGTTTTGCTCAGGCAGTGGAAGAAAAGACAAGTGAAACTGTACATACAAGTGAAAAGCCTATGACACCTACCAAAAAAGATGATCTGATAGACAGATCTTCAAAACAGAAGAGGAACCCACTGAGGCATAGGACTATGAGAACAAAACAAAGTGATCTGCTAGTGAGAGTGAAATAAAATTGAGGCATTTAGTCAGTGTACAGCAGGGGTGGGCAAAATACGGCCCGCAGGCCGGATCCAGCCCACGAGGCCATTCTATCCGACCTGCAGGGCCCTAAAAAGTCTAGAAAATTATTATTTCTCTGCCCTTGGTTCCTGTCTTTTTTTTTTTTTTTTTTTTTTTACAGGAACCAAGGGCAGTAGGAACCAGGGGAAGCCTGGCAGGCTCCAGCAACAGCAGGGCCTGCCTGATCCCGCCCTGCCTGGGAGCAGGTAAGTGAGGGGGAAAAGGGTAGAGGGGACCCCAAGCAGGGAAGGAGCATGGGGGGAGGAAACAGCCCCTTCCCCACCCCATGGCCCATGCTCCCTGCTGCAGCTGCTTGCAGCCCGCGTGGGGCTGCCTGCGCGTGCTCCGGACAGCTATGTATGAGCTGCTAGTGGCTGCAGCAGGGAGCACTGGCCATGGGGTGGGGGAGGGGCAGCTTTTCCCCCCTGCACTCAGCTTTTCCCTGGGCGCCTTTCCTGTGCAGAGAAAAGCAGCCCCTCACCCACCCCATAGCCAGTGGTCCCTGCTGCAGGCACTCGCAGCCCATGCGGGGCTGTCCGGAGCAGGCACAGGCAGCCCCAGGCCAGCTGTGAGTGGCTGCAGCATGGGGCACCAGGCGGGTGAGGGGGTGCTTCCCCCGCCCCCCCACGCTCAGCACCAGCTT
>NW_017728992.1:88856690-88861085 GCF_001723915.1 Gavialis gangeticus | reverse complement strand
AGCACCAGCTTGTAACCCAGCCCCACTGCCAGGCTGGCAGCAGGGCTGGGTTACAAGCTGGTGCTGAGCATGGGGAAGAGTGGCCCCTCACTTGCCCCATGGCCAGTGCCCCACACTGCAGCCACTTGCAGCCTGCCTGGGACTGCCTGTGCCTGCCCCAGACAGCCCCGCATGGGCTGCAAGTGCCTGCAGCAGGGAGCACCAGCCCCGGGGCAGGCAAGAGGCTGTTTTTCCCTGTGCTCAGCACCAGCTTCTTCCCTGCCAGCAAGCAGGGGGTCAATACTGCGGGGTTGGGAGGCCAGCAGGAGCACGGGGCCCACACCGGTGCCCCAGGGTCAGCGCCGGTGAGGCCCAGAGCAGGGTGGCAAGAGAGTGGGATCCCAGCCTGCAGGGGCTCTATGGAGCCAGGCCAGCTCCCCCTTCTCCCTGCTGGTGCAGCCCAGCCCAGCTCTACAGACCCCTGCCAGCCTGCGCCCTGCTTTGGGTCCCACTCGTGCTGGCTCTGGGACATTGTTCCCAAGATGGTGACCAGGGGGCAGTGCACCTGTCAAGGGGCGGGGCTACCCATGCGGCCCTGGACAGCCTGCCAAAACTGGGTAAGTGGCCCTCCGCCTGAAATAATTGCCTGCCCCTTGTGTAGAGAGAGATAAAGAGGTGAAACTGATTATGAGATGGACCAAGCAAAAAGGAGGCACACCAAGGAAGATCAGCAGAGAAAAAAAGAAAACTGATTGGACTGAAATGTAAACACCAGGAGAAAAATGTGTTTATTTTGGCAATTTACTGCAAAGGAGAATGGACAAATCACTCAGGTAAAACAATGCAGAAAACAGAAAATTGTGGTCTCCATCAGGAGCAAAGATATGGGGAGACAGACCTCTGATGAAAGCAGAGAAAAAAACATTAACTGGTCATCATGTAGGGACAAATGATATGGTCAATTCTTGGTGACAAAAGTAAAAGGCTGAGTATGCTAGGCTAGCGGGGACATGTAAAGACAGGGGTGGGCAATTATTATTTCGGGTGAAGGGCTGCTTACCAAGATTTGGCATGCTGTCAAGGGCTCCATGGGCAGCCCCACGCCTTGACAGGTGACCCACCCACTGCTCACCATCTTGTGATGTGAAGTCCCACCCCCTAACCTCTGACGTTTGCCACCAGAAGACCCTCCCCTTGCCCCCAGAAGTACTCCTTTCAACAACGGGTTTTGCCATCTCAGAACCAGAAAAATATCAAGTTATATTCTAAAAAGTGAACATCTACAACATTCATTCATTTGATTTTTTTTAAAATATTCTTGTCCTGATTTACATGCATTTGTGTAGTGTACACAGAGGTGATTGTATACAATACCTTAAAAATGAAGCCTTACACTTGTATATTGTGGGAGGTATAGGTATGTGGGGGGCTGTGGGTATGTCTGTGGGGGTGGATTGGTTTGGATGTGAGGTGGGGGTGGGTATGGAGTTTGTGGGGGGTTCTGTGGGGGGGGGAAGGTGGCTGGGTTGTGCAAGGGCATGTGGGTGTGGGGGCTCTTCATGTATGACAGTGCAAGGGGTGTGTGGGAACATGTGTATGGTGTAGGACGAGTCCCATATGCACACCTCAACACACACACACACACACACACACACACCAGGGTAACAGCATGGCTCTGTGCTCCGGCAATGCAGTTGGAAGCCACATGGTGCTGGAACAGTGTGGGGGCAGGAAGTCAGAGAAATGGCTGGAAGTAGGGCGGGAACGGGCTGCTGCATCCTGCTGCTGGCTCCCTCTGGGTCCTACCACCCTTGACTCCTGTCATCTTTGACAGGCAGCCAGGAGCAGATAAAGATTTTCTAAATTTTTTTTTTTTTTTTTTTTTTTTTAGGGGTCCTGCAGGCTGTATAGAATGTCTGCAGGCTGCATCCAGCCCTCCAGGTCAGTATTATGCCCACCCCTGTGTAAAGAAGTAGAATCTCAGATGGGATTCTTCCTGTCTCAAGAAAAGAAGGGATAAAGCAAAACAATAAAATAAAGAAAATTGATAGCTAGGGATCTGGTGCTATTCTGGAAGGTTTGGGGATATATGATCAGAAGCAGGCATTCATGGATAGAAGACTTTCCCAAGGGTGCACTCCACTGACACCTTCAGGGATCAAGGCTGGTCTGTCTAAGATTAAGGGAATTCCATGAGATCTCCACAAAATGAATGAACACAACAGTAGTCTGATAAATAAGGTGGCCCAGGAAACGAAGAGCACCAAAAGTTGAAGTGTTGTGAAAAACAACAATATGGCAAGTGGAAATAAGATTGTCATACATACTCTAGCTGGAAACTTAAGTAGGGTCAGATAGAAATAAAAGTATGTACACTCATGAAAGTAATGTCTATAACAAAAAAAGAGGAATTGGAACTTCTGGTGCACAACACAAAACTGGTCATTATAGGAATAAGAGAGGTAACGTACAAGAGTCACCATGACTGAATGTGTATTAGAAGGTAGAAACTGTTTAAGAAGGACAGAAATAAGAATAAAGGCCCTGGATAACCACTGTACATTAAGTGGTAGTTTATAGGGAAATAAAATGTGATAGCATAGACAAAAAAAAACAGAATCTGTTAAAATGAAAAAAAAAAATCACATTAGAAAGGAATGCTGAAAAGGAGGGGATTTATTTATTTATTTTTGCTTATTTGGGGGGTGGAGGGGCGTTGTTTGAATTAGACCGTTAGGTTCAGACCTGGAAATAAATAGGGAGATTTAAAAGTGACAGTAGAAATCGTATAGTTCTGGTAAATTTCAAGTTCCTTGATACAGACTGAATAACTTCCAGTAGCTGTAAGAAACAAACAAACAGTCTGGTATTACACCCTCATAAATTGATTATTTTTAAGTTAACCTTTCAGAAGAAGGAAGAATAGGTCATTAACAAGGGTCTTAGAGTACAGAAAGGCTAAGCTTAAGAAGCACAAGCAATTAGTAAAGGAGTTTGACTAGATTTGAGAGCTAAGAGACTTTGATGTGGAAGCACTTTGATAACCACAAATATCATCAAGAGCTTGCCTCCCAAGCAAGAGGAAAAAGTTTGGTATGGAAAGTCTATGACCTGCATAGATTAATAAGACAACAGACCATTAAGAATAAGCAAAGAATTTATAAGCAATGGAAGATGGGACTGGTCAATAAAGAAGGAATATCTTCCATGGTCAAATAATGATGGAAAAAAAGTGAGACTAGTCAAAGACTTGGCTGAACTCAAAATTTGTGAAGAATATTGAAACATTTTTAAAAAGCTTCTTTAGTCATATAAAGGAAGTGGGGCCACTATATGCTGAAGATAGGGTATATATTGAAGGCAACCTAAGAATGGCCCAAGATCTGAATAAATATTTTGTCTTAGCTTCCTGACTGGAAGAGAGAAGCTGGCAGCCATTTTGCACCACAATATCTCCATTAAAAACAGTACAACTCAAAATAAATTCATCTTTCCCCCACCCACCCACTACATTCTGCCTTCCAAAAAACAAGTTGCATGTCTTATTTGGGTGTGGAGGGGTATTCAAGAAAATATGGTAGTCTTACTCTACCAGTCAGGGTCATACTTATCACCATAACTGGGGTCAAAAAAGAACCGTCTTAAGTTACATTGGCAAGAATTATGGGGAAAAAGGGTGGGGTAACCTTACTGAGGAAAAGGTCTATGCCTTGTGATCCTAGGCTCTTCTAAACACACATTAAAAATTACTTCCTTATCATTGCAGTGTCAGGGCACTAACAATAGTCCCATCTCCCCTGATTTTACCTGTATTATGTTAACACATTCTTGGTGTTTTAGGTATTGTACTTTTTAGTTGCACATGAGGGTTTGCAGCAGCAATTTGGGGAATTCCTTGGGTAAATAATTGCCTGTGAACACAGAGAACCAAACTCAATGCCAGCAGGCCCCTTACAAACCAGTTCTGAAGAACTTAGTTTCATAGTTTCTAGGGTCAGAAGGGACCTGAGCAGATCATCTAGTCCGAACCCCTGCCATGGCAGGAAAGAGTACTGGGGTCAAACGACCCCAGTAAGGTGGTCGTCCAACCTCCTCTTAAAAACCCCCAGGGTGGGAGCCTGCACCACCTCACTTGGAAGCTGGTTCCAGACCCTAGCCGACCTGACCGTGAAGTAGCACCTCCTGATGTCCAACTTAAACCTTCCCTCCGCCAGCTTGTGACCATTGTTCCTGGTCACTCCTTGCGGCACTTGGGGGAACAGGGACTCCCCCAGCGCCTGCTGATCCCCCCTAACCAGTTTATAACAGGCCACAAGATCCCCCCTCAGCCTTCTCTTTTGAAGGCTGAACAGGTTCAGGTCCCGCAACCTTTCCTCATAGGACCTACCCTGCTGTCCCTTGATCATACGAGTGGCC
>NW_017728992.1:88855166-88856475 GCF_001723915.1 Gavialis gangeticus | reverse complement strand
TGTGGATGCATGACAAGGTGCAGTTGGCCTTCCTAACCGCCTCCCCACATTGCCGACTCATGTTCATCCTGGAGTCAATAATGACTCCCAGATCCTTTTCCACCTGCGTGCTGACAAGAGGGGAGTTCCCCAGCCTGTATGTATGGTGCCGATTGTTCCTCCCCAGGTGCATCACCTTGTTCTATGTAATTGCAAGTTTATTGCAAAATAAATATGTTAAAGTACTTAATGAGAATAACACACTGAAATATTCATGCCTCTCAGAGAATAGAATAAGGGGGCATTCAAAAGTTTAGTATTTTTGGTTTCTTAGTTTTAAAGTAAAGTAGCAGTCATCCATAATGTTTTGCAGTATAATAATACTCCCTAATTAACAAACTTCTGCTAAACAAGATACATGGCTACAAAATAATACCCAGAATTTACTATCTAGTTAGGTCCTTTCAGAGCAGTGTTACATAATACTTACCAAAAACTGAGAATTAAGGTCTTAGATCTTTATTTCCCCTATAAATTAATTATTTTATTACAAGCCAGTAGCAGAAAACTATGCCAATACAACAATGTCATCCATTAATAATTAAACACTGCATCTGCAAAACATTATTTAACCTTTTCAGAACCTCTGGATATATACCACATGTGCCAAGAAAGGGTGCCTTAGGCTCCTGGCAGACATGACCCTTTAGATGAGATTAACCAGTTAATTATGTCTTAAATAGTAACCCAGCCACACAGTCATACAATTCATGGCACAATAAAAAACAGAATAAGCCACAAAGGCCTTGTACAAAACATGTGTAATAACTTTATGGCTGGTTCTTATCATGACTTAAATTGAATGTATGGACAGTGCCGATTAGCACTCCCAGCCACAAGAGCCATTGAAGGCTTGAAGGTCTCCAGCACACTACTGTGGCTAGGAGCACTAGTCAGTAGGGCTGCGCAAAGCTTCGGTCCCCAATTCAATTCGGCGGAGATTCAGCCCGATTCAGTGGCCAAGCCTCCGAATCAGAATTGAATCAGGAGATTAATCAAATCAGAGAGATTCGATGAGTCAGACATTAGATATAGCTTTAAATGTTTTTTCCATATACCTCAAGGTACCAGGCAGCTCATAAACACTGAGATGCTGGGGCGGATGGAGCATCCCACAGAAGCGTGGGGGGCTCCCCAGCGTGCTTGGCAGCAGACCCAGAAGTGGACCAGAAGCACTTCCGAGTTCAGTGACTGGTGCCTCCTGGGTCTGGGGGCGGACACCGGGGGTCCCCCCGCAGAAAATTGCCCAGCTGGAGGGGCACGGGGGGGG
>NW_017728992.1:88849044-88854875 GCF_001723915.1 Gavialis gangeticus | reverse complement strand
GGGGGGGGGGGTCCCACGCTCCTGTAGGATGATCCATCCGCCCCAGCATTGCAGCGTTCATAAGCCACACCTGGTACCTCAAGGTATATAGAAAAAACATTTAAAGCTGTGTCTATGGCCGAACCACCGATTCAGCCAAATCTGAAGATTTGAAGTTGATTTGGAGAATCAAATCCGGACAGTGATCCAAATCAACAAATTGAATCTGTCCCCGATTCAAGCTGAATCCAAATCAAATACGGCCCGTTTCGCACATCCCTTCTAGTCAGCTCACTGGCACTCCTAGCCTTAGGTGTGCACTGAAACAAAGGGCTCTGATGTGCTCCCATGGTTGAGAGTGCTGATCAGCTGACTGGCACTCCCAGCCTCAGGAGCCCACAGGAGTCTTGAAGGATTCCAGTATTCTCCCATCACTGTACATGCCAATCAGCTAACCAATGCTCTGAGCTACATGCACACCAGGCAGACCCTATAGTGCCAGTGCAGAGGGAGCCTGGGATTACCTGCATGTATGGAATGGCAGGAGACAGGATTGTTTAAATCATGGATCAAATCACATTGCGCCTTTAACTGAACATCTGTCAGCAGTCTTATAAACTGTGTCTGTATAAAATTAAAAGGATCACCAGGAATGTAAAATTGGATTCTGTGAAAACTATGATACTAAGTGGGTTAGAATTAATAAAGTAACTTATCACAATAGAATTTCCAAAAACTGGTGCTATAAAACTTGTCACAAAAGTAAGAGGCTGTGACCAGGATGTTTTAAGAGTGCGTATGTAGGCAGCACCTTCTAGACAAAGGGATATTTTAGAACAAACAAAGAAATGTACTGAATAAATTTAGATTTCCTGTAATAGCTTCTTTTTTTTTTTTTTTTTGGTATTAGGCAGGGACCCGTGCTGCCAGGAGTAACTGAGGACCTCAGAGGCAAAAGACACCCAACTTTCCACAATTCTAGACTTTCTTGTTCACTCTGGCTATTCAAGATTGGACCACGGTTTTGGAATGCTTTGCCCCTCCCTCATTTTAATTGAGGCCACGTCCTTCTCCTCAAGTGATCAACTGATAGCATACCAACAGAAACTTCATATAATTTTTCTGCGCTTCCAACATACGGCTTCTTCATGGGAGGGAGGAATTTAGATCATCATCCCCATGTCTGTCATCTCAAACTCTTAAAATTGGCTGCATATATTTGTATTTACTTCACAATTTTTATGTTATGACATAAAAATATGACATTAAGTTGTGGCCTGTTGGGCCTTGACTGACAGAAGATGATGAATTGTGAGCACGTTTAACAAAAATGCATTTACCTTTGATCTTAAACCATCTAACAAGAAACATATTTTTGTAGAGGCCTTGAGCAACTGGGATGCCATATTTGAATAGAGCACTGAAAAATTTGAAATAAAAATCTGTTTCATGCTAAAATTTGAACTTTACAATGGAACAATCTAAGTTCATCAAGAGTATCTGACTAACAGATTTAAAAACCTATGTGTTTTAAAGATACAGGATAACATTACCTACTATGATATGCACAAATCTTGCTTTAGTGTGGCCTCATATTTCAGTCTATTAAGTTCCATTTTAAGGAGATGAAAGGGAAGATTATTTAGCACACTGTACCACAGTCCTCATCCTACCTGTTAGGTTTCCTTTTTTAATCCATTTTTCATATTGTATATATAGATTTATGAAGAAGCCAGATAACCAATAGGCTTTAAATAGAAATCATGCTACAAGCTTAACCAGTGTTATTAATGCTCTTCTGTAAGTTAATAAAAATTAAACAAATACTGTATACTATCCAGGATTCCCGACTTAAAAGTCTTAATTCTGTGAAAGGAAAGAATATGGTCTTGCAGCTCAAATTTGTAAAGAACTGGGCTACAATAAACAAGAAACAAGCTAAGTAAGGAAAGCACTCTCATATTAAAACAAAGTGCTTCTGCATAGAGCCCAAACAGATTCCCCCAACTGTGGCATGTAAATAAAAGCAGGAAAAGAGTAGCCAATAGAAACTATAATCAGGTGCAGCAATAGGGAAAAAACTGAAACCAAAAAAAGAAAGGATATTGTGCTTGCCCTAACCCACCGTATTCTCCAATATCAAACAGGGACCCAAAATGTTATCAATTGTTATTTCCTTCCCATCATTTCCCTTCATGCCTGCCAAATATCTCACTGGCTGAAAAAGAAAGAGGGAGAACTGGCTTGCACATCCTACTTACTATAATCTTTCCTACCTTCAACATGGAACATTCTCCAATTATGGAAATACATAGTAGGGTGAAGATTTAAGACAATACAATTATTGTTGTTACATTTAAGATATGATGTGTCTATGCTTATTAAAGTCACTAAACTCATTGCTTAGAACTTGCTTCAATGGGGAAATAGTTTTTTTATGGAGTGCTAAAAATGTGCCTACCACTTGCTACACAAAATACAAAGTCCTTGGCCAATCTAGGTGAAGGCAAAACTAAATAACCATGAGAGGTGGTAAACACAAGAAAGTTAAAAAGCAGTAAGATTACATGAAAAAAAAAAAAAAAAAATATGCATGTCTTTTTGATTTGAAATAAAAAGACGGAATCACTGGGGTTTCCAAGCGTTGTTAAAGAAATTTGTCTTGAGGCAGTATCTGAAGAGCAGCATGAAAGGAATTCTAAGTATATAGGCCACACAAGAGAAGGTATAGTAATCATAAGAGAAATTCTAACTGTAAACAAGCAAGTAGGGGAACAGATAAAATGAAGAGAAATAGTAGGTCCAGCTGACTAAGGAACTAAGCTGTGTAGAACTGCAAAGAAAAAGGACTTTGGATGCAATGTAGGAAACAACACAAGCTGAACAGGATTGGCAAATCAAATATTCTCACATAAGAACAGGACAGACTGGAGGGAG
Organism: Gavialis gangeticus; assembly: GCF_001723915.1. Lineage (NCBI taxonomy): Eukaryota > Metazoa > Chordata > Crocodylia > Gavialidae > Gavialis > Gavialis gangeticus. Next base: position 88,851,959 of record NW_017728992.1, on the reverse strand, counting down.
AAGTGAAGATAAAGAAGGTCAGAGAAAAGGTGCCACATCAAAGCTTAGACTTCAGCTCTGATAGTGAGAATGGCGTGAAAAGAGCAAGTTTTGGATATATATTTTTTGCAGTTTAATAGCTAGAAAGCTTTACAGAGCCAGGCAGGTGGATATAATACTGCAGTAACTCTGCCATCAAGCAAGGAAGGAAACTGCCAGGCAAAACAGGCACTTTAAATCTGTGATTTTCTATTAAAAACCGAGTAATGACACTTCACCTGAAAAATTTTTAAAAAGCTAGTTTATTGGTTTCCTTTCGTTTTAGAAAAAAAACCCAATTATGGAAATATTTATTATTAACATAGCACTATACAGTAAATATACATGGCTAGTGTTTAAATAAGAGAGATGGGCTATGCCCTCATAAACCTTTGACTTGTAAATTAAGCAGTAATTTGACAAATGTTAAACATTCTGAGAGGGAAAGAGGATCAAAATAGCAGGCAGTCACCTTGATTTTTAAAGGCCATGCCATGGATGTTAGGAGAATTTTTCAGTTGTCCACGTGCACCAGCGCTTTGAATCAAAGTATAACTAGAATGTACAATGGAGACAATCAAATATACCCCTACAATTGCATACCCAGCAACAGCCAGGTTTAAGGAGAACTACAGAAAGTCCTAAAGCTAGATATGCTGCACATGTGCTGTGTGATATTTAGAAAAGAGCTACTTGAATCGTATGGCCCCAAAAGACGTGCTGCATTCCATACACCTCAGGAAAAAAGAGATGTGGTCTCCAGGAAAAGTGGGCGAGATGTGTTTAAAGTATGAGTTTCACGTATGTTGCCATCTCTGAAAGGTGCAGGGGAAAAAGAAAATCAGTATGGAAAATGTAATTATGTCCAGGAGTAAGTGCTGAGAAGGACAGATAAGTTCATAAGCCTTGAGATAAGTCAAAGCTGTGTATATCAGAGCTGGAGTCTGCTGTAACTGATGGGCCAGGCAATGTCCACAAGGCAAGGATTTTTTGTGGTATTTTTTATGACATCTGAGGAAGGGCACTTGATGCCTGAAAGCGTGTCCAACGGCTATCCCACCTATACAGTTGTCCAATAAAAGCTATCATGAAAAATCCTTGCCCCTATGTCAACAGATACATCACATCCACATATATTAACTAACAATAATCCATCACAATTGGAATCTACAGCTCACCAAGCCAATAGTTTTTTTTTTTTCTGGATATGCTAAATTTCTTTCTTTTATATCAGGATTCTTTGCCACAGAAACTCCCTTATTTGCCACTGGATTACAAGTAAGCTTCATCACAAAGGAACACATAAATGCCACAAGCATGAGAGGGGTGAGGGGGAAAACAAACCACAACATGCTGTCAAACATTGGTGCCATTGTCAAATCTGTGCACTGCATGGTACATTAATTCAGTAACTGAGCAGATACCGAGTTCTCAAATATGTTAAAATGAAATTCAAGTAATTTTCCCAGTACTCACATGCTAGAGCAGGGGCAGGCAATTATTTTGGGTGGAGGGCCACTTACTCAGTTTTGGGAAGCAATCAAGGGCGCATGAGAGGCAGCCAGGGGCAGATAAATATTAATTTTCTAAACTTTTTAGGAGCCCCATGGGCCAGAGAAAATGGCCTGGTGGGCTGCATCCAGCCTGCAGACTGCATTTTGCCCACCCCTGTGCTAGAGATGCATACAAAATAACTAATTTAACCAACATTATATTCAGGAATCCTGACTTTCCCTGATAAAACAAACAAACAAACAAACAAACTTCTCCAATATACATATATGTATACACACACAATGCCACGCATTGAAACCCAGGCCCCAAGCCCCATGTACCGCTTGGCTGGGCAGCAGCCCCAGCAAAGGTTCCCTCTAAGCTGCGCATATGCGCAGCCATGCACACTTTAAAACTATGCCACGCACAAACTTATTAATGCCGCACACCCACCCAATAAAGAGCTGGGCTGCAGCTTCAAGAGGAGCTGGGAGCAGCAGAGGCACAGAGGCCGGTGTGGGACACTTACTGCAGGTAAGGCCATGTACTCCCGGAGGCAAGATAGGGACGGGGTGGGGGCTGGGGCTGGTGCCGAGGAACTGCTCTGCTTCCCAGCCCCAACGCCACGTGCCTCCTCACTCCTGGAGGTGAGGCAAGGTGAGGGCTGGCACCAAGGAACTGCTCCACTTCCCAGCCCCAGTGCCGTGTGCCTCCTTGCTCCCAGAGGCATGGCAAGGCAGGGGCTGTGGCCGGGGCTGGGGCCGGGAAACTGCTCCGCTCCCAGAGGCAGTGCGGGGATGGGGGCTGAGGTTCCTGGCTTTGAGGGCCTTCGCTGTTTTTACACTGCCAATATACGACACATATGGTGCAGTAAAGCTAGAAAATGGTACACATGAATGATTTTAAAATAAGTTGAGAAAAATACAGCAAGTTCCAGTTGAAATTCATGTGTATATTTAAATAAAGTGGAGCTGTATCCAAGTGAGATTTGATCTTTAGATGTTATCTTTCCACCATCAAAAAACAGGCATGTTAATAAGTTAGAAATAAATTCCAAATGAATCCCAATCCTCTACTCCTTAAAATGTATTCACTGCAGAAATAAAAGCAAATTTCAAATCAAAAGAAAGGCCAGTGTTTATGGCCAATGTTCCCTCCAAGTTGTGCTCCCGGACCCACGTAGCGTGCTCCTGGACTGCTACACCTTAGAGGAAATGTTGGCCCCAGCCCTGCCCAATTCCCTCCCCCTCTCCCTAAAGAGGCCTCAATCCCCCCTCGCCACCAGACTTACCCGTGACAGCTGCTCTCCAGGCAGCCTGGCAGCATGTACATATACATGTACATGGTGCTCCTTGCCTGAACACCCTCCTCCTGCTCCCCTCCAGCCCCTTGGAGGCTAGAAC
>NW_017728992.1:88839609-88844044 GCF_001723915.1 Gavialis gangeticus | reverse complement strand
CAAGTTGTGCTCCCGGACCCACGTAGCGTGCTCCTGGACTGCTACACCTTAGAGGAAATGTTGGCCCCAGCCCTGCCCAATTCCCTCCCCCTCTCCCTAAAGAGGCCTCAATCCCCCCTCGCCACCAGACTTACCCGTGACAGCTGCTCTCCAGGCAGCCTGGCAGCATGTACATATACATGTACATGGTGCTCCTTGCCTGAACACCCTCCTCCTGCTCCCCTCCAGCCCCTTGGAGGCTAGAACTCTGCCAGCCTGCAGAGAGCTCTTTGCAAAAGAGGAAAATTCACGCATTTCTGTATTAAAATGAAAAATACACATTCTTCTTACCTAAAGGGGAAAATCTGTGGTTTTTTCCCCCCCCATTTTCCAATGGGGGATGGAAAACCAGGATCCCTGGTTATACTGTACTTTCATTTCATCATTCAGTGTGGAAATAAAGCTTTTTTGGAATATGAGGAAAGTATACAAACTCTTAAAATGCTGCTTCTTTCTCTCTCTTCCCTCCTCCTTCCCCACAAACTTCCCCATCTTTGGGATCTCTTAACATTTAATAAAAGCTAAGCATATTTTAAAGACAATCCAAAACACACACACACACTTTTTTTTTTTTTTTTTTAAAAGAGAACAACTTCCCCAAAATTATCAACCACATTTAACCTAATAGCACATACACGCTTGGAAAAAGTGGAGCAACAACACTTCCTCTGCTAGCATAAGTCTGTCTAGGTAGAGACCGTCACTGGGTGAATTGTCTAGTACATTTTCATTATGCCCATGCAGAAATGTACAAAACCTACATGGAGATAGAATCCAGTGGAGTTCCAAAAACCATTGTAACACAGTGAGATATGCAGCTTTTAAATCTCAGGCATGATTTTGGAAGCGAGGGACACAATCTGACCAACAATCCTTTTGCTTTTAGTTACAGTTCTGACAGACTAAGTAACAAATTAGTGGCTTGGAAACCACAGAACAGTATGTAATGTCTGCAGTCTTGTGCTCTGTAATATTTTGCCAAAAAAGAACTAATTATTCTAATCACACACACTTTTTTGATTTGCAACAGAATTTCTAAAATGAAGATGATAAAGAATTCAGAGAAAACTGTCATACTGTGCTGTCTGTAATCTCTTGAAGTGAACACCACACTTTTACTAAAATAATCTGCTCAAAAAGGAAGAAAAATTAACATTTTTTTTTCTTCTCAGAATTGGTCAAACATGCTGATAGGAAACTTACCGCTGTTAATTTCTACAGTTAATGGTTGATTTTATGTCCTACAAATGTTATTCTAAAGTTTTAGAGTAAATATAAATGTTAGGCTTTTGTTGATCTAAGTCATTATACACACTTTTCTCATCCAGATTATTTACTGAGGCAACAAATTTAAAATAAAATGTCCCCTTTGTTAAAGAGACTTACTTAAAGTAGAGCTAACCTGTGAAAGTCAATGCCATAGGATATTAGTAAGGGAAATTTTAGCACAAAACCAAAAAAGGATCTGGCACTCGTATACAAAGTTTTAAACAAAGTGACCCTCATGTTTTACTATTTTGATTACTCATTATAGGAAATTAGTAGGCGAGGTGCTCAGAAAAACATTCACTCAACCAGGTAATGCAACCTGAATATTTTGCATGTTTTCACAATAATGCGTTAAGATACTTATTTAACAAAACAATCAAAAACACTACATCTATATATGTAGTGTGACAAATTAACATAATCCAATTTCTCCATTTCCCTGTTTTTTCAAAATTGTGATCTGACCAGCCCCAACATACTGGTATGTTTCAGCAGCAGAATGAGACATCTTTTCAATACTAACTCTGAAAGAACTGTGCCACAGTCTGTGTTATCAATATTGCTGGCAGCAGCACCTGACCTTTCCTTAAAAGCTTCCCATCGAACCATTACCTACCTCTGACCTGCTTAATTTTCAAGATCTCACAAGATCATTGCACTATCAGAAAAGTGCTATATAACACACACAATACCGTCTCAGAAGACAAGCTGGGTGTACATCAACTAGTTGACTGTAATGTTAAAAGGAATAATAAAGAAAAAATGAACACATTAGTGTTTTTGTGAATTATGTTTACAGTGTCCTCAGAAATGCCTAAAGCAATAGGCTTAATCACATATACCAAATATACACCTTAGACAATCTTTTATCTTAGTCAACACATTTTAGCATCATCTTCAGTTGCATAAAATATGTTTATCTATATAATGACACTTCACCATATGCCAATAAACTTGGTACTTAGATTGCTACACTGTGCCATAATTTAGTAATCCTTAAAAAATTACTTCCTTCTCAGTGAAAGCTATTCTTGAGAACCAGGCATTGCAGTCTCACAAAGTTTTCCATTTACCAAAAGGGAAAGCAAAGGAGAAACAAGTACAAATATATAGTTTAATGTCTGAAAAATATTTTAATTGTCATGAACAGGGAGTCTATTCTTTGAAATCCTCTCAAATAAAATTAAATTGATTGATAGTGTCTCATGATTGTCTTTTTAGCAGGGCTAACCATTCTGAAGTGTTTATCTGTTTTTGCCAGAATCTGTAATTCTTCTGTTCCAGCAAATGACTTAGGCTGCCTAGTGAAACGATGACTTTAGTACTACAGGGATTCAGACAGTTGAACTTTATCCACCAGTCTGTTGCCTTATAACTTTTTTGTGACTCAGATTTTTGGAATTATAACATACACAGACATACACCAAAACACTGGCTGTAAGTACAGATACATTAATGGTACTATTCTCTTCTTCTATTTGCCACAATAAAACAGGGAAGTATCTGCTTCCAAAATGCACAAACCTCTGCTCTTTCATGCTGTTTGGCTTACTCCGATATATAGAGAATAGGACTAAATTTCCAGCTTGTAATTTAACCTGTAGAGAAACGGTTCTATACAAGACATGAAAAGGGAGTCTCCAACAAACTATGACCCAGAACAATATTAAAATACTATTTTGGGAAGCAAGTTTGGAAGTAACAGTGTATTTATGCACAAGACCTTAAATACTGTTAAATGAGGATTTTTATTACTCTTTTTGATGCAGATGGTCTCTTGGCAGGCTGTCCACTTCCTTTTTTTTTGACTGTGCATTGACACAGAACATTTGAAATAATGAACGTGTTTCAACGTAGCGTTAACTGCAAAATAATCAGAGTGATAAAAGATATGCTGAAGTATTTAGTTTGCTTGCAAATACTCTGCCCATCTGATTTTAACTTTAAGTGGGCTAAACATTCAACAATACTAGATGAAATAGGGATAGCTACATACATCTTGGTTAGTTATGTACACAGAGAGCAGACATTATGGTTGTGTTTTTTGTGTGCTGTATCTTTAAGTAAAGGACTATCACCATGTGTCTACTGGTGCAAGGCAGTGCTGCAAGTCAATCCTAAATAGCTTCTAGGTCATGAACCACACATTGCACTCTATTAATTGATTCCACTTTACCTACAAGTTTTGTTTGGTTTTCTCCTAAAACAGGAATAGTGCAGATTTAAAGCCCATTTTGTTCTCTGGACGTGGGAAAATTTTAATTCATTTCAACAACACTGGCGAACACATTGCCAGGTAACCCCCCAGAGATCCACATATTCCCTCTCATTGTTAACTTACCGCAAGTTCTAAACCAGCTTCTTCTGAAACAGAAGAAAAACTTGTAATTTCACTGAAGAAGAATGGTTAATAATGCCCCAAAATTTTTAGCCAGAAAGTTCCTCCTAACTTCCAACCTAAATTCCCTCTGCTACAGCTTGAGGTCATGGCTTCCAGTCCTGTCCACTATGGTCCCAGAGAAAAGCCATCTCCATCCTCTCTATAAAATTGCCCTTTTGGTATTTGAAGACTTATCAAATTCTCCCTCAACCTTTTCTTTTCTCCTCCAGACTTAATAACCCTATTTCCTTCAGCCTTTCCTCATACGTCTTGTCTTCCAGACCCTCAATCATTTTTGTTGCTCTCTTCTGGACTCTTTATAATCTAGCCATAACCTTCTTCAAGGGGCCCAGAAGTGAATGCTGTACTGCAGGTGAGGCCTTACCAATGACAAATAGGCAGAAGAATCACTTCCCTTGATTTGTAAGTGACAGTGCTGTTAATTAAAACCAAGTACACTGTTGCCCTTTGCAAGAAAAAAACTGTTGATTCATGTCCAGCTTATGGTCTACTGTAACCCTGGTAATATAACCATTAGATCCTCTTAGCCACTGAAATAATGTCAACAAAATAAGGAAGACTTAGTTTAATCTATCTGGTTAAGAACCTAAATGATTTGTTAACTTATCTGGTCTACAAAAACTCAATTAAAAAAAAAAAAATATATATATATATATATATATATATATACACACACACACACATACATATACACACACACACACACTCTAACTTTTGAGGACTCAG
>NW_017728992.1:88830409-88834609 GCF_001723915.1 Gavialis gangeticus | reverse complement strand
TGCAGAATTTACACCTTTTATCTTGGTCAGAATCCAGAAGTGTAGGGTAGAAAAGGTTGGAAAATTAACAAAACTCATTAACAGAATTAAATAAAAACAATTGGATAGAGATGAGCTAAAAATCGTGGTTTACATAGAGGCTGTGGTTTAAGGCTTTTTAGACAAAATGAAGCTATTAGCTTAAGACTGTATTTATAATTAACCTCTTTAAAATGCTGAGGTCTGATGGCAGCAAAGAGGGAAATAGCATTCTGCATATTAGAAGCTCATATGAGTACTATACCAAACAATCAATTTATGCCAATTCCAAGGTAGTCAGTGCACTAAAAATATGGGTTTTTTCAATGCATATACCACAAGCTCTGCTTCCTTTTGTGTATTTTTTAATATTAGCAATAAAAATAGTAATATATCCAGCAATAAAATTAGAACTTACTAGTCTTACTAAATGTAGCATTCTTTCTCTGAAAAATGTTAACTGTGAGGTGAGTTGGAAGTCTTATGTGCTTTAAGGAGTTCTCTTGTACCCCAATCACTCATGTCAGACAATGCATAAATGTTGCCTTATTTCACTGGCCAGAAGAATACTATGGTAGATCAATAGCAAAACCTCAGGGCTGTGCCAGAGGCTTCATTTTATAAGCTTTTGTTTTCACACATGTGAGGTTCTTGTTTTTAATAGGCACTTAGATCCGTAATTCTCTAGGCTCAGAACAGAGATGAAATAAATGCTACTAAAAACAAATCAATCCTTTATCACCATGGGTTATCCTTTTTCCTTGAACATATTTGGAGCTACATGCAGAAAGCAAAACATCAGCATTTCTGTCCTGACCCCAACTCACTAATCGTACCTGAAAAGGCACAGCAAGGAAAATAAGTAGCTATATCAGCGCGCTCTTTCTTAAGCATCATCTTTCAACTAAAAACTGCTTATTTTTAAAAATACATAGCCCCTAACAGTTTGGGGCATCTGGTGTGTTATTTCCCCAATATTTTCCAGCCTATTTAATACTGTAATATAGTATCATTAATGTCAGAAATCAGACAGATAAATTCCATGCCACAGTGGCAATGTGAGACAGTAAATCTATTTTGTTCAATAATCACGCAATAGTTGACTTTATATTGCGGGGGGGAGGGAGAATAATTTGCTTCTTTACATGGTATTGCTGAGATGAGGCTAGAGTAGAATGAGTTCTACTGCACTATTCTAACCCATACTTCTGGTATTGAAAAAGTCACAGAGGTAAAAGTCACTTTGGTATTCTAGTCACTATTTGTCCAGAATCCACTCTGAGCTCTCTCTCTCAGTTTGAAATAAGTGACAACCTGTGCTCAAGAAGCTTAGGATAATAAGAAGTGATACCACGCAGCCCTGGCAAGCTTTCATCTTCAAGAGCATAGCAGTCACAACTTTGAGACTTTAACAGTAAAAACTTATGCATGATGTGGTAGATCAAGTTAATATCAAACCAATGCCCATTGCAAATATCCCTTTTCCACATCCCCCAAAAAAGTTTCAACAACACAGAATCCAAAAATACCTAGACCAGCTCTTAAAATGTTAATTATTTATTGTTCTAAATATATGTCAACTGAGAATATCTCATGACAATATCAAATTTACATTTACAAAGATAACTACTACAGTACTAAAACAAAACAAAACAAAAAACACACAGCTATATATGTGCTATTTGGACAACAGTGCTGTGCACGGATATCCAACGTAGCCTTCATAGCAGGGATGATTTGCTTAGACAAAGCACTTCACTCATGCAGCCATGCTGGGAGCTCAGGTATCTCTGCGTGGCTCTGCTTTGTGCCGTATAGACATACCCTACAACACAACTATCAAGGTAGCTAAACATGTATGAAACTAATCTTTTCAGAAATTAAGAGAACGGCAAGGAAAGATACTGTTGTAAGCAGCACTTGGTAGCAAGGCAATGTCATCAACTGCATGCTACGTTTTATAGTATGATGTCAGGAGTACATTTTTCTAGAATTATATCCCCCTTGTACTGTAAGTTTCCCCGAGTCCCTCTTTACAGTCCGAGGATCACATATATATGTTATTGTTGAAACAAAATATGTAAATACTCAAAAGATTTACAATTTCAAAGAGTGATCACTTTACCATCCCAGCTATTCTTACTGACTAGAAGCAAAACCACTCATTTGTCAGGAAGTAAAAGTCCAAAGCCTGCCTCGTCATCCTGAAGGGTGTACACACAAACATTTGGGAACGTTAACTATGGCCAGTCTGGAGAAAGAAGAGCAGCACACGCAGGCACTGTTGAGTTCTTTAAGAGGTCATCCCAATTTGAACAGGGAGATGGCAAAAAGACAGGCTGCTCAACTGTACTCCTTTAGACCAGAAATGGCATGCCTCATGCCTTCCAGAATGCAACTAAATTACCAGTGCCTTGTGCCCTACAGCACTGGGTACCTAAGCACCCTGTGAAGCAGGCATTAAAAAAAAAACAAACAAAACAAACCCCACAAATCTGGTTGCATTTTCTATTCACATTCCATTAGCCAAATGCCCCCTCCCCACTTCCCCTGCCCCAGAAGGCCCAGACATAGGAGCACCAGGCCCCCTGCAGGTTTCAGGGCCAAAGGAAATGGAGACCAGCCCTGCATTGATTAGATGAGACTCCCATATGGAGGTGCACCCCAACACACCAAACAGGGCGTGCTTAGTGCCAGAACCTGAAACCACCACTTCCAGGCAGAGGAAAGCTGGCAGGCAGGGGGAAAGGCTTTCCGTCTGCCAAGCTGAAGAGCTGTATCCCAAGTGCACTACGCTCCCTCCCCGGGCAGGGATTAATGCAAGCGGCCCCTGGGGAAGCTCAGGGGCGAGGCTTTGGGCCTGGCCCCAGCCAGGAAGCAGGGTGCTGGGCCTGGGTCTGCCTGTTTCCCTCAGCCTCAACCCAGCCCTCCCACGCCCCAGGTTTGCTCTCAGTCTAGTGCACGGGTGGGAACTAGCTACACTCTGAGGGAGGCTAGGAGTGTAGGAGGGGAGCAGCTTGGCCTGCACCCGGCCTGACACACATGCCTCCTGCTTGCACCCAGGGAGTTGCAGGAGAGGATCTGCCCCCTCCCGGGCTGTGCAGTGGTGCCCCGCAGCCCATCGTCCTTCGCAAGTGAGTGGAGGAGCTGCCAAGGCTCTCCAGTTCCTGGCTCCAAGCTTACCCCTTTGCTCCTTTGCCCTTTCCAACTGCACTTTTCCCTACGCTCTGGGAAAGCAGAGGGAGCAGCGCTGCCATGTCTCAAAGCCACAGGACTTGCAGCCACTCAGCGGCAAGGGAGAAGATCCAGCCTTATTGGCCTCCTATGACCCCACTCTTGAGCATGAACATACTGGAGGGGGCAAGTCTTTCTCTCCTCCTTGTCCCTTATGATCACATAACTGGTGGGGGGGAGCAAGCGCCTGCCTCTGCTCCACACTGAAGTTTAGGATGTAGAAAGCCCCGTAGCTGCCAAGAGATTAACTATTCAGAAATGGGAGAAAACTTAGTGTCTCACAGGAGATCTGGACTCTCTGCAATACCACACACACCACCTTCTACACAGGTCCTGCTCATGCTTGCAATAGATGTATTCCTGCCTAGGGACAGGGCCAGCTGTTGCGAGTGAAAATGCAGTGCAGTATTAAAGGGACCTTTGATAATACTTTATGCATCTATACACAAGATCTATTTACCTTTTTATACACATATCTACCTACATACAATCTATCTACATATTTAATCCACCTGTCCTCCCTGCTAGAGCTGCCACAGCAATCCCGCTCTGGTCCCGCAGTTCCAATGAAACCCATAGCACGGGTTTTGATACCTCAACCTGACAGCAACTCAATCCCAAGCCCCTTCTGGAGATTTCTAGCTCCAGATCTCTTGGCTGATTGATCCTCTTGCTTTTGGGACACTGAGGTCTCAGGTGTGAAACAGACAAACCCTCCCCAACGCAGCTGTCACCGAGTCCAAGCTTGATTTTCAAAGCCAGGGAAGCTGTCAGAGTAGCCAGCACTGCAGGTCTCAATCCAAAAATAATACCACCCCCCCCTTTTTTTTTTTGTTTCCCCGTTGGATGGGTGCCTAGTAATAACACCATGCAATCCCTGCCCACCAGGAAAACGTCCTTGCTTCAAGCAAGGGAGAAAAATAGGGCAACCCATGCACTCCTGTTGCC
>NW_017728992.1:88824493-88825409 GCF_001723915.1 Gavialis gangeticus | reverse complement strand
TTTGGGACACTGAGGTCTCAGGTGTGAAACAGACAAACCCTCCCCAACGCAGCTGTCACCGAGTCCAAGCTTGATTTTCAAAGCCAGGGAAGCTGTCAGAGTAGCCAGCACTGCAGGTCTCAATCCAAAAATAATACCACCCCCCCCTTTTTTTTTTTGTTTCCCCGTTGGATGGGTGCCTAGTAATAACACCATGCAATCCCTGCCCACCAGGAAAACGTCCTTGCTTCAAGCAAGGGAGAAAAATAGGGCAACCCATGCACTCCTGTTGCATGCACGGATGCCCCTGTTTGAAGGGCACAGCTGCACAGGAGCAACCTTCTCAACAGGCGCTGGGTTTGGAAACAAACAGCAAAAAGAGCAAAGAGAAAGGAAGGTGGTACGAAGCGGCCACAACTGGTCAACGGCATCGGGGCATCTCGCCCCTTTCCCTAGGGCTGCCCAAGGGAGGGTCGCCCTCTCAGCTCTCCCGAGTGCCAAGTCTGGGGGGCGCTCAGCCACCAAAGCCTCCCCGCTCCCTGGGGGCTGCAGGCTCGGACCCCAGTGCACAGCAGAGCGGGTGCTGAAAGGCAGAGGGGACACGGTATAAGCAGACTCTTCCCCCCCACACACACCCTGTCCCTCTCCAGCACTTCAGGTGTAGCAGGCTCGGGTTCAGAGGCCCCCCAGGCTCAGCACCGCTCCTTCCCTCGGAGGACCAGCCCCCGGGGCAGCGAGGGGACGGCGATGTTGTCCCCCGAGCTAAAGCCCCAGCCATCATCCCGCCCGGCAGCACGCACGTACCCGCGACCAGGCAGAGGGGCAGGAGCAGGCGGAAGATGAGCCCGCACACCACTTCTGTAGCCATTGCTCGGAGCGCCGGGCGGCAGGTCGAGGCGCCAACACAAAAGAAAGGGGCGGGCGGGCGGGGCAGGGG
>NW_017728992.1:88821954-88823893 GCF_001723915.1 Gavialis gangeticus | reverse complement strand
CCAGGCCCCCCTGAGGGCAGGGACAGGCTTTGCCCAGAGAGATGCCCGGGGGCGCAGCCGTGCCGCTCAGCGCCCGCGCCACTTTTTAAACCTCCTCCCGGCTCCCCGCCCTCTTGCGAGGGAGCGCGGAGATGTGTTAGCTTCCCCTTCACTTCCCACCCCGCTTCCCCGCCGCCCTGTGCGCAGCTCGGCCCCGCCACACCAACGCCGGCTGGGAACCAGCTCGAGAGATGGCCCCCATGTCCAAGCACTAACTTCCGAGCTGGCTGGCTCTTTCCGGTCCCTCTTTTTATGGGGTGATATTTCTTCTGCACGCGCCGTGGGTCTACGTTTATTGCGGGCCTCGCCAGCGAATTGCGGGGCCGTTATTTGGCCACACTTATTTTGCACGGGTGGCCGGGCTGCGTTTATGGCGCGCTTCGCTTAGTCGTGTGATGATCGCGCTGCACTTGTGGCCGGTCTTTCTTGGCGTGTGTGGTGGGTCTACATTTACTGTGCACTTCACCAGAGAGTTGCGTGATAATTACATTAGGTAGCCAATCTTATTTTACATGTGTAGGCTGTCTGCATTTATTGTGCACTACACTCAGTTCGGTGAGGATCACGTCACACTTGTGGCCTGCCTTCCTCTGCCCGTGTTGGGTGGGTCTATACTTATGGTGAGAATTGCAGGGTGATTATTTTGCACTTGTGACCCATCTTTGCACATGTAGCAGGTTTGCATTTATTGCATGATTCACCAGATAATTGTGCAATAATTACTTTGCACTTGTGGCCAGTCTTGCTTTGTGTGTGTAGTGGGTCTCCACTTATTGCATGATGCACCAGTGAGTAGCACCATCCATGTAACGTAGCAGGGGGTCTCAGGTTCTGCCCCCATGTTCACAAGGGAACACTGACTCTTGAAAAGACTGCGTCGATTGTTGTCAGTGGTGACTGATGACAGAACAAGGAGCAACTGTCTCAAATTGCAGCAAGGGAAGTTTATCTCAATCTTAGACAAATACTTGTCAGGCCACAATTACCTCTGCTCAAATTTTAAGGAAACTTATTTTCACAACAGCCTGGTGTGCCTGGGGATGTCCTATTATCCCTAATCTAAATACAACAAAGAGTTAAAGAAGAAAATGGAAGCTCTGATCTGGCTTAAAAGTCCATTCCAAATACTTACTCCTGGCAAAGAACATTTTTATTGTGAGTCTGGTGCTTGGTTTTTTTCTTGAAGCCCCAGGTCCCCAAATCCTATAACTACTTTTAGTTTAATTTCAAGGAATTTTCAGCCTTCATAGTTGCAGCGGGGAGCTTGCCAAATGTCCCAGACATGGACTAACAGGATTCAAAGCCAAGAGGCAAATAAAATAAAAAAACCAAACCCCACAACTTATGGGGTTCAACTTATGATTTTTAACATTGGGGCTGGCCAACAAACCAGTGCATTTTGAAAGCTAAGGACTCTGGGCTTGTCTACACTGGATGCTCAAGGCATCTAAGGCAAGCCAGTTCAAAACAAGACCTTGATGTACATAAATTAAAGCTTATTAAACCCATGTGTGGAAGCTGGTCTTCAGATCACGGAAATGTATGCCTCTTACCAGGAAAAACAAAAAAAAAGTCATCTAAGGTCAGCTTGTAACTGAAGGACATTCTCCAAAATGCATGTATGTGTGAAAGACGGAGGTAATTCAATACCTAGCCCTATTAGCCAAGTTGGTCATCTTCCCTATTGTCATACAGAGGTACATATTGTAATACCTGTATCCAAGGGGCAACCCCCCAGAAGGAAGAGTGTACTCCTTTCCTGAGGGCTCTGTCATGGGGCCATAGCCTTAATGTATGACCATGTTCTCAGAAACCCTCCAGGCAGAAAAAGAATAGGAATAATTCATGCTAAATTGAAACAGATACATAGTGCAGCACCTGCTTCCCATATCTCCACCCA
>NW_017728992.1:88809644-88815798 GCF_001723915.1 Gavialis gangeticus | reverse complement strand
TTTCTTGGCGTGTGTGGTGGGTCTACATTTACTGTGCACTTCACCAGAGAGTTGCGTGATAATTACATTAGGTAGCCAATCTTATTTTACATGTGTAGGCTGTCTGCATTTATTGTGCACTACACTCAGTTCGGTGAGGATCACGTCACACTTGTGGCCTGCCTTCCTCTGCCCGTGTTGGGTGGGTCTATACTTATGGTGAGAATTGCAGGGTGATTATTTTGCACTTGTGACCCATCTTTGCACATGTAGCAGGTTTGCATTTATTGCATGATTCACCAGATAATTGTGCAATAATTACTTTGCACTTGTGGCCAGTCTTGCTTTGTGTGTGTAGTGGGTCTCCACTTATTGCATGATGCACCAGTGAGTAGCACCATCCATGTAACGTAGCAGGGGGTCTCAGGTTCTGCCCCCATGTTCACAAGGGAACACTGACTCTTGAAAAGACTGCGTCGATTGTTGTCAGTGGTGACTGATGACAGAACAAGGAGCAACTGTCTCAAATTGCAGCAAGGGAAGTTTATCTCAATCTTAGACAAATACTTGTCAGGCCACAATTACCTCTGCTCAAATTTTAAGGAAACTTATTTTCACAACAGCCTGGTGTGCCTGGGGATGTCCTATTATCCCTAATCTAAATACAACAAAGAGTTAAAGAAGAAAATGGAAGCTCTGATCTGGCTTAAAAGTCCATTCCAAATACTTACTCCTGGCAAAGAACATTTTTATTGTGAGTCTGGTGCTTGGTTTTTTTCTTGAAGCCCCAGGTCCCCAAATCCTATAACTACTTTTAGTTTAATTTCAAGGAATTTTCAGCCTTCATAGTTGCAGCGGGGAGCTTGCCAAATGTCCCAGACATGGACTAACAGGATTCAAAGCCAAGAGGCAAATAAAATAAAAAAACCAAACCCCACAACTTATGGGGTTCAACTTATGATTTTTAACATTGGGGCTGGCCAACAAACCAGTGCATTTTGAAAGCTAAGGACTCTGGGCTTGTCTACACTGGATGCTCAAGGCATCTAAGGCAAGCCAGTTCAAAACAAGACCTTGATGTACATAAATTAAAGCTTATTAAACCCATGTGTGGAAGCTGGTCTTCAGATCACGGAAATGTATGCCTCTTACCAGGAAAAACAAAAAAAAAGTCATCTAAGGTCAGCTTGTAACTGAAGGACATTCTCCAAAATGCATGTATGTGTGAAAGACGGAGGTAATTCAATACCTAGCCCTATTAGCCAAGTTGGTCATCTTCCCTATTGTCATACAGAGGTACATATTGTAATACCTGTATCCAAGGGGCAACCCCCCAGAAGGAAGAGTGTACTCCTTTCCTGAGGGCTCTGTCATGGGGCCATAGCCTTAATGTATGACCATGTTCTCAGAAACCCTCCAGGCAGAAAAAGAATAGGAATAATTCATGCTAAATTGAAACAGATACATAGTGCAGCACCTGCTTCCCATATCTCCACCCATTTTCTAGACTGAGCTGAACCTTACCCAACTCCTGCATTAATAGTTTGGTAGACCCCTTGTTTTCCTCCAAGCAAGTTTTTCACCCATGTAAACCCAGATCTCTTTTCTAGGAATGAATCGCATCTGGAAATTGAATTCTGAGATATTTGACATACCAGTTAAAAGCAAATTTATGAAATGCAGTTTGCGACTTCAGTGATTTAAACACCATCAATTAGTAACATTAAAACAGCTAATAAAGTACATAATACAGCCTCTATTTCAGTCAACATTTGAGTCCTAATGGCTTTCAGGGCTACTTGATCAGACTATAAGGAAATTAAATGGTCTAACAAGCACTTTTTAAGTATTAGATATGAAACAAGACAAAACTAATAGATTATGAAATGAAAGGTTCTGGTTATGTATGTTGATATAGCATGCACATTTTGGCAGATGTGCTTTCACATATTGTTTGCTTCCTTAATCGGTTGATAGAGATCACAATGCCTTCATTGTTTCTATATTTTGGTTACTTTTTAATTTTTTGTATCCTGAAGAGTTATTCTTCTAGTGTTTTGGAAATAAAGAACTCTTTGGAAATAAAGAACTCATTGCTTCAATTATAGTCCCTGCTCATCATTCACAGGGTATGAAATAGAGAGTTACAATGCATGCAGCGAACAGTTTATTAACTCATGCAAGACAGCTAATCAAGAGCAGAATACATGCAACTGCAGTGCCACCTTTTGGTTAAAATGTCTTTTGTGTCAGTGTAATTTATTTCTCTTAACAGCTGCCAGGAATGAGCTATTTACATAGCATTTTGATGGGACAATGATTATCAGTGGAATGATAATTATCAGGAATTATCATAAGCAAAATATTTATGAATACTTTACAATAAATATTTATTCCTTTTCTATTTCAGCTGCTGCTGTAATTTTAATTAATTTTATCTTGAAAACAGCAGAGAAGAAACACTATAAACCAACAGGGAAGCAATAAAGTGCAGGACCATGACCAAAAGATGCAAGATAGAAAGAGGAGCTGAAGTAATAGAAAAAGTGCATGAAAATAAAATTATATAAAGCTATTCATAACCAAAAAATCACTTACAGGAAATAAAATGAGTAACAGCAAAATCTAATTGTGATATAAAACAGTGGGATTCAGTATCCCCACCCCCTAAAAGATTCGTGCTTCTGGAAAAGATCTGCGTAATTTACAGGGGAAGAAATAGACCAATGGATTTCTCTTTCCTTCACTGACTGTGGTGAAATTGCAAGACCGTACAAGTCATACTGTGTACAGTAAATGTGCTCATGGTGGACTGGAACACAGTGATCTGACCTCCCATCAAAATTTATTTCCTTTCCTTTCAACTCCCAACATCTCAGATACCCTTGAAAAGTATGTTAATAGTAAAAGCAGAATATGTTAAACAGAAATCCAGCTTTGAATTCTTTGTACTGGATTAGTCAATTGTTCAGTTATGTTCCTGTCTACCCCCAACTTCTTATTATCTTCAAGGCCATTTTACTTATAAGTCTGATGCCATGCAATCAGCATCCATAGATACAAGGTCAAGGATTTATATATAGATAAATACAGTCTGTTGTTAAACTAGCTGACTCACCCCCAACCCCACCCCAAAAAAAATCCATTCAGGACATGAAAGCTGGTGAAGCATCACTACTACTATAAAGGCATATCAAGTCACTTTGGCTTTCTTATTCCCCACAGTGTGAAAGTCCTTCTTTGGAAGTGTGCTGGAAAGGCAAGGCCTTTGCTTACCAGAAATGGCTAGTCATTTTGTTTCATCTACATAGTAGCTAAATGGGAAACAAACTACCTCTAAAGAAACTGTTCCTTTCATTCTAAGGTCAGAATATGAAACATCCTTCTCTCTTGACCTGATCTGCAAGTCTTTCTCCACATCAACAATATTACTTGTACTGGCCTGCTATCACCTACAAAAAGCAGTCAACAACTATTTTGCTCTCCTAGGTACTCGGCCTGCCAATGTAAAGATAAGCTATCATGACAAACTGTTAGGCTAGACGAGAGTCCTTAGGATTACATGACAGCCTCAGCAGAACAGCATCCTGAGAGGTCACATATTTTCCCACACTGAGTAATCTTCCCCTTTGCACATTCATTCATCCATAATTTCACTATTCAATTTAACTTCCTTAGAAGTTTGCAAGCAGGTCAAGCAAAATTTTCCAAAATAAGACACAGAAGTCAGGATGTCATTGGTGACAATTGTTTTTTTACTGCCTCCGTTAAACAAGATGGCAAACCTGATTGCTTGCTCCATAGTGTGTGATTTGAACTTTTTGCTCTGTTTTAACATTGATTAGCTAATATACAATCAAATGTCCAAGAAACAAATGTTTCTTGCTAACCACACTTAGGAATTAAAACTAGCAACAAATGTCTATGTCCTATCCTTGCTAGACTATACTATTTTGTTAACTAGAATGTAGCTGGTTAACAAGTATCAAACTCTTTCTCAAAGGAATTTAAAACACTATGGAGAGGCATACTATGTATGCTGAAGAGTCACAGAGCTTGTGATTTTAGACGACTTCAAACCACATTTTGTGGTGAAATCTAAACCTGATTAATTTTGCCTGCTGCTGGAAACAGAAGGATCAACTGTCCTCTGCCCCCAAATCAGGAATGAGAGTATAACAACAACAATTAGTATAAGTAATTAGTGAGACTGTGAGGTCAAGAGATTACTGCACAAGATTAAGGAGTTGGCACTCTTAGGTTCTATTAACAGCAGTTGTGAAGTTAAGTGAGTCCGTTAACCAGTGTGACTCAGTTTACCTATCTATTTATAGGAATATTGTGAGGCTTAAATGATTTTGTAAAGCACATTGAGATTCATTAATGAAAATTTCTGTGTAATGATATAATAGATAATATAGAAAATAAAGTCTTTTCATAGACTGATGCCATTCATGTGAACCTGTTCATTCCATAAGCAATCTTAGCAGTTATACATTACTCTGCTATATTTGCTCATTTCAAAGTAAGATAACTTACAGCATTTTTCAGTTACTGATTTGTTCATTCTCGATCCCTCTCTTTGTGAAAGGAGAAATACAGAGAACTTTCCACATTAACTATTCTAAGTAGTTTTAGATGTATGAACAGGGTTTGAAATATGGGGATCCTGACCCCCCCATAAGCAATGAGAGCCCCCAAAAATCCCCTCATAAGAGACAAGAGCTGAGGCAGCAGTGGCTCCTTCTGGCTGCTGCTGCTGCAGATCCTCCCCCCACCCCAAAGCCCAAGTGTAATTCGAACTCTGTGTACAAGCCAAATTATGCCATTAATTTTTAAGTACAACTCCACATTGGAAACAAGAATTGGGACTTGTACTTAAAATTTACAGCATTAAATGACTCCATGTAGCTATGATGACCAGTGTTTCCCAACCAGTAAGTTATTATAACATACAACAGAGGTAGAATGAGACACTGAAAAATTCTACAACTGAAAGCAAAGAAAGTTTCAGTTCCCAACTCCCCAGTCATTACTTTTCCAGGTCAAGTATTAACTGTCAATATCTTGAAAATGTATCAGTAAATTATACTGGTTTATCACAGCCTTCACTGATACATTTTCATTGGCACTTTTATACTATATTAAAAAGGCAAGTCAGATTTTTTTTACTACTTTAACACAGCCATCCAGATAAAGGCATTTTTTTCTAATTAAACTGTAAGTTAAATGTGCAAGTGTAAATTGTCTGATGAGAAGTATTCTTGTTTAGAGGTTTAAAAGGACATGAGAATAACTATCCTTGACTTCGAAGTCCAAACTCTGAGGTGAGTTGATATACCACAAATTATGGGTTCATGGTAATATGTGGATATAAGTAACTCTAAAGGCATCAGCCAGATTTTGTTTACTTGCATCACAGTAAATCTTGATTTAATTTGTAGATTAAACAGAGCCTAAGGATGTTGACTAAAGTAAGTGAGAAGCAGATATAACTCAATCAAAATCTTCAAAACTATTTATAGATCACATTTGAAACATTCATTATTTCATAATATTCTTCTGACTCTTAAAACACGTTCTCAGTAAATTACCATGAATTACGTATCCTAAAGAATGAACTTCTAGAAGAAAATAAACTACTACAGATTCATACCCCAAGAAATCTCCTGTAGTGGCAAAAGCTCCCAAAACAATATCCACTAAAGGCTTCACAATGCAAATTCAATTCAGCTGAGAATCACTTCAAACTTTAAGGAGTCATGAAAGAAGACCCTTCGGTTAGATTTCATAGATTTCATAAACATTAGGGCTGGAAGGGACCTCGGAAGATTGAGTCCAGCCCCCCGCCCAAAAGACAGGAAGTCAGCTGGGGTCATAGGATCCCAGCAAGATAAGCATCCAATTTACTCTTGAACGTGTTCAATGTAGGTGCTTGAACCACCTCCGAGGGCAGGCTATTCCAGAAATTCTTCCTTATGTCCAGCCTGAAATTGTCTTGCAGCAGTTTATAACTGTTCGACCGCATCATCCCTTGGGGTGCTCTGGTGAACAAATGTTCCCCCTGGAACTGGTGGTCACCCCAATAAACTTATAGGTGGCCATCAGATCACCCCTGAGCCTGCGCTGTTCCAGGCTAAAGAGTCCCATAGCTCTCAGCCTGTCGTCATAAGGT
>NW_017728992.1:88803909-88804644 GCF_001723915.1 Gavialis gangeticus | reverse complement strand
GCCTCTTCAATAATCTTTTCTAAGACTTTCCCCAGGATAGA
Organism: Gavialis gangeticus; assembly: GCF_001723915.1. NCBI lineage: Eukaryota > Metazoa > Chordata > Crocodylia > Gavialidae > Gavialis > Gavialis gangeticus. The sequence goes on along the minus strand of NW_017728992.1, from coordinate 88,804,603 downwards.
GGCCAGGCTTATGGGCCCGTAGTTTTCCAGATCCACTTTCCTCCCTTTCTTGAAGATAGGCACCAAATTGGCCTTCTTCCAGGCTTCAGGCACTATACCAGAGTGCCAGGAGTTTTCAAAGGTCCGTGCCAGAGGCTGGGCTATGATGCTCGCCAGCTCCTGAGTACCCTGGGTGTAGATTGTCAGGGCCGGCTGACTTAAAGGTATCCAGCCTCTCAAGGTGTTCCTTCACAAGGTCAGCATTAATGGAGGGCAGGGGATCTCCTTCACCCAGACCTCCCTGTCCTGTAGTGGGCATGGGCATCCCATGGGACTGATGAAAGACCGATGCAGAGTACCCATTAATAGGTTGTCATTTTCCTGGGTGTAAGTTGTCAGTTTTCCCATCTGGTTTAGCAGGGGTCCAATGTTGCCCTTGCTTTTTCTCCGGCTCCCCAGATAGCTGAAAAAGGACTTTTAATTGTCCTTGATACTCAAAGCTAGTTGGAGTTCAACTGTAGCCTTGGCTTTCCTGGTTTGCTCCCTGCAGGACAACACCAGTGCAGAATATTCCTCCTTGGAAGTGAATCCCATCCTCCATCCTTTGTAGCCTTAGGAGGTCTACTAGGTCCCTGGAGAGCCAGGGGGGCTGCTGTGCCCTCTTGCTGCCTTTCCTCCGAGATGGAATAGAATTAGCTTGTGCATTGAGGATTGC
>NW_017728992.1:88798606-88798909 GCF_001723915.1 Gavialis gangeticus | reverse complement strand
GAGGATTGCTCCCTTGAGGAGCAACCACTCCTCCTGAACTCCCCTCCCCCTGGTGAAGTGGTCCCTTAGGGCCTCACTGACAAGCCACCTCATCTTGTCAAAGTCCGCTTTCCTGAAATCAAGGACTTCAGTGTTGCTGACTGACTTGCCAGCTTTACAGCAGATGGTGAAGGTGATCAGCTCGTGGTTGCTGTCACCGAGCTTCCCATTGATCACGAGGTCACTGATTAGGTCACCCCCAACAGCCAGTACCACATCAAACAACGCTTTACCTCTCATTGGCCTGTAGACTTCTTGAGTCAG
>NW_017728992.1:88793537-88798595 GCF_001723915.1 Gavialis gangeticus | reverse complement strand
AGCCTGTGTTGCCTGTGGGAGCTGGCAACTCAGCAGGCTGTGCTGGGGCTGCGAGAGGTTTGTACCTATTGCTAAGCTCCGGCAGGGCAGAGCAGGGCAGGGCAGGGCAGGGCAGGGCAGGGGCCTTGGTGTGATTGGCCTTAGGGCCCACCTTGGTCCATCCCCTTGACTGGACAGATAGAGATGTGCAATTTGTATAGCAAGCATATCCTATTTTTAGAAGGTCTCTAGCAGCTGAGAGAAATAACAGAATATAAGTGGTACCATTTAGATGTCTAATGCACCTTCCATCTCACCCTAATATTCCCTCAGTGAAATCCCAAATGGGGCCCCCTGCAAAAAACTTAAACACACTCAGTTTTAAGTTATGATCCAACAAGTATTTGATCTGTTTTCTAAGAGCCAAAGAATAGAGCATATCATTTAATATAACAGTACCTGGAGGTGAAAATGCTGAGAAAAATAGCTTACAAAACTGAAGATAATATTTAATATTACCCCCATGTATGTACTTAATGCTCATATTTTTAAAAAGCATTGGAACCACAATTTAAAAAATGGACAGCAATCAGAGAGTTCTGATCCTTCACATCCATTAGAGAAGACACTTACTAGGAAGACAATAATAAAGGTTAGGCAGCCCCTGCAGGAGAGACAGATTACAATCCATGATGTATCTGCATGTGTCTCTCTCACCCCATCACACTACAAAACTAAGAGTCTAATGATGAAACACTAGTACATTTGATGTGTATTATAGGTGAAAGTGTTGACTTAACACTAGTTAATTATAAAAAGATATCAACCGTACAATGAAACTATGTGGTTCCAAACAGCCCTGAATACACAAACACTAAGCAGAAAATCAGCTATGCAACAGGCCTGGAATAAAAACATAAAACATTAACTTGGCTTCCCTGTTCAGCTGTCTTGATTATATGAGTTAATCTTGCTCCAGTAGCCAGAGGAGGGACAGGCCTTCATATCACAAAAGCACAATCATAATTCACGCTAATTTGCACCTTCGTTGGCAGCCTCAGCATAACTAAAAAAGTCAGATTGAGCATATCCAAAAAACTGAACAGAAAGCAGAACTCTCTAAAGAGCAATATAGTAGTAAAATAATAGATTTATTACCCAAGTGAAAAAGCAGACATCATTGCATACACCTATGTTTCAGCCAAAAATCCTTTTTACAACAGAATCTGAGCAATCAAGGGAATTACTAACTCCTCTAGGTCACTAGTTCAAATCCAGCCTAGGTTAACTGTGGCTGAAACTCATTGTTACCTGACAACTGTCCACTGACCTGTGACAATGAACTGATGATTTCAGTGCAACTGTTAGTGGCCTGGTGTTCTTGTTAAAAATTACACTCTTTTGGTTGATGCAGAGAAGATGGAGATTTAATCTTTAAGAAAAGGAGTTAAACTCCTTAAATCCAGCAACTACCACCAATTTTGCTTCTTTCCTTTGCCACCAGCCTCTGCAAGTAACTAATTTTCTAGCACAATGATCAGAGCTGAAATTGAATAACAATGTTGGAAATTAACCATCCCTGTGAGATGGAAGGGGCAGTTCGCATGTGCTGTCAGAAAATTTTGACGAACATACAAATGTCAGTTTGCATTCTGAAGGCGATTGCTGCAATCAGATAGACTACAATTGGTGTTTTAAATTATTAAAATACTGCAGCAATAAAGAGGTGTAGCTAAATTTGGGAAAGGCTTTAAGCTTAACCCTTTCCTAACATTCTGATAAACTGACATCAATTGGTTGTGACCCTGATAGCATAGAGGGGACTGTTCCACAGGTGTCTAGAGTGCATGTCCAGGACTGCCCCAGTCTGAGCAGCAGCAGGTACCTAGCCCCAGACCTATACCTCCTCAGGAATAAGAACTAGGTATCCTCCTTAGGGCCTGGTTGGCATTCTCAAAGCACACCTACCACACACCCACATTACTCACACACTTCAAAAATGGAATTGTGGCCCCTTCATTTTAAAAGCTTAGAAAAAGGAGAAGCAATTGGTGGTGGTGTCCCTGGACTCCCTTGGTGTAAGCTCCTATGGCTGGGAGCCCCATCAGGCAATCCAGGCTCCCAGCCACGGGGGTTCACCATGTGCTCCTGAGGTGGGGAGCTGTTAGCTGACAGGGCTCCCAGCTGCAGGAGAGTATGGTGTGCCCCCCTGGCTGGGAACCCTGCCAGCTGAAAGCTCCCAGCCTCAGAGGCACATCGTGCACCCCCATGGCTGGGAGCCTGGATCAGCTGACAGGGCTCCCAGCCACAGAATACCTTTGTGACTGGTTGCTATCACACCATTAATTGAACATGTGGCTGGGCTGGGGCTCCCAGGCTCAGAGAGCCCCACCCCACCCACATGTTCAATTAATGGTGTGATAGGAACCAGTCACAAAGGTATTACACATTCCTTGCATAATACCTTTGGGCTCCTACACACACGTGAGAAGCTTGTTAGAAACCCAGCGCACTGAAGCAGACTTGATTAATCGAGTCCGTGTCTGCTGGAGCACGAAAACAGACACGCTCTGGCAGTCTCACACAGCACGTGGATCAGCATCACTGCATATCTTCACACTGACAAAATGATGGTGGTGTGCTTTGAAATAAAACATGTCCAATGAGCTTTAGTTCAAAGTTCCCCACCACCAGTTTTCCAGTGCAGAGATGTGCAGCAACATGACTCGCAGGTGCTTTTAATTAGCACAGCGTGCTAATTAAAGTGCCCAGCACCATGCTGAGAACACATGTAAAAATGCCCTCTGTGGCTTATTCCTTGTTTTATCATGCCATTAATTGCATTAACATGTGGCAGGGTAACAACTTAAGATGTGATTAACTGGTTAATCACATATTCAGTATAATATGTGCAACGGGCCACACACACACACACACACACACACACACACACACACACACACACACACACACACACACACACACACACACACCCCCCAACGTGTCCTGGAGGTAGGTCCAGAAAAGCCTGACTTGTAGGCTCCTAGGTCTTTTATTGGATCTAGACCCAAGTGTCTACATTTTTCTTTTTTAATCACATTTTTGGACACAAGTGTTCCAAGAGCTCTCTGAAAAAGCCTCAGGTTGCATTTACTAAATATTAATGGAAATGGATGTTGAGTAGCTTCTAAGATTATATTTGATAGATGTGATACTATTATTCCATAAAGGAGAACCAGCTTGAACTCAAAAGATGATAAAGAGGTTATTATGGACCAACTGGCTTAAAAATGTCTGTTTCATTTGAGGAAGAAAACAACTGATTGTGCAAGACTGTCACAGAATTATTTCAGAAAAGTCCTTATTAGGAGAAACAAATCAGTGGAAGCCATGACCAAGTAATTACTAGGTCAACAAAACAGCACCCTAAATATGAATTTTTGTGGACAGCAAGGATTAATAGCTACATCGCAATCCAGCTATGCAAGGGAGCTCTGATTTCATTATCAAAGGACAGGTTACTTGGAGTTCAAGCCTGTGTCATACTGAGTGCTTTCTGCAAGGTGCCAATGCTTACGTCAGTTGTTCAGTTTATGTGGAGACAATTCCATTGAGTATAATGGAACTGACAATCACTTGTTCAAAGAAAGTGTTTATCTTCAAAGGAGATAAAGGGGCTCAAAAGCATGAAATTCATTATTTTTATCAACAGGAATGATTTAGGTTATTGTGATTGTAGGTTATTGTGACTCATCGTCATGTTATCAATAAGCAGTTAGACTCTGGAAGGTTTTTTTTTATTATTATTTTCTGCAGAAAGGCTGCCAGAATCCAGGCAATGCCCCCACCCCACCATGAATAAAGCAGTGCTGAGAAGCATATGACATAGTAAACAGCTGTATGCTGTGTGAAACCCTGCAAATATGTAAATGTTGGCAACTTGCCAGCAATGGATTGCTTATTCCATTTGTTGCATGTCATTTACATGCTAGATGCGTTGTAAAATCTAAGTAGCATAGCCTGAGACTGCACTCCTCTCTACTCTCATGGGACTTTCTAGTGCTGCTGTCAGTGTTTGCATTCTCTCAATGCAACTTTCATTGACTTAAGTGATTGTTCAGTCGCATACATGAACACAGACTGGAATTGGAGTTGCCTCTGCAGAGAGGCTCTGTATCTTCCCTTCTCTTTGTTCATCCTTATGGAACTAGTCATAGATTCACCTTGTGTGTATACTATGTAGAAATCAGTTCATCTGCTATGGAACTAGAACATGTTTACTCTTTAACAGTACAAAGAAAATTGCACTATTTTAGGACAGGAAGTCAAGAGGAAGACTTCACTTACATTAAACAAAAATTGCAGTGAGAATTTAACTGACTGAGAGAGAATGACACCAAATAATAGTTAATCAGGGATGAATGTTGCATCACACTCCATGCAGTATTTAATGGTCATAGATGGGCAGTGTCTGTTAAATTTCATCATGCCATTTGCATTCACTTCCATTATATTTTCAGAAAAATCCTGAAGGAAAGCACAGTGTAGTATCTAAAGATCAGTTTTTTCAACTGGTTTCTTTTGTAAACTATTCTTTAAAGCTCTAACACCCAAATGAAATAAATGCATTTTTTTAAAAAGGCTCAATTGCCCTGAGACAGGAAATGGCAAGAAAGACAAAACAAAAATGACAAAGGAGGAAAATGCCTACAAATTCTAATACACATTTGGTTGAAACTTCATTATTTTCTATAATTCTATTAGCCTCCCTAGGAAGAGACACACACATACTACATGGAATATACCACCAGGAAATGTAAGCATAACCCAAATTGCAGTCAGAGACTGCCATGAATTGGAAGCAGCAGAGCCATCTGTTTTCAGGGAATAATCTGGAAGACACATTCCTTTCCAAAGCACATTGCTACACTGGCTGAGGGTGCCCTCAGCTTACCAAGTCATTATTAGCTTTTGGAGAGAATCATTCAAGGCTGTAAGTATAAAAGTTCCTTTTCTCACCTTACTCGTACAAAAACAGAAGCTGTTTGCCCCACAAATATTATGTCATTAACAGGGATC
>NW_017728992.1:88785789-88788537 GCF_001723915.1 Gavialis gangeticus | reverse complement strand
CTTACCAAGTCATTATTAGCTTTTGGAGAGAATCATTCAAGGCTGTAAGTATAAAAGTTCCTTTTCTCACCTTACTCGTACAAAAACAGAAGCTGTTTGCCCCACAAATATTATGTCATTAACAGGGATCCAGGTTTTCCATTTCCCATGGGAAAACAGAGAAAAACACAGATTTCCCCTTTACTGGGCAAAAATGCACATTTATCATTTTAACAGAGAAACCTGAGAATCTGGAGTTTTGCATAGACCTCTCTGCAGGCTGGCAGAGTTCCAGCCTACAGGGAGCTGGGAAGAGTGGGGGGAAGGCCATCAGGTAGGGAGTGCCATGTGAATGTACATGCACATGGCCATCAGGCAGCCTGGAGAGCAGCTCACATAGGTAAGTGGGGGCGGGGGGGATTGAACCCCCCATAGCGAAGGAGTTGGGCAGGGCTGGCGCCACTGCCCAGCCAGGGGGTGCGTGGGGTGCCCCTGGGAGCACACGCAGTGGAGGGAACTGGCCCTTCCCCACTTCCTGAGCCTGCAGCAGGCAGCAGGGGAAGAACCAGGCTCCACTCAGCTGCAGCAGCCACCGTCTCCTGCCAGGGGCAGGGGGTTGTGGACCTGGGTCCCTGGCCCCATAGCCCTTGGCAGCTGAGGGCCCCCTCTGGTGGGGTAGGGGGCTGGGGGAGGAGCACCAGCAGGGCTGGGGGGGCGAGTGAGAGGCCTTTCATTTTAATCATGGATTTTGTGATTTTTTTTTTAATCAGAGAATTTACGATTTTAATCAGGGAAAACTAGGATCCCTGGTCATTAACAATCAATCAGAGTATGGTAGCTTTATAATCACAAAGCTGGTATATCCATCCCCATCTTAATTCAGAGCTCTTACCTGAATACTTTTAATGGCTATTAAAAATAGTAATGCTTTTAAACATTGTGAATACTGTTCAGCTGCACCATAAATACGGTATACTTAGTGAAGCATAATATTTTAAATTCACCAGTAGAATTTGTGGACCCTGGTGCATACTGTAGAAAACAGGAATGTTCCACAGTCATTTGGAGTTTTCCTGAGGCTTAGATCCATTCTTCAGATATATGAGAAAAGGAACTATTTTCTAGAAAAGAGACAGTTCATTGTACCAGTTCAGGTACACTGGAAGACAGACAGCAGAAGGGCCAGAAATAATTGCAGTCCTCCTCCTCCTGTACATCTGATTTATCTTCTTAAAGACTTGTTAAGCTAGGTCACCTGTTATGGAAGCACAATATGCTGTCTTCTGGGTGGTGCGGTATGTTCTTTAGTACACGTGTAAGCTACGGGTGGGATAGGGATACCAATGCCACAATCTCTTCTGGAACACCCATTGAGGTGATACAACTGCAGATTCATGCTCGGAGCCTTATTTAAATGTCAACCAAAGCTAGCTACTGACTGATACCAACCACCTGCTCAACAGGAGATCTGAGTGGGATGTTTAAGGCAATAATTTTTATCTACCAGAGTTAAAACTTCAAGTCAAAAGCTTGGTGCATCGGTGCTAAATAGAGTTCGTTCTCTTAAGGCACAAAGGCTTATAAACTGTGTGCGTGCCATAGTTGCAAATGCAGTGTTACAGTTATATACTTGCAGCATTTTTTACCCTAAGAACTGCTTCTCCAGATTACATGTAGAGCCAGAACAATTTAGCCTTGATATCACTAGTAATTTTAAGATGGAAATGGTTTTTCCTCCCTTAGAGAATTGTTCCCAGTATTTTTAAGTAACCATCATTTTCTGTACAATACTGTTTATGGTGCTGGCTTTCAACTTGTTGGTGCTTCTATCACAGAGTTTGCAGTTCATGCTTCTTTGAAGAGCTCACTTCAACTAAATTTGGTTCATGCTTCTTGTAGGTGTATGAATTCCTATTAGAGTCTGTCAGAATAATTTTATCCTATTTGCATGGATGTTGACAATAAGGTTATAAGCATTTTCGGGACCATTCTAAGAAAGATATAATCTCAATGCCAAAAAAGAGACTATTAAAATGCCTCGGTCTACCCCCTCATCTTCTTCTTTTGTCTTCCCCTGCAAAGACTAAGCATTAAAATAGCTCTGTAATACAGATTTGCTCTTTTTTTTTAAATCCACCCAATCTATGCAGCCATGCTAACTGTTTTTACGTTTACAACTTAGTTTAACTTAGTTTTCTTAGCCATAGGCCATTGACAGAGCTGATTCCCAGAGCAACGGGATCTGATCCCTGATCCCAACAATTTTGCCTTCTGCCATGCCGCACATATAGTTACAGTTCTGATCTCAGGGTCCCCCTTCACAGCAAGCTGAAAGCTGGGTGCCTACTGGCTCTGGGACCACATGGGGGCTCAAACTGGCCACCCATGAGGTTCCCAAAGCCAGCTGACAATCAGCTGATCATTGGCAAAGTCAAGACCACACCTGGGTTGGAAACTTGGTGTGGTCCCTGCCAGCTGACAATCAGATTGTACAAAATTGGATAAGATTGTCAGCTAGCGGGGACTGCAGCAAGACTGGTTGAAGATCCTGGTTCAATCCTAATCTTGCCACATATTCAGTTTGAAGTGTGATGGAAAACAGCAGCAAAAATAATACACATTTTTTGTGAAAAATTTTTGTGGCTGGTTTCCCTTTTGTGGCACTATTCATTCTGTGAACATTTGGCCAAGTTACTACTTCAGATGCAATTAACAGACTAATTGCATATTTTGTGTAAGTTCTACCAGAGGCCATACTCACATTCTAGC
>NW_017728992.1:88771225-88780789 GCF_001723915.1 Gavialis gangeticus | reverse complement strand
ACTGGCCACCCATGAGGTTCCCAAAGCCAGCTGACAATCAGCTGATCATTGGCAAAGTCAAGACCACACCTGGGTTGGAAACTTGGTGTGGTCCCTGCCAGCTGACAATCAGATTGTACAAAATTGGATAAGATTGTCAGCTAGCGGGGACTGCAGCAAGACTGGTTGAAGATCCTGGTTCAATCCTAATCTTGCCACATATTCAGTTTGAAGTGTGATGGAAAACAGCAGCAAAAATAATACACATTTTTTGTGAAAAATTTTTGTGGCTGGTTTCCCTTTTGTGGCACTATTCATTCTGTGAACATTTGGCCAAGTTACTACTTCAGATGCAATTAACAGACTAATTGCATATTTTGTGTAAGTTCTACCAGAGGCCATACTCACATTCTAGCTACTCTCATGTCAAAACAGCTGGACAGTATTTTACCTACTTTCTCTAAATAAAAAATAAATAATAGATCAGCATTTTATTGGGGATGGGGGCACTAGACAATGGAACCATCAGAATATGCATATACATTATGAAACTTCCTCTTCTTTCATTTGAGATGAAGCTGTTATTCTGTAATAGTTAGAAATGGGCCAAAAGTGCAACATTTAAATCCAAGATAAAATGTACCTGAAGATCATGGGCATCTTGTCCCAGAAACTTGTTTCAGCACATGACAGAAATAAACATCAGCTACACATTTTGGATTTAGAGCTGAATTTCCCAAATTCCAGAGTTTAAATTAAGATAAGTCTCTAGATATGGCTTATCCCACATCCTTTTCTGGCTTTTTCCTTGTTTACTTGCTTCCTTTATTCTCCACCATTGTTACTGAAAGCCAGACTTCAAGGCTAGGGACAGAAGTTACACAGAAACTGAATTAAATCATTAGAAACTGGTTTAACCTTGTAACAAAACAGAAGCTCAGTGCACATAAACCAGTTTCAGAATGGCTGAAACTGGTTTAAGATAAGTGTGGCTGACCATAATGTCGGACTTAACCGAATTGGGCCAAACTGCTTTATGAAACTTCCTCGTCCAAGTTAAATCACAATCCTACAGCACCCCAGCATGCTATCCAGCCCTGGGCTGTGCTGTCTGCTTCAACAGGGAAGAGGGAAGTGGGGGAGCATCAGGGACTACCCCCACCCCCAGGCAAACCACAGCTGGGGTCTGGGGCCAGGCAGGGGGGTTAAACCTACCTTCCCCTGAGTACAGAGCTGCCAAGCTGCTAAACTTACTGCTGTCTGTGACTGTGGACTACAAATCCCAGAGGAGCCTAGAAACAGAAAGAAGTGATGAGCAACCCTGCAGAGTCCTGCTGCTGTAATTCTGGACTGCAAATCCCACAGACCTCAGGGGAAGCAGGAAGAGGAAGCAAACACACAACCCATGCTGGCTATGTGCCAGAGAGCTGTGCTTTAGCACCCCATGGCTTCTGGCCTGAGACACTGAAGGCAGGATGCTACTTTGTCCTGAATCAAAAATAAATGTGTCCAGTTGTTTCTCAGCTTAATATCTTAATATCAGCAGCTTAGATTAACCTGCAAAGACTGAATCAATTCAGCCAAAGGCTTTTTGACTGTTTGTACTTATCCCAAAAGGCTTATCATTTGAGATCAAGTTGGATAAGTTCCCAAAGATTTGGATACATGGCTGAACCATCAAGTCATCTTGTATTTGAAAAACTGAGCTGGAAATCTCAACATTCTATCATGAGATTTCCAGCACCTCTTGGTCCATTTTGGGCCACAAATACCAGACTTATCCTGTGATAGTACATCTACAGATCCCATCCATTCCTGGCTAGAAGTTAGGAAAATTCAAATAGCTGAAGATGAAAATTAATTGGAAGATAAATAGTAGGGCTGTGCGAAATGGCTGTTTCATTTCAGTTTCAGATTTGTCTATTTCAGAGGACAGTGATTCATTTTGGTGTTTTGGATCACTGTTGTGCTTTGATTCGGCCAAATCTGTTTCAGAGTTTCGATGCGGTTTCAGCACTAATTCGGAGATTTGGATCAGCCGGGGAGAGACAGGCACAGCCACATGGCTGCAGGTTCTCCTGTGGCTCCTCTGGCTGTGCCTGCTTCTGCCCTGGTGGGGGGAGCTGCAGGAGGAGCCCCCATGGCTTCCCTGCCTTTCCCCATCCCCCCCCCGGCCTCAGCCTCCCGGCACCAGCTGCAGCAGCAATGATTGGGGCCTCTGAGGGCTCATAGCAGAGCCCCTCTGGGCAGCATGGGGTAGTAGGGGGCAGTGGGGATTGCCCCCCCACCTGGCACCCATGTGGCAGCTGCCCCATGGCATGGGTGCAGTGCAGCTTGGCAGGGCGCTGCTCACTGTCTGGGAGTTGGGGCTGCTGTGTAGCATTCCTTCTAAGCTGTGTGTTATGTATGGTCATGCAGGCACACTCATGCCATGCTGCCAGTCATGCCGGTGCGGCCATGCAGTTTGGAGGGAACACTACCTCTGGGGCTGAGTAGTGCCAGGCTCTGTCTGACTGCTGGAGCAGCCCCAGCTCCCAAACAGTGTGCAGCACCCTGGCGAGTCACACTGCACACACGATGCAACAGCTGCGGCACAGGTGCTAAGTGGGTGGAGGTGATTCCCGCTGTCCCCCACTGCCCCATGCTGTGCAGGGGGACTCTGCCATGAGACCCCAGAGACCCTGATCACCACTCCTCCAGCCAGTGATTGTGGTGCTTTTTTCTTTTCTTTTTTTTTAAAAGGCAGGAGACTGGGGCTGGGCAGGGCAGAAGCAGGCACAGCCAGAGAAGCTATGGGAGAAGCCTCCATGGCTGCTTTGCCTGGCCCCATCCCCCACCCAGCCCCAGCTGCAGTGGTGATCGGGGTCTTTGATGGCTTATGGCAGAGCCCCCCTGTGCAGCTCTGCCATGAGCCCTCTGAGGCCCCAATCACCGCTGCTGCAGCTGGTGAGTGTGGGCCTTTTTTTTTTTTTTTTAAGTACTGGGAGCCTGGGGCCTGGTGGGGGATGGAGCTGGGCAGGGCATCCATGGGGGCTTCTACCACAGCTCCTCTAGCTATGCCTACCTGTGACCCAGCAGGGGAGCCATGGGAGAAGCCCCCATGACTGCCCTGCCTGGTCCCATTCCCCTCTCGGCCCCAGCCTCCCAGCACTTTAAAAGAAGGGCTGTGGGGCTCTTCCCAGGGGGCACCTCCACAACATTCTGAAACATATGAAACATTCCCAAAACATGTCGGGTGGTTTCGTTTCATTTTGGAGATGTTTCAGAGCCTTCCGTTCCATTTCGGATTTTGTGTTTTGGGTGTCAAACTCGCCAAAACACCTCCAAAATGAAACAGCTGCCAAAATTTCGCACAGCCCTAATAAATAGTTAACTGGTCATTTTAGAATCTTTACAAAGGCTTCATTATAAAAGCTTCAACAGGAGATTATTTTTTTCCTTGACCCAGTTTGCCCCTTCTTCATTAATAGTGCACTATACGTAACTGAATGGCTGAAAACTCTAGATATCCAGAAGTTGCTGTTGCTTGCAAAGGCTGTTAAAATCACTTAGGGTGTCAAAATATGTGTAACTTGATAATACACCTTGCAGTCACCATAGGGAAATCTCATGACAGACAATGACCTCAAGAAACAGGTTTTACCACAAAGAGGTCAAAGCAGTGATCATAAAACCTACATTCTATGCTTGCTCCAAGACATTATAAGTCCACTAAATGTACATTGCATTAACTAGTGATCCACTGGGGCTAAGATACCAAATGCAAGGGATGATTAATGGTGCTGACAGCATTTCACTAGAATATGGACATGTGTAGAATACAGGCACAATATTCCATAAATTACTGTAAGGAAATGCAGAGACGGAAAGCAGTGCTCTCCTACAGTCCCTCTTCCCTCTCTCACAGACACTTCCTTTGTCTGTCCAAGCAAGGTTATTAACAAAATATTTTGTTCATTCCAGCTCTCCTCCCTTTGGGCTTTCTATAATTCTGGTCCCAGAAAAGAAGGTAAATAGAACATTTTTAATTACATGGTTTGACAGAATTTTTCCAGACTCCCTCAATTTATGAGTTTTTTTAGTACAACAAATTCATTTTTTAAAAGTTAAAGAAAACCCTTTTCCATATACTTCTCATTCTACCTCTGTATCTGGATACACAAATCTCTTAGCATAGCTAAGAAACTGTAGCTAAGACACCCAGAAACAAATCTGTGAAAGTCAGTCACAGTTTACACTGAACTTTAAGTTTTCTTTCTGCAGCATAATGTTGCCCCTGACACTATCTTGCTAAGGCTTCAGCAAAACCTTGGCTCAACAAGACATCAGCTTCTAACAGACCTCCCTCTCCCACCATGTCTTCTCCCCTCCACCACTTTAGTTTATAAGTACTCAGCTTCTAACCAATTGCCCCTCTTCCACTCTCCCCTTTCTGAAAGGAGACCAGGCTTAACTGGGCTGCCAAAAATATAATCAACAGGGAATATCAGTGTGTTTGCAGCTGATACCTGGAGGATGGTAAGTCAAGGATCTTTCGTTTTTTCAGTGCTGAAGGAAGATTCAGCAATAAGGGGGCAACTAATTGGTACACATACCAATAGGGCACACCTCCATGTATGTCTCTGTGGTACTGATTAGATAAGAAAACTAATTATTAAAATCTGTTTGGTTTCTATGGTTATTCAGTGTTTAAAAGGTTTAAAAGATGTAGCTGTTTTATCACACTTAGAACAGCTAAAATCCCTTTGCACTTCCTTCTGTTATCTAGTTTGATCAGCTGGCTGACCATGATTAAAGGCTCTCTAGTTCTACTCACTATCATTTCTTTATGCTTAATATGTATTATATGCAGCAAACCAGAACTGAAGCTGAACCATGAGGAGCGGGGCCCAGCCAATCCAGCTACTCATAACACAATGAGACATTTTTATATGCCCTAGAAGTGTTATCAAGTGTACCAGAAAAATAAAAGAAGTTATTTAGCATTTCATACGGCTTATAACAGACTGGTTTTTTGTTTTGAGTGTGAAAATACTGATAATTAAAATAATTTACATTTTTATATTTTTGTGCAGGTGGAAAATAGATTATAGTTTTCATTTTACCTGGTGATTTACAAAGTTTAAAGAGTCAAACTGTACACTAAAAACACTGAGTGCAAAAAGAAAAAAAGATATATTTTGTTACATTGGCTGCTGATGGTGTTTCTTTAGCTTTTCCAGTTAAGATGAAATGCCACTAATATTTGCCTTGCTGCACCTGCTCAACAATGACTCATTGAAAACTACTGTTTTTGCCCAGAGGCATTGTAAGGCATGAAGTCAACTAGTGTTAAGTACAGTGCAAATCTCTATGCTAAAGTAAGACATTTGTCCACTATTTGTAAATGTAATAGATCATGTGTGGAAGATTAATCACTCTTTTCTAAGAAGGTTGTCAACCTGTGCATATGGAGACATATCCAGTTATCCTTGGTACAGCTTGCCCACACACACTAATAATGGATCCATCTTTTCCCTCCTACACATACCGATGCACAACCCCATACTCCTTCCCATAATCTCTCACTCATGTCTGCCAAGACTTGGAACCTTCCCTTTCCCCCTTTATCCATAACGCTAGAAAATCCCTCAGAGACTGTCACTCCCATGGATTCACTTTTTTGGACTCCTTCCCAAAAATAAGCAAATCGGAGGAGAGAGACTAATTGTTTGAAAGCACCTAGAGGGCCACTGCTTTACCACAGGGAACAATCTAATCCCTGGGGAACAGGCAATGAATTTTGCATACATCTGGAGATACTGGGGAAAATGAGAATTATAATACATTTTCCATCTACATGGAAGAAGTGTCACAGATGGGCAACTCATTTCAATGAAATATATGTATTTTTAAGTAATAATAAAATGAAACAGATTCTGAAAACCCTCTTGTAGAAGTATTATTTACCAGCTACTGAATAGCTCATTTAAAATGGAGAATTATAATAGTGCTATACAGTATAGTCTTCTAGCAGTTAACCTATAGCAGAGGTTCATTCCTGCCCAATATCTAGGTGGGGCTATAAGGAAACCCTCACTCTTCCCACAGAGCTCAGTAGAGTGGCTTTACTCAGTCTTGCTCTCTTTCTCTCTCAAGCTTACTGGAAGACCAGCTGCTGCATCTCATCAAACATTGAAGGGGAGCTGAGAGGAAAGGCCCTCCAAAAGATGAAAGAAGACCTTGGAGACAGCTGGAAATTAGATGGACACATCATTGGGCCAAGGCATTTGTTAGGCATTTGATATAAAGTGAAAATTCCTTCCAAAAAGTTCTGCAATAGAAAGGCTTGGCTGAGCTACTGGCTTTTGAGACAGCAAATAAAACTGGATGGATCTTCAGGAGGTGTTGGATTTCTGTGATGCTAGTGACTTGTCTGGTTCTGTCTCGGGATTAAGCAGGATGAAATATCTTCTGCAGTGGCTCTGTAGATTCTGTAATGGATCTACAGTTCTTCATGTAACTTTATAGGTTCTGATCTGGTTAAATCCATGAGGTCTTTTCCAAATAAGTAATAAAAAATACCCATAAAGTGTTTATAAGCCTACGCCTAGATAGAAAAAAAAGATATTAAAGATTCAATGACTTCAGTGAGTAAGGACTTAAGGTCTGGTTCCTGCACTGCAGAACAAATATAGGATAGATATCTGCTTCTCTCTCTTTCAACACTATGCTCCTCTCAAAATGACATTGGTCTTGTGCCAGTTGTGTTAAGAGTGATGTTGTAGCTATGATGGTCCAGAAATAATGCGAGTGGCAAGGATTTCTTAGGGTGATATTTTTTATTGGACCAACTATGCAGCTGGGATAAAGTTAGACAAGCTTTCAATGTGAGACATTCTTCATCAGGGGAGACCTGCAAAGAGTAAGTATTTTGAGGTTGGTGAGACCTGGTGAAGAATGTCTTTCATTTGAAAGCTTGTCTAACTTTATCTCTGCTACATAGTTGGTCTATCAAATTATATCACCCTAAAAAATCCTTGCTTCATGCACTGATCTAGTTGTCTTTTTGGCAGCTAAAAAACAACACAGACCCCACCTGTGCCTTCAAGTTCTCTCTACAGATTCACTCACCTACATTTTGGCTTCCATAGGGACATGGCCTCTTAAGAGTGCCCTGTTTGTATAGGGGAGCAGGTGGTTCAGTGCAGAACTGGATGGAGGCCAGGGATACTCATAACATCCTTTCTCCATTCACAGGGAGAATTCTTCAAAAAACTGAAGGCCTACCCCATAGTGAGAAGCTCTGGAAGGCTCTCCAGGACTAATGGGATGTTTATGCACATGCTTCAAGAGTAGTGGGGGGGAAGGGGAGTGCTTTAATTAGTGCTCTGAGAGCCATTCTAATGAATGCACCCAGAGCATCACATTCATCAGCACCCCCATGCTGAAAAATGGCAGTGGGGATACTTTAAATAACGCTGATCAAACAAGCTTAAGTTAAAGCACCTCCGCCATTTTTCAGTGCTGATACACATGATGCTGGAGTCTGGAGTGCAGTAGTTACCATGGAGCAGTAATTACAGTAGTAATTATAGCACATAGGAGCAGCCTCATTGCATGTGTATAGGCACCCACAAAGCCCAGGAAATCCATGACAACACAGCTACAATGACATGGAGTAGGACCAAAGCTTCTGTAAAAGCAAAGTGCTTCTCGGTGGAGGGCCCTTGGCTTCCCCACTGTTGCCACATGATCCACTGCAAATCCTGTGAAACTGTCACAAGGACCAGGAATAGGAAGCAAAGCATGACCTGATGATGGATTGAGAGGGGAGAAATCTCTGCAAGCAGAGCCCCAAAAGGAACTTCTCTCCTTTAGCCCTCTTCAGCCTTTCCCAGGGCCCAAGCATCCACAAATTTTCAGATTAACACAACAAAAACAATGATATCTGCTTGCTGAAGAGAGTGTTAACTAGATTACTGCTGTGCTCACCGGAGCAACTTTGAAAACACATGTAGTTTTTGGCTTCATCCCCAGGCTTTTGGTGTGAGGAGGAGGAAATTGAAAGATTTTGGAAGCCAAAGACATGATAAGGAGGGCTTTGTATGAGACACTGAATATCCTATGCTTACTTTTTGCTCCTGTTTACTCCTGTTCCTTTTAAATCTGATTTAACAGTGCTCTTATTTGATCATCAACATATTTGCTTTGTAGTTATACAAGGTAAATGCCATCAGGCTCAGTAACTTAGTGTTCATAGATTAAATAAATAATATGCTTTTCTTTCTTGGATTTGTTTTAAAAATGTAAGGTCTGTTTTTTCTGCTCATTTCACAAGATAAAAATAATTCACATTACTTTCAATGGGAGGTATCTGGACCCTCAGTGGGGGAGGAGATAAAATGGATGAATCAGGCTCCCATTGTCCATCTTTCATGAAGTTACTTAATTGAAGAGTTCTAAAAATAGATCCCTCAATGCTTTTGCACTTTAGCATTGGGGGAAAAGAAGGACTGCTTCACAAACTAAGGGCTTTTGCACCCCTGATTCAATGTAAAAAGTCTATGATGAACTTTCATGACGATGATGACAACAGCAGCACCAATTTATTGCATTTGTAAGTGGACACAAGTTTACAAGGGAAGATTAAAGTGTCAATATACTTACACCCAAAATATATGTACACAATCCTTTTTTAATTTTTTAACTGTGTTGCATATTATATACATTTGGGTGAATGAAAAACACATTTTTTTAGTTATGTTAAACAGCTGCTTTCACAAGTCCCTTGATTCTTAAAGATGCCAACCTCTAGTTGGAAGCATCATATGGTAAACATAGGAACTTCAGCCAGAAGATCCACACTAAGAGCAGCTGGACTGCTTAGTAGTGAAACCTTACCTAGAAGTGGGACAAAATCATGTCTCAGGCCTATATATCGTGTTTACTGGGTGAACTATGTGGTGATCATATTTAGCAGTTCTGTTACTATTTATTAACTATTAAAACATTCCAGAGCACAGCTACCATGCATTTGTCGTGGCCAACAGAGAACACCTTCCCACGCACAAATGTGGGGGGCACATGCCTCCCATAAGTCCCCACACAAATATGGGGGGACTTTGCTCCTGGTCAGCCCGGGCAGCAGGAGACAGGAGAACAATCCCCTCCCCTGGGAGCTGCTTGCTGCCCAGGTGAGCAGGGAGCAATTTCTCAGCCCCCACTCCTATCATGGAGCTGGAGCCAGGAGGTACCTGCACCAGGAGTGTTCCCTGCCCAGCCTGGGGCTCACTCGGACCAGCTACAAAACAGGACACCTCATAGCCAGCCCCAGGCTGTGCAGAGAAGCCCCACTGTGCACAGGGGTTGTTCCATTGTGCACAGAATGGGAGAGCTCTGCAGCAGCAGCTCTCCTATCATAGTTTCATAGTTTCATAGTTTCTAGGGTCAGAAGGGACCTGAGCAGATCATCTAGTCCGACCCCCTGCCATGGCAGGAAGAGCACTGGGGTCAAATGACCCCAATAAGGTGGTCATCCAACCTCCTCTTAAAAACCCCCAGGGTGGGAGCCTGCACCACCTCACTTGGAAGCTGGTTCCAGAC
>NW_017728992.1:88766231-88770592 GCF_001723915.1 Gavialis gangeticus | reverse complement strand
AGATTCCCCGTCTTGTCCTGCAAGGGCCCCACATTTCCTGGGGCCTTCTTTCTACTCCCTATGTATTTAAAAAAGGACTTCTTGTTGTCCTTAATCCGGGAAGCCAGCCCCTGTTCCATCTCTGCCTTGGCCTTCCTAACCATCCCCCTACATCCCCGAGCAACTGCAGAATAGTCCTCCTTAGTGATGACCCCTCCTTTCCATTGGGAGTAAGCCTCCTTTTTGGCAAGAAGACATTCCCGGATGTTTTTAGTGAGCCATGGAGGCTTATATGCTCTCCTGCCCCCTTTGACCCTGTTCACATCAGGACCCCTCTCAATGTGAATGGGGCCAGGAGAATAAAATAACAATCCTGTCAATGAAAATATTGAATAGCACCAGATGCAAGAGAAATCCCTCCAGAATATGGTGTGATACACCCTTATGATATGATAATGAACTACTAATAACTATACTTTAAAACCTGTTCTCCAACAGGTTTTGTACTGCCTCCCCCCGTCTCCCTCTTCCCGGATCCAACAGGAATTTCATTTAGACCAGAGGTTCTAAAACTTTTTCTTATTGTGTACCCCCTTCAGGTAGATTTACCAGCTGCGTGCATACCCCTACCAGCATATGTTTTATATTTTAACCCCTTAAATGTCAATTATTATTATAACAAAAATCTGCCATTACACAGTTTCTCCCACTTATCCCCAGGGATACACATACCACAGTTTGGGAACTCCTGATCTAGACCATTTTACTTTAACTTGCTTCTGAGTATGCAATGTGAAACAGTCAAAAGCTTTAGCTGAAGTTCATCCAATACCCAAAAAGTTATTTCTCCACTCTTTAGAAAACAATTGACATATTAAAAATAACTGCAAAATGTTAAGTCTTGAAATAAACAGTTGAAGGATCCAGTCAAAGTCTAGACTCATTTATTTGGACCTACACCACACTATAATTATTACATTTTGTATTACTGAACCCATTCATTCCAGTTCTATTTTCCTCTTCATAAATGCACAGCTCTGAAAAAATATAAAAAACTCAAAACCGAAGAGACACAAAGGTAGCACAGAGCTCCAGTGGCCTCCTCCTTTCACCTTTTACAATAGCCAAACCCAAAACTCAGATATATTAAATAATGAGAGTTTTGCAAAAGATAAACCCTTTTCATTCAAATATTGGACCTGAAAGTGCAAAACTTACTTGAATAATTTAAATGAAAGGTACAATATTTCTATGAATCATGGCTGTTTGTAGGAGGAAGCTGTAAAGCACTTAAATACCACAGAGATAGTTTCAGAAAAAAATCTAAATCAATAGACTAGGGTGATAGAAATGGATGTATTATCTCTAATTTAATTATAACTACAGTTGCATTGGAATGTTCTAAACATATACATACACACACAAGAGAAATACTGTTCTGTTTCTTAACCAATATAATTTGTGAAGAAAACTGAAAAAAATAACTTAATTGGATAGCTTTTACACTATCTCAAATTGTTTCATTATTATCCCCAGCATTTTTAAGGCTTTTCATTTTCATTATCCAACTGAAACATCTACAGCATATCTATCAAGCTTTGAAAAGCTGGGCCATAATTTTTAAAACCACATAATAAAGGAAAAGTTAACCACAACATGCAAACTTGCTTTTAAAGTCCACAGTGCAGTTATTAAAATCATTGTAATACTTAGTATAAATTGAATCATGCAAAAGTCAATACATAAAAATATATAATCTTTCGTCAATAAGGAGGTTTTGTGCTGTGCCAGTTTGTTTACCATCAAACTCTGCAAAGTCAGCAAGCTACTAAAGAATTTAGGATTCCCAGACCCTGTAATTCAGTGTTGAAAAAAACACCTGGAATATGGTAGCTTAATAGGCTTTTTATCTTCAGAACATTTTGTTTATTTGGGAAAATGTATGCAAAAATCAGTTTATTTCTACATGAAAATAAACCCATTCACTACTACTGTGCTACAAACAGTGCCATTAAAATATTCAAACTTCTTTTCTGCCAAACAAGAACTCTTAACCAGGGCAATCTGCAATATTGATATTTCTTTATGGTCAATTTCTGTCTAGACATAAGCAATAGGGAGTAAAATGGTACCATTAAAAATATGGCTTCTATGCAGGAAACAGAAACAAAGCCCCAAAGAATTATATTTGCATATGGCACATTCCAAATTCTAAACTTTTTTCCTGTTAGGTGTAAGTCTGAAATATCAGCACTTTAACTAATGAATTGTGAACAGGGAATAGTTTACAGTTTCTTTTATAAATTCCATTAAAATAGTGATTTTTTGTTAATGTTTCTACTGAGTAATGCAATTAATTTATTTCTGGAGTCTATGATCCAATTTCCTCCCCCCCAACCCAAAATAGAAGCCACCAAAAAACAAAAGCTGAGCCAAAAGAAAAACAAAAACCCACACACATGCACCCACACATTGTACCCACAGTAAATTAAGGATCAAGCTAAGTGGTCAAGTTAAAAATCCAACTTTCCCTTCTTCCTGGACCAACCTCACTTCCATACTCAGTTTATTTGCCAACTAACTCTAAACATGGTTCCAATATACAAGATAAATGCTTCAGAAAAACCTAATAATCTTCCTTCAAGAGCTTATAATTTATATCAGTGTGCCAGGCTTGTATTGATGCAGTGAAAGAAAATTTGGACTATTTCATGGCACCTTACACTGTCACTACTGTCACTATGCTATTCAACTTAAGTGTCTCAGAGGTGGATCCAGAAGGAGTGACACCTTTCTTTTGGACACAGTGTAGCAGGAGTCAGGGACTTTTTAAATTCCTGAAGCAGACAGGAATCATCCCCCCTTCCCCTCTGTACTCAGCTACACATCCCCTCCCCTCCCATTCCCATCCTCCCCACTCACTGCTGCCACTATGGAGGTGGAAGGAGAACTCCAAAACTACTCCTGCCCTTCTCCAGACAGGCTGGGTGGGGAACTGGGCTCCGCTGGAGATAGCAGCACAAGCAGGCGGGTTTCTTTTCCATGCCCTATCCTCCAGGGTATTACCTGCAAGCCCAGGAGCAGTCACAGGGAGTGGGGAATCCTGCTTGCCACTCCCACTGTCCCCAGCTGAGCCTGATTCCCCACAGTCCCAACTGAAGCTGGGCAGCAGCAGCTCTGGAAGTCCCCTCACCCCATAGGGCAGCTGGGGTCAGTGGCAGCAGCAAGTGGGAAAGGGGGAAATGGGAGGGGATGGGAGGGGCTGTTGAGCAGGAAGAGGAAATTCTTACTTGCTTCAGGGACTTTAAAAAGTTTCTGGCTGCTGCTTCCATAGTGTGATCTGCCTGCCCCACTGGTGAGGGAGAATGCAAGAGCCAGGGTGCAGCCACCCCTGCAGTACTAGTCACTGTTCCCTTGACAAAATTCTGGATCCACCCATGTCTCAATCTGCTAATTGTAAGAACCATGTTCACTTAAGGGAGGTATATATCAAACCAAAGTCACCTTTGTGAAAGGTGTCTGATTTGGTACAGTGGGATTTGCCACGTAAATAAAAAAAAAAATCACAGGCAGCCAGGGAAGCACATCATGTCACAATTTTTTCACAGCAGCAGTTGTGGTTACTCAAAAAGGTTAAAAGCATTATTCTTGTGGTTTAAAAAATGAATCTTAAAGTAACCTTTTATTGAAACATAAGTATAACAAAAGAAAATGGTAATGAAAACCAGAAATATTATAACCAAAATTAGTGCTAAGTATGGTAAAGAAAACCAGACTGCTAAAATATTTCTACATTAAACCTGTATTTGACAGCTTTTTCTCCTCTTGTGCATCTGCAATGAAACCAAATTTTGACAAACATTTTTGTCTTTTTACTTATCCACAATGTAATTTAAAGTGAGCACTGGACTTCTGCTCTCCTTGATGTCATAGGAAAAATCTTCCAGTGGCCTCAGAGAACCAGGATTGGGCTCCATAAATGAGACTTTCACGGCAAGATCTGAAAAATCAAAGCAGCCTTCTATTATGATTTCTAATAAGGAAGTGACTCACAATGCTTACATAACAGTATATAGCAGTTATTATTAATGTAGAAATCCCAAAACACAAACACAATTTTGGATTAAAGAATAATGCCATGTAACTTAATAATGCCGAACTCTGCTCGGGCCTGTAGGCAAGCTGTTAGGAAGGCCAAGGCGGACATAGAGCTTGGATTAGCGTCCAAGATTAAGGATAACAAAAAGTCCTTTTTCAAATATATTGGGAGGATGAAGAAGGCGCCGGGTAATGTGGGACCCCTGCAGGATACGCTGGGCAATCTGGTGGTTGCGTCAGAGGAGAAAGCGGACCTCTTTAACCAATTCTTCACCTCCGTTTTC
>NW_017728992.1:88743505-88765500 GCF_001723915.1 Gavialis gangeticus | reverse complement strand
CAAAAACTACTTCACAGTTAGGGCGGCTAGGAGCTGGAACCAACTTCCAAGGGAAGTGGTGCTGGCCCCTACCCTGGGGGTCTTTAAGAAGAGGCTGGATGCCTACCTGGCTGGACTCATTTGAGTCCTGTTTCTTGTTTTAGGGTTTTGTTGTTCTCCTGCCCTGGCGGGGGGTCGGGCTAGAAGATCTATTAGGTCCCTTCCGACCCTAAATCTATGAAACTATGAAACTATAGTATTACTCCTTTTTTACTGGATATCGCTTCCAGATTTATTCCCTTCACTTTACCTATAGGTGACACCCCTGGCCAATTCCCCAAACCATACTCACTTTTAAAAGTCCATCAAAATGTCCATCAAAAATTGGAGACAAATTCAGGGGAAAGAATACATATTATGATATAAAAGTATACGAAACAGTCCATATTCAATTATTAGATTTCAATGATCTGACTAACAATAGCTTATTATCATGAGTATAGATTAAAGCGATAGGATAAAAAGGATTATACTTTAGATCTTGTAGACAAAGAATTTAAAGTAATTCCATTATTTTTTTGGGAACCAATAAAAATGTAATGGAATGGGAAGAAATAGCATTTTGTATTCATAAAACTCCCTCGTGATTTTATACTAACAGTTGTCCATTGTGCCACACAGTACGAGTACTGTGTTCTTCTTTACTTAGCACTAATTTTGGTTATAATATTTCAAAATAAAATAAGTGATTAACATAATGCTAATATGAACATAAGATGATTTAGAACTAGAAGTAGAAGCAGCATTTTTTGTTCTTAAAAAGGAATAAAACCTAAAGGAATGCAGGATTATTTTTCAAAATAGCTTTCCTTGTAATAATTACCTTTGGGGAAAAGCATGAGTGATATATGCTACTGCAATAAGCCAAAACTTTTAATAATCCTCACTTCTCAGCAAACGCTGGTTGGGTTTCTTTCTGGAAAACAACTTACAGTGAGCCTCTGGTGCAAAAAGGGTGTAGGCGCTACTAGCCAATTAATTTAAGTTACAGTATTTGAGAGAAACTATCTACGTGTGTGTGCATAGGTGAGAATCCTTATAGGCAAAAAAGAGTAGCGTTAATTACAATCAACAGAGGTCTCTTTTGCTGGCTGTGTTATTTTCTACACTGGGATACAGCCAGGCATCCATGTTCACCGGTATGTTATTTTATACACTAGCAATGTTATTTTCTACAGCTATGTATTTGGAACTCAGTAACTTCAGTTTAAGGGGAAAATAAAGAGCTTCCCAGGTGAAAAAATTGGAGACAAATTCAGAGGCAAATATACATATTATGGTTTTGAACATAAGTGCATTGTCCTTTGTACTTACACAAGGGGATTCAGAGTGTTTGCACCATAATGTTTTGACCTTGTAAAAATAAGGACAGCCACAGAAATTATTTGAGGCTTGGAGAAAATGTCTTTACAGCAGATGTCTAAAAGAGTTCAAGCTGTTCAGTTTATCAAAAAATATATAAATAAATACATTGAGAGTCATTCTCTTTAGCTTTGGAAGAGCAAATCTGCTTTTTTCTCTAGAGTAATTAGAAGCAGAGCTTGGTTCCATGTGTTCTTGCCCAGGGTAGAAAAGCATAGCTCTAAGTTATTGTCACTTCCTTCTAGTGCTGTAACAAAGCAATACTGGAACTGAATCTATTTGACTACCTCGGAACTGGAACAGCCCTCAGGGACACACTAACCAGACTGCCTGGAAACAAGTATATTACAGACAGTAATGATGTAAGTTTCCCTATGCTACCCCAACCAAATCCTCATCCTTGACATGACAGGACATCTTTATGGCTGAAAGATTCATTCTTTCTCTATGTCTATTTAACTCTTGGCTTCTTTGATGAGACTACCAACAAGGATGCCAGTTAATGCCAGTTGTGCTGTGGACACTTGCCCATTTAAAAATGCACTCTGACCAATCTGAGTTCATTTTATATAGACCAGAAGGAAGATGGATTTTCACTCAGAACTGACTTGGGTTTTGTAATCTACAGCAGAAATGAACTCCATCTCCTAGTGCTTAAAAAGGTCACAATGGGTGAATACACCCAGGACATAAAATATTTAAAATGTGATATGGGTTATTAAGGGGCACATGTTTTGAGTATGGCCTGGCACAAAACTTCATGTGATTGACTGATCTTTGTCAGAAGAGGGGCATAACAGGGAACCCTCTCCCTGTCACTGGGGGAAGGCTACAAAGCCAGCAGAACTGGCCCTTTAAGGGAAGGATTTTTGTCATCCAGGCAAAGGCAGCTGACAGGGCCAGGGCTAATGAAAAGTGCATGTGCTCAGGCCAGCTAATAGGCCAGGCAGGCTGGAAGGGGCAGGGCTCAGGGGGTAAATAGCTTGCCCTCAGACTGGAGAGGCAGTATAGTCCTGATCATGGAGATGGTAGGTTGGTCCCTGTTGGAGAGAGAGAAGGCCTAAATGAAGACTGAGTAGCCCCAGAAAGGGGATTGAGTTTTGTTGCTGTTTTCTATTTATGTTTCTGTGTGGTTTAAGCAGCAGGCTCATGGGGAAAAGCTGAGAGTAAAGACTATGTTGGTTATCCCAAAGCAGGGGAAAATTTTTCAGTTGGGTTTTTTTCTTTTTTGTTTTGGAATGGACAACCACAGGACTGCAAGCAACTGAGGGGAGGTGGAGGTAGCTGTGCAGGTAGCTTAAAGTGCTCACCGCCTGAGAGAGAGAGAGAGAGAGAGAGAGAGAGAGAGAGAGAGAGAGATTGGATTTAACCCCTTTTAGGCAGGAAGGGCTGGAGCCCTACTTCGGAGACTAATTCCCAGCTGTGTTGCTGCTACCAGTGAGCTGAAGCCAGACTGAGTGGGCCCATGGATGAAGGGAGCAGCTAGAACAAATCAGGCTCCAGCCAAAAGAATCAGGGCCCAGACAAAGAGATGGGGAGCCAAGGGGCCAAAGGTACTCTGCTCCCCTTAAGGCTCCAGATGGTTCCCACTTAATTGTTTCCAGCATGGCATGGCAGGTGAGACAGATGGTGGATCAGAGAAGCTAGGAAGGGAGAGGGGCCAGGGACAGGATGTGTGGCCACTGGGGTCACACGACCACCTCCCTGCATGGCTAGGCCTGCTGCAGTGGGCAAATAGGGAAAGCAACAAATTGGAGCTGTACAAGAAAGTGTTCTCTCCCTCCTACCTTCTCAAGCCTATTCTCACAGGAAAACATGGGGAGGAGGGAATGAAGCAGCTAACACCACTTGTTGATCCTTCCTCTCCTCCTGTAAGTACCAGGACAGCTATTCTGTGGCATTCCCCTCAATGCCTCTGCCTGGAAGGGAGGGGTAAAGAACCTCAGAGCTGTAGAAGGATCAGAGATGACTGGAGGGAAGAACTGATTTGGGAGTCGGAGATTAAAATTAATTGCTGGGCAGGGGAAACAAGCAGATTAGGGTGATAATTCCATGTCCCTTTTTTCGCACCACTTTCAGTGCTTCTGCTACCATCCATGTCCTGTGGATATAGAAGTTGGAGTAAACCTGTTTTGATACTGACCAGCCTACTACAGGAGATGAAAGAGACGTAAACTCTTCTTGTTGGACAAAGCTCCTGAAAAGCCAGTAAGAGAAAGAATAGCATCTTCCTGTTCAAGAAGGGACTTGTGTTTGTGCTGTTTTCAGGCTGTCCATATCAGAAACCACAAGACAGTAGAGGGAGGGAATATATTTCTGCTGCATCCTCAGTAGATGCAGGAATCCTAAGAACCCATCACAATGTAACCAGATTGTGCCTGCATTTTAGAATAAAAGTTTCACCATTATGTGATATTAACCCCCTTCGGCAGCAAGAGAGGATTTGCCTCTCTGTTTTTTTCCATGTCTGCCAGACTTTCCAGATTTAAATAAGTTCTTAAAAAGGATGTAGCTCACTATCTCTACACTGAGAACTAAACAACAATTTTGGGAAATGGTTCAATTTCTTAATGTGTTAACAACAGTATGCACAATGGGGTCTGTTTAAGTGTGTGTGTGTCGGGGTGGGGGGCATGGATTGGCCCCTAGATGTTCCCCATCCTAATCATTTAGAAAATCATTTCAAGGTACTCAGGGTAAAATCCTGGCCCTCACTGAAATCATTTGAAAAACTCCCAGTGACTTCACTGTGGCCAGGATTTCACATTAGGTGTCTATGAAACACTAATGGAGTTGTACATACTTGAGAAGTCCACTAGCATTTCACATTTCTCCCCTTCTTTTTGCCAAGGTGCTTTCAAGCACACAATCTGCATCTGACATACTTAATCCTATGCAGTACTGGAACATGTCACAAGATGAAGAGATATCACTAATAGCTACTTAGTAGGTGGAAATGATATTTCATTTCTTGACCAAGACAAAGTATTTTTTTGGAAAAAAACACCATTTTCATGCGTTTGTCTACATGGAGAAAGAACTGGGAATTTGTTGCAGCTGAAGTTTGGGTGAAGTATCACATTATACCCAGATCATACTAAGGGCACATAAAAAATGCAAAGGTGCCTATACACATGCTCCTGGGTGTGGATGGGGTGGCTTTTTCAGAAGCCACTCTAATTAAAACACCGCAACATCCCATGTATTCAGCATCCTGTGTTTCAAAATGGTGGCAGGGGCATTTTGACTAAAGCTCCTTTGATGAGCTTTAGTTAAAATGCCCTGCTGCTATTTTGAAATTAGGGATGCTGAATACACAAGATGCTGCAGCACGATGGAGAATTTTAATTAGACACGTTCCAGTCAGAACACATTAGAACATGTGTATAGGCACCCCAAGTAGCTAAACATTAAAGCCTGTTAACAGAGCGCCCTCCAAGTGCCTCAAAGTTATGCCGCTTTAGGCAAGAGCTAACTCTGAGCCAAGCTACCAAGCTCAATCTGCTCCACAGAGATAAAATGAGCAATTTGCTTTCCTCCAGCATCCCAGTATGCACTTCTCTCAGCCTTCACCCCTGACCCTGAACAGGAATAGAGCTCAGGTACCCACAGCCCTGATCAGCAGCTCTCCTGTGGGAAGTCAGAACCGTGCAGGCTAGAAACATTATAGATCCTCAATATTCAGCTGCTCATCTAATTTTAACACTGCTTAACAAGCCATAGATTAGTATGGTCTAAATGTAACATGTAACTTCACCCTAAGGCTGTACAGTTCTGACTGGTTTATGCTGTTTGGTTGGTCTCTTGTCAAGTTAGACTGGTATCCTGTACAGTGCACAAGTAAAACCTTCTAGAATGCAGCTGAACAATTAGACATGAAAAATACTATCCTCAAAGAGAGGAGGGGGCATGAACTGTAATAAAAACACTTTAGTGTGGGGTATAGTTGTCATTTCCTGATTGTTTTGAAGAAGCTGCTCACATCAATGAGTCTGTCCCTGATGCATTGATTTCATTTTACTTTATTTCTTTACTGGCAATCAGGTTAAAACACATATTTACACATTCATTTCTAAAATCCCTGGCTCAGGCTAACTAATCTACATCCATAGCAAAAACAAACAGCCAACAAATGGATTATACAGCTGTTGCCAAAAGTTTCTTGCCTGTTGCTATTTTTTTTTTCGTTTCACTTTTTCATTTTTTTTTCATTTCAGTGTCCATTTTTTCATTGGACACTGGCCCGTGGTTTTGAAAATTCACAAGGCAAGAACAAATTATAACGTTCATTTTGTCTGCTTCTATTGTAAGCACAACAGTTAGCATGAAAAAAATTCTTAGAGCAACATCAGGTCTGCCTTTCTTAAAAATGGTAATTTTGATCATGTCTCCCTCCAGTATATTTCATTAATATTTAAAGTAATTATCATTTGGTGGAAGGAAGATTTGGGTTAAGATTTGTGGGTGAATGTAGTGATAAAGTGAATAAAGACTATTACACCAGTAATTAGATATTTTGCAGGCAGAATCTACTTAGTCCTCCCACCCCTTTGTCTATGTACCTTAGCATCTCCAAGCCTGAGTGCCTTTTGAGCAGGAATAACTAAATATGCCACATTATTTGACAGTTCTGTGATGTGGTCAAAGATGGAAAGAAACTTGCCGAACTCCGTGTATTAACAGGTAAGTCAAATTTTCACAGCTACCTTCAAAGCTAATTGACAGGTTTTATTAACTTCCCATTCTGTTTACCACCATGTAACAAAAAAAGCTTGATACCTGAATGACAGCAATAACAGAATTTGAGGTCTGCATTCTCCTTTGGTGAAAAAAATACATACAGTGGACACACTTTCAACTCACCAAACCCACATCCTTTAAAACAAGCTCCAGCCCCAGCCCCAGCCCCAGCCTCCATCTAAACCAGGAAATCCAGATTACACAGCACTCACAAGACCCAGTGCTTTCATCAGCTTCCAAGATCCCATTTTCCATATGAAATGTCTTTCTCTCAGGGTAACAGAATTATTGGTAACCTCCCCTCACTCTTGTAGAGGTGGAGCTCTTTCATGCCAACTTAACCAAGTGGACATCTACAGGGTTTTATTCTGTAGAGAGCTCCTGTCATCCTTGCCTTAAAATATCTGCAGAGTTTCAACAATATGTAAAAAGACTAATGCCATGGAGCCAGCACTCCCTATGTTGGTCCTGCTAGCCCTCACTACCACATTTAGCTTTCCTCCATTAAGAATTTAACTGCAAAAATGAGATTGTGATCTTTAATTAACACATCTGTGGAACAATTCTTCATTCACTGTGGGGTGATCTAATGATAGTCCAGTTTTAATTCTTACAATTCATCTTTCTGTAGATAATATCAAAACGACTATTGTGTTACCAAACTGTAAGTGTAGTTAAAAAAAAAAGATGTCTGGCAATAATAAAGCATTATGGGTTGAACAATGGATGACTGTTAAGCCACTCCAACAATATTTTGCAGTTCAGAATTCTCTTGCCAACTAAGAGTTTGCAGTGACTAAGCAGAGAGAAATTCCTGTGTATTAGACACCTTGGAATCAACTACATGTGCCAAGTGGCACCACATACAAAGGGACAGTATACAGAAACAAGCAATTTGCCATAGTCTCATTTCTATGTGTCAAATTCTGTGCTCATGACCACACTAAATGTTGTTTATTTACTTTTTGGTAATAATTGACATGCATTCAAGACTGAAACCATGTATGTCTGGTCCACCTCTGGCTAATTAAAAATTTGCATTTGGTTTACAATTCTGGTCACCAGTCTCCTAACAGTGGCTGTATTTTTCACCAACGTCTGGCAAAAGGTTAAAAGTACTTGTTTTCTTTTCCCTTTTGGAGCAAAGATTTGGATCTAAATTCCAATAGTACATTAATGCTGACTTTTAACAAAATTACTTGTTTTTGAGTATTTTCAGATGTGCACCTAAAGCATTAGCTGGCTTACAATGATCATATTTTAGAGTCTCTTGGTCTCTAGTGTTACTCCTAATAAAATGAGTTTTCAGATGGAAATTTCATTGTGTTGATACAAGAGTTCATCACAGTTGTAAAGACCTCTTTATAATGGCAGTTTAAAAAAAAATCACAGAACTATGTGTCTTTTTTTAAATCACTGAATGGTTTACACTGCTCCATTAATTTTATAGTTTAATCAATAAAAGAACTGGGCTTGATTATCTGATCTTAACCCCGAAAAATGCAAGGTTCTCCACCTTGGGAAGAAAAACCTGCAGCATGCTTATAGGCTCAGCAGTGCTTTGCTGGCTAGCACTATGGACAGAAGGGACTTGGGGGTCATGATGACCACAAGATGAACATAAGCCATCAATGTGATGCTGCAGCTAGTAAATCAAGCAAAACACCAGCTTGCATCCATAGATGGTTCTCAAGCAAATCCCAGGACGTCATTCTCCCATTGTACTCAGCCTTGGTGAGGCTGCAGCTAGAGTACTGCGTCCAGTTTTGGGCTCTACAATTCAAAAAGGATGTGGAGAAGCTTGAGAGAGTCCAGAGAAGAGCCACGCGTATGATGAGAGGTTAGGAAAACAGACCTTATGATGAGAGGCTGAGAGCCATGGGGCTCTTTAGCCTGGAAAAGCGTAGGCTCAGGGGTGATCTGATGGCCACCTGTAAGTTTATAAGGGGTGTTACCAGTGTGCCCCAAGGGATGACAAGGTCAAACAGTCACAAACTCCTCTATGACCATTTTAGGCTGGACATACGGAAGAGCTTATTTACTGTCCAATCCCCCCGAGGTCTGGAATAGACTACCACTGGAGGTGGTTCAAGCACCTACTTTGAACGCTTTCAAGAGACATTTGGATGTTTCTCTTGCTGGGATCCTATGACCCCTGCTGACTTCCTGCCCCTGGGGCAGGGGGCTGGACTTGAAGAACTTCCGAGGTCCCTTCCAGCCCTAATGTCTATGAAATCTATGAAATCTTCATTTTTCTTAATATTTAAAATCAAATTTGAAAACTGCTTTTTACAGAACATTTTACATGTTTCAGGTATTCTTCATTGTTCATGTTTATTTTAAAGAAGCTTATTAGGATATCATAAAATAGAATGTAATATTGAATTTTCCAAAGGTGTTATCTAAAGATTATCATATTTAATAAGGCTGTGCAAAACATCAGTCGCTGATCTGATTCAATGGAGATTCAGCCTGATTTGGTGTCCAAATCTCTGAACCCAAAGCAAAAGAGGAGAACCTTTCATCTCTCTGAATTGAATCAGAACCCTCCAAATGGATTTGCAGAGATTCGGAAAGATTCAACGTTTTGGAAAGAGACACAGCTTTAAATGTTTTTTCTACATACCTCAAGGTAGCAGGCGGCTCATGAATACTGGGATGCTGGGGCAGATGGAGCAGCCCACAGGAGCACAGGGGGATCCCCAGCGTGCTTGGCAGCAGACCCAGAAACGGACCAGAAGCATTTTCAGTCCACTTCTGGGTCTGCTGGGGAGTATGTGGGGGGCCCCCATGCCCCTCCCGGCTCAGCAACTGGTGGCTCCTGGGTCTGGGGGACATCCGCGGTCCCCCCCCATGGCTGATTGCCAAGCCAGGGGGGAGGCCCCCAGCATGCTCCCTGGTGGACCCTGAAGAGGACCAGAATATTTCCGGTCCACTTCTGGGTTCACTGCTGAGAATGTGGATGCTTCATCCAGGCCAGCATCGCAGCATTCATGAGCCATGCCTGGTACCTCAAGGTATGTAGAAAAAACATTTAAAGCTGTGTCTATGTCCAAATCGCTGATTCTCTGAATCAGCATCAAATCTTCAGATTTGGATTTGGCCAAATCGAATCAGAGACAATGATCCAAATCACTGAATTGAAACACTGTCCCTGATTCAGGCCAAATCCAAATCTGAATTGATAGGGCCCGTTTCAAACACCCCTAATATTTAATATGTGCATTTCCAAGTCTGTCATTAAAAATGATTTGTATGACATTACTTAACACTGAAAAGAAAATAGATTACAAATTATGAGATTAATCTTTGATAGAGCTGCTAGTTATTATGCAGGAGAGAGGAACATTTTCCTAACTAACCAGAATTATTTCAAAGAATAACTGAAGTATGACAAAACTTTAGAATGATACAAATTATCCCTAAAACAATTAAGAACTAATGGATCCTGGGCCACTGATGTGAAAGTCTAGAAGAATACTTACTAGCTTTTTTTCTCCCCCAACCACCCTCCCTGAAGACCTGATATGGAACAAATTGGGGGAAAAATGTTAATGTGAAATAATTTTTGGAGTAATGTTGAATATGCTATTGTTTCCACTGGATTTAAGTTCTTCAAAATGCTTGTTAAATAGATATTTTAAATATAAGTTGCTTATACTCCTATATAAGTGAAGGCCTATATTCTATACATATATCCGCTTGGGCAATATTATTACAGCTCCTAGTCAGTAGAGGGCACTGCCATCTTTACTAGAAAGATTTTACTGCCAATTTTATAATTGCCTTCTACCTTGGTAGATAGATGCCTCCTACCTTGGTAGATAAGACTGAAAGACCATATATTTATTTTTTGAAAGTGTTTAAAGAAAAAGTTTCTGTCATTTTCTCCAAACTCTTATATTTGTGTGTCTGTAAAGATCCAAAAGAACTAACTCTTAAAAACCCAAAAGAAAGATTCATTGCATCTCTATATCTGGCACAGTCCACTTGCTCAGTTTTCCACAGTTAATTCTTATCACTACAAAAGAATGGGCTCTGCTGAGTTAAAACAAGTTTTATCAGAAACCTTTCGGAATGCTGCCTTAAAACATACAGTGTACAGAAAGCAAATTAAAAAATCTCTCTAAGAATTGGCACTCTAGATCTCTTTTAAAATACAGGGTACAATAATATATAAAATTGCAGTATGGCAAAGTATCATGCCTAGGGCAAGGTTACCATATGCCATATCCATTGTTTCTAGTATTCATAGTGCAGAAACTAACTGCATGGCCTCTAATCAGTGAATTTCATAAATACTCCAAACTCCTACTCATCTCTACAAAATAAGAATTTGTATACCAGATATTCAGTCCTCTTGACAAACCATGTATTCATTAAGCAGTCTGAATTTTTATCAGAGGTTGGAATAACACTCTATCTATATGGTAATATTCATGAATTCATAATTCTGGTTCTTTTTCAGACCAGAAGCTTTTTATACTTCAGGTAGTCAAGTAATAACAGCATGGACATAACAGAAAATTCCTACTAAGTTTAAGGTTGTAGTAGGGCTAGATATAGGGTTAGAGATATTGAGCAAAAGGATTTTGAGATTTCAAAATAAAGATATTAAAACAGGAACCAGCAATATTCCTAAACAATGAAGGATCAATCCACAAAACATTATAAATTATCCCTTTATCTCAATGTCTGTTTTTAGGGGTAGCCTAGCTTTTAAAATTACTCTAGGAAGCCCAAGTCACAGTGCACATGTGGGCATTTGGGAATATGGTGCCTATAAGAGGTGGCCATATTCAACATATATTTTATCTATGTTGTTTCTAATTTCCCATGTAGTTTAAAACTATTCTTTTGTCAAAACTCTAGTCAAAGAATGGATCTTTATTTTTAAATTAAAAATATTTCTGGTAGTTTGTCATATGTTGGTAAGTGCCTTTTAAACAAGTTTTAAAACAGACAAGTTATTAAAAACTTTAAAACATCATTACTCAGCATGTTCAGTACATGAATCCCCTGCTGTTTTATGTTATGTGTAATGTGAGCATGTATTAATTTGAAAGTAGACTTTGTGCCATAATAGTGATGTCAACACAAAACTATGGAGAACATGGGAATTTGCCATTGCAACACAATTTCACTGTAACTAAATGATTCCAATATTAGTCTAGACTAGGTGATGATGCAATTCTAATAGCATAACAGGTCCCATGGAAGTCTATGGAGACCTCATTATAATGTTAAAATAAGATGAAGCCAATACAAATTAAGTCACTGTTTTAGAAAATCATTTAATATTAAAAAGTTGTAATTAATGTTTGGTCTAGAGCTATTAATACTGTTTGACAATACTAAGAATGCAGCTCATTTGTACTAATGAGTCAAGCACTCTATATCTGGACATCTCATATGCGGAAATTTCCAATTTAGTAGTAGCTTAGGCTGTAGGCAAATTTCTAGTATGAAGTTTATGTTTACAGGTAAAATAGGTTTATATTTTATACCTGAGAACTCTGGAAATTCTTTCTGAAATCTGAAACTCAATAGGCTCTTATGTTTTCATGTACATTCACCAGCCATGTAATGTACATGAAAAAAACTACCTTCCAGGGATTTGTTTAGGTGAAACTAATTGGCCCAGTAATTAGAAACAAGAATGTTTTTGATGATGATAGGCAAGGAGACTATAACCAAGCCTTCTTCCAGCTCTTAGCTGGTTTGGCGCTCTGTGGGGGAACAGAAAGAAAAAGTGTTTAAAAAAATCCCCACTCATTTTTTTTTTTACTTTGAGTGAGTATCCTATTCTAAAAAACAGCAAAACCACAGCTGTTGCTATTCTTACGGTCATTGTAAAAATAAGATCTTCAAACAAAAACATCTCTTAGACAAAAGTTATCAGTTCCCAAGAACAAACTTATTTATGGGTTCAGCAGAGGAGCCATTGTTAATGTTCATGAACAGATTAATTTTATTAATAAATAAATGAAAGGCGAAGGATATAACTGAGATGCAACTCTTATGCTGCTGCTTGGAGCCTTTGGGTGACTGTAGATGTGCTCATTTACATTCAAATTAGAATGCATCAGAGCAGACTCAATTAATCGAGTCTCCTCCGCATTCTAATTAGAATGCTCCAGCATCGCCTCACTGTCACACGTATTAAGTCCCCATGCATTTCAAAATGGCTGCAGAGGCACTTTATCTAAACCTTGTTGAATGAGCTTTAGTTAAAGCATCCCATAGCCATTTTGAAATGCACAGGGGATTGACACACATAATGGTGAGATATTTTAATTAGAGCAGCTACCTGTGAACCGTTCTAATTAAAATGCCCCTTCCCCCATCCGTGAGGATATGTATAGGCAGCCCTTGCTTCTGACCAACTACCCACAGCCAGTTCCCTCCAACCAAAATGTTTGCATTTGTACAAGCCTCTTAAAAGACCATTCTTACATGAACATTTTGGGATTTTCAGATTTTTTACTGAAAATTTCAACCAAAACAGACAAACAAAAAACTTGGTTTAACTTTTCTATGAGGAAAATTGGGCATTTTCTAACTCAGTCTACCATTATGGTAAAAGGCTCCTGTACAGTTGCCTTTTAACATGATGCAAATATATACCATGATGGAAGAAAAGTTTATTTCCCTAAGGATCCTGCTACACATTCAAATTAAAGCTGGATAGAAACCAGCCATAGAATTGTTGCACTTTTTCAAGAACTAACTGTATACTATAGTTGGTTGGCTCTTTTTAGAACTGGAATGTCACTTTTAATTATGTGATAATTACTTTGCATGTGTGGCTAATCTACATTTACTATGCAATTAACCAGTTAATTGTGTGGTAATGACTTTGCACTTGTGACTTTTCTTACTTTTCACGTACCCAGTCTAAATTTACTGAACAATTTACCAATTAGTTGTGCAATATATGTAACGTGTAACAGGGACCTGAGCAAACATGGAGCATAGACAAAAGGTAAAACGAAAACAAGAAAACAACCTCTCCCTCCCCCAAAACACCCATTTACCTTTTCTTCTCTTATTAAATAACTTGAGGTAGAGTTGTGTTTGTTGATTCTCCAAAAGAGTTATGAAATGGAGCCAACTGAAACAAGACAAGACAGTCCACTAAAACAGTATAACATCCGAGAATTTAAAAAATACCAAAATCTAATTTAAAAGTTATAGACATAGGATATAAGAAAGAAATTACATCTTTTCAGAAGATACAAGCATCTTCCTAACATTTTATATGCTCACACAACAATACACAGACAACACAACAAAGAACATGAACTACCTTTAAATTAGTTCAGCTACAAATAAAAATGAAGTTCTATTATACTGAACCTATCCCAGTCAATGTGACTTTTGGATGGCTGATTTTTATTTTCCTGTAAATAAGACATATAGTTGAATAAAGCAACTATACCACTATACCTACGCCCCTTGGATATGCTCCTGATTTATTGACTTGGGAGTCACCTTAAAAGGACCCATTTCCAAGTCAGTCCATGGTATGTTAGCACTACTAAAAGAAAATAAATCAATAGCAGGAGACGTTTTTACACATTCTCATTTGTATTCATTTTCCATGGAAAATGAACTAAATATTGTACTATAATTAATTTTGGCAACAAAGGCCCAAAAATGCCTTCATAACCTAGCTAAATAGAATTTTGTTAATTGCACTGCACAGAGGAGAATATTTTTGTCCAATATAATCTCAGTGCACATTTAGGGGATGTCTCTGATTCAGATTCTGATTAAAAACTGGAGAGGGATATTTAATATAGTCTCTCATGGTTCATGAAAACAGTTATACATGATTTAGCTCACATTATTAGTTCTGAACTTTAGAGTGCCATCTCATCATCTCAAGCCTAGCATTCCAATGCCAACACAAACTTTCCAACTTTATCCACCTAAAAAGACAAAAAAAAAGGCATCACAAAAGCAGTTGTGCCACAGAACAATTGTTGTAAACTGGCATTACAATTTAATCCCAACAACACAGTGCAAAACTTAACTAAAAACCAATGCGGCTTTGAATAGTTATGGACTATGCCAACCCCCAAAACAAAAATGTACGTATGCCTCGTGTTCCCACTTAATGTAACTCTGAGGAAATATGATAGGATTTACCCCAAGATAGTAGAACACAGTCAGGATGCAAGGACCTTGGCTATTTTACAGTCCCTTTTCCTATAGGTAAACCAAGTTAATATGTCTAATTATCACTACATAAACACCACATTTTGTCATGATACTATACAAGTACACTAATTTTAAGTATTTTCAATGTTCCTTGAACTGGTGTAATCAAATCTATCATTGAAGAGCAAACAAAATCCATGCTATATCAATAAATAGTCATAGTTTCATACTTGGTAGGGTCGGAAGGGACCTGAGCAGATCATTAAGTCCGACCCCCTGCCATGGGCAGGAAAGAATGCTGGGGTCAAAGGACCCCGGCTAGGTGTCTAGTCAGAAATTTACAAATTAGTACATTCTTAAAATTATAGTACGCTTTTTAGAAATTATATCCATAGAAACCCATATGACCAATACAATCAGTTGAAATAAAACAGCAGACCTATTTTCTGTAAGAAACAGAATACACTGAATAAAATGGTGAAAGGACAGTGAAGAGCTATCCCCCTTCACTGCTGCATCTAGCAGTTGAAATGCTGACATTACATAAACCACTTATCTAACACAGAAATAAAGAAACTGTAACACAACATAAGCAAAAGTTCAATGCCTCTTGCTTTCAAAATAGTCTTCTTACTATCTCTGTAATGACAGAAGGCAATACCCATAGATCAGTATTTAATTTTCATGACAGTCTTTCAAAAGGATGTGATAATACTACACACTTACATATTTGTAAACATTTGTTAATATCTGGAAAGAGGTTTAGATTTATATTACTGAATGAATGCTGATATACTGTAGCTAAGTTAGAATTCTCCACCATTAAACAATGAAAGGTCCATCGAGAGAGAGTACTTTTAAAATGCTGTTAATATAGGCAGTGAGATGCTTCATGTGCGTAATAATAATTTCAATAACTAAAGGTTGAAGGTGAGCCTTTAATAGTTTCTCTATTTAGGGCCCAATGGTGCAAATGCTTACATGCACAATAGGGCTGTGCAAAGCTTTGGTTCCCGATTCGATTCAGCAGAAATTCAGCCTGATTCTGTGGCTGAATCTCCAAATCTGAATCAAATCAGGGGACCCTTTACTTTCTCCAAACCGAATCAGAACCCTCTGAATCCATTTGGAAACATTTGGAAAGATTCAGCAATTCGGACACAGACACAGCTTTAAATTTTTTTTTTTACATACCTTTAAGTAGCAGGGGCTCATGAGTGCTGAGATGCTGGGGCACATGGAGTGTCCCACAGAAGCACAGGAGGCTCCCCAGCACACTTGGCAGCAGACCCGGAAGTGGACCAGAAGCACTTCTAGTCCACTTCTGGGTCCCTTGGGGAGCGTGCTGGGGGCCCCTCCTGTGCCCCCTTGGCTCAGTGACTGATGCCTCCTGGGCCTGGGAGGGGGGGCACCTAGGGTTCACCTGCAGTTGATTGCTGAGCTGGGGAGGTGCAGCAGAGGCTCCCAGTACACTCCCCAGCAGGCCCAGAAGTGGACCAGAAGTACTTCCAGTCCACTTTCAGGTTCGCTGCTCAGCACATGGAGGGCCCACCCCACCCCCCTCCTGTGGAATGCTCTGTGCACCGCAGCATCGCTAACTCAAGATATGTAGAAAAAACTTTTAAAGCTGGGTCTATGTCCAAATCGCTGATTCTCTGAATCAGCATTGAATCTTCAGATTCGGATTCGGCCAAATCAAATCAGGGACAGTGATCTGAATCAATGAATTAAATCACTGTCCTGAATCTGAATCGAATAGGGCCTGCTTCACACACCCCTAATGCACAAGGCTCTTTTACTCTACAGGAAATCCTGTGGAATAAAATTAAATGTAATATTATAGGATCAAACCTTTAAATATCTTTTGAGTCTGAGAAAATAGAACAGTACACATATGCACGTATAAGGGTACACTACTTTACTTTTAAGTAGGTTCTTATTTTTTTGGAAGAAAATTAAGGATTTCACTCAAAGCCCACTGAAGTCAATACATAAAGACAGGAGATGACTATACTGTATTGGTTATGTATTGTTTTTAAGCTGGGGGTGCATAACTCTCTGGCTTTTGATTAAAGCCATACATGAGGCTTAATCATAGAATTGTCCATAGAATAGTTATTGGACTCTCACCTACCTAATTTGCACATAAAAATAGAATCATTATATGCATAAGCCATGGGAGGGCAAAATATGGCTCACGGGACAGATCCAGCCTGCTAGGCCATTCTATCCAGCCTATGGGGTCCCTAAAAACTAAGAAAATTGATATTTATCTGCCCATCCCACTCCATACATCCCACAACCCTCCCCAGCCACCCTCCCCACCACACACAGACCCCCACAAACCCCATACCCACCCACACACTTCCACCCTCCCATAAACCCCACATGTCCGTACCCCACATATCTACACACAAATGTCCACAGCCCCCACCACAAAACCTGTGTCTACCCACCCATACCCTGCACACCCCTCCATACCCCCTCCCCACAATATACAAAAGTAAAACTTCATTTTAAGCTATTATTCAATCACCTCTGTGTACTCTACACAAGCACATATAAATCAGGACAATTATTTTCAAATCAAATTAATGTATGTTGTTTGATTTTTAAAATATAAATTGGGTTTTTTTTTCCAATTCCCCCTAGCCAAAAGGAACAGTTCTGGGGGCAAGGGGGAGGGATTTCTGGTGGCAAAGATCAGGGGTTAGGGGGAAGTACTTCTGATTCTAAGATGGCAACCAGGGGGCACATGTCTAGGGGTAGGGCTACCCTTGTAGCCCTCAACAGCTCCTCTCCAAGTACTGAATTAACATGCCAATTCTTGTTATACATTCTTTATCCTCTTTATACATTCTTATA
This sequence comes from Gavialis gangeticus, assembly GCF_001723915.1. Classification (NCBI taxonomy): domain Eukaryota; kingdom Metazoa; phylum Chordata; order Crocodylia; family Gavialidae; genus Gavialis; species Gavialis gangeticus. The sequence continues at coordinate 88,748,328 of NW_017728992.1, read as the reverse complement.
ATGTACATCTTACTGTAAAATCTGAACTTCTAGTAATGACTAACATTAGTCATGTGTGGTTTATTCTTTCTTCCGCTTTCCAAGACAGAACTGCATATGAGACCTAGTGTTTGGTTTTTATACGTTTTTTTACTTCATTATGTATATGATAATCAAAGGAGACTTGCCTTGAACTGGAAGTAAGTGGTGGTGAATGAAAGGGAAAATTCCCAGTGTCTCAACACCCTTGAATTTAACATGTGTTTATATGAAATTCTGCACTTAAATTTCTAAGGGTAAAAAGATATTTTTGTTGTTGCGTCTCAGACAGATTAATAGTTAACTGATCCAAAATGAAGCACTTTGATTTAAGCCAAATAACCAAAATGTTTCAATTTGGATCAATCCACACTGAAAAAAAACAAAACATTTGACAAGATCCAGATTCTTCCACAGAAGATTTCAATTTTGTGGAAACTACATTTTCCATCACAATTTTTCCCCAACAGAAAATCCTCAGCCAACACTGTTGCCAGTATACAGAAATATTGAAATTTGGCAGAGGTACCTTGAGAGATAATTTAATCCAACACCCTGCTTTGAAACATATTCATATGGCTGGAAGAAAAATTCATTGCAGTCAACAGTTAAGCATTCACTCTATCTTTCCATTTTCATAAGCTCTGATATTATTCTGTACTCAAACAGGTTGGAGAAATAAGGATGGAAAGCATTCTTTTACCAGACTTTGGTGGGGAGGGGAGAACATGGGCATGTACAGTGGAGCTGTAGGTATGGCGAGCCAAGCCCCTCTGAACCAAGTGCTTGGACTAACTCAGCAGTTGGGGGACGGCCTGCATGGCCCTTGGGTTGTTTTTCTACTCCCATACTGTGCCTGTAAGGTCCCTTGGACTCCCATCAGAGCTTTTAGACCTTTTCAACCTTTTGGTGAAGGTTGTGAGGAGGGGAAAGAAAATTAATTTTTCTGAAGACCATCCCTTCCATAAAAATCCATCTAGGGCTAGAAGCTTATTTTTTTCTCCAGTGTTCAGACATCACTATCCTACAAGTTCAACTAATACTTTGAATGCTGTCAAATAATTATATCTTATTCATCGTTTATCTCAAAGCTGCTATTTTTTCCTATCATGAAGACAGATGCTTACTAAATCTGCTGATTTTGCTTTTTAATTTATTTTCTTACACTTGATATTTTAGCATGAAAGTCCTAGTAAATCTGGCAAACAAACCTTAAAGACTAACCAGAGACATAGCAACAGGATTATTGGAAAGCCATTTGCAAATGATTCCACCAAAATAAAAAAAAAGTTTACTCACAACGGTTCTCAGAGCCAGACGCAGGTTTTCTTGGAAAATCCTGCAAAATGCTCTTAAAGCATGTGAAGCTGAAGATACTATTCTGTTAGATACCATAGTTAGTCTTTCTCTCTCTGCTCTCTAATTATACACCAAACTATCAAATTATTGTTATGCATACTTACGTAGTGCGCAAATAGCCCAAATCAAAACCAGAACCCAACTGTGATAGGAAATATAATACAAACACATAGGTGGAAAAGATTACTTCTCTCACAGTTTACTGGGTAGGGATGTCTACAGCTAATGTTCTAGAGTCATATTCAGCTTAGGAATCTATTTTCCTTGTAGTCTAAGGCAACTTGCTAAGTTGCCTAACTGTAATTATTTTCTTTTCCTGTCTTTGATATTCAAGATGTTTTCAAAGCAATTATTTCAAGCTGCTTTTCTGTTAAAGCATTGAATTGCAAATATATCCCAGGAAGGAAAAGAACTGCTATTCCTTACATAGCTTAGAAAGCTTCAGCCTGTTCAGTGTTTATATCTGTGGAAGTCCAAAATATTTTGGTAGTGAAACAAATTGACTTTGTTTTGAATTCTTACAATTTTTGTAGTAAAGGAGAAAGGAAAACAAAAAATATTTTCTCACTGCAACTTTATTCATTTTATTATCAGTAAAACTTAGTTTTTATTTTGCAGAATTTCAAAACCTGCATTGTTACCTGCAAACATAATGACAAAATAGCATAAGTCTACAGCCCTTAAAATCATAATAATTAAAAAGGTCCTGAATTTTTCTAATTTTTAAAGATAAATAGTTCCAAGTTAAAGTGTTCCAAAGAAAAGACCAGTGTACCTGGGCTCTGTTCATAGAATCAGAGAAAATTAGGGTTGGCAGGGACCTCAGGAGGTGATCTAGCCCAACCCTCTGCTCAAAACAGGACCAACTAGATCACCCCAGCCAAGCCTTTGTCTAGCTGGGTATTAAAAACCTCCAAGGATGGAGGCCCACAACATCTCTGGGTAGCCTGTTCCAGTGCTTTATGACCCTACTCATGAGACAGTTCTTCCTAATATCTAACCTAAACTTCCATTGCTGCAGCTTGAGACCATTGATCCTGGTTCTATCATCTGCCACCACTGAGAACAATCTAGCTCCAACTTCTTTGGAACCACCCTGCAGGTAGTTGAAGGCTGCTATTAAATCCTCTCTCAGTCCTCTCTTCTGTAGACTAAATTAGGTCAGTTCCCTCACCCACTCCTCAGAAGTCATGTGCTCCAACCTCCGAACCATTTTCATTGCCCTCTGCTGGAGCTTCTCCAATTTGTTTACATTGTTTCTATAGTGGGAGTCCCCAAAACTGGACACAGTACTCCAGATGTGGCTTCATGAGTGTTGAATAGAGGGAAATAATCACTTCCCCTCAATCTGTTGGGAATGCTTCTACCAATGCAGCCTAGCATACCATTAGCCTTCTTCACAACAAGGACACACTGTTGGCTGATGTCCAGCCTTTTGTCCACTGTAACTTCTCACTTCTTATTGAACGTCATGAGATTTCTTTTGGTTTGATGTTTTGCTCCAATTTTCCAAGGTATTTCTGAATCCCAGCCCTACCGTCCAGGGCATCTACTACTCTCCTCAGCTTGGTATCATCGGCAAATTTGCTGAGAGGGCACTCCATCCCATCTACCAGGTCACTGATGAAGATATTGGGCAAAACTGGCCCCGGGACCAACCCCTGAGGCACTCCACTTGATGCAAGATGCCAACTAGACATTGAGCCATTGATTAATACCCTCTGAGCCTGACAAAGCAGCCAGTTTTCAATCCACCTTATAGTCCATTCATCCAAGTTGTACTTCCTTAGATTGCTTGCGAGAATGTTGTGGGAGACTGTATCAAAAGTCAAGGTATATCACATCCACTGATCTCCCTGCATCCACAGAACCAGGCATCTCATCATACAAGGCAACCAGGTTGGTCAGGCATGACTTGCCCTGGGTGAATCCATGCTCACTGTACCTAATCACCCTTCTTCTCCAAGTGCTTAGAAATGGATTTCTTGAGGACCTGTTTCATGATTTTTCCAGGGAGTGAGGTTAGACTGACCAGTCCATAGTTTTCTGGATCCTCCTTCTTCCCTGTCTTACAGATAAGCACTATATTTGCCCTTTTCCAATCATCCAGGGCCTGTCCCAATCACTATGAGTTTTCAAAGATAATGGTGAGCAGCTCTGCAATCACATTGGTCAACTCTCTCAGCATCCTCAGGCCCCATGGACTTCTACACATTCTAAATAGTCCCTAACCTATCCTTCACCAGCAAATTTAATGGGAACTTTGCTACTGACTTCAGTGAAGCAGGATCAAGCCATTTGTGGGAGCATGCCTCCCATTGTCCCAAAGAGCTTGGGATGGGGAACAAAGAAGCAAGAAGCACCAGACCCCAAGAGTAGGGCAGAGGGCCTGGGAAGGGTCGATAGAGATATCTACCTTGGGGTGAGAGTCCTGGTAGCATCAGGGGAGCAGCATCCAGAGTCTAAACAGCCTCAGACACACTTTAAGAGTGTGTGCTGGGTGTAGGTGGGCAGGCATCCAGCTGCTTCCAGTACAACTGGAAGCCGCAAGATGGCTCCAGAGAAAAACCAGCAGCCAGCTGACAGCTGGCAAGCTGGGGAAGACTAGCACAGGGAGAAAAGCTGGCACGCCAAGGAAAGCAGGCATGCAGGGAAGAGCCTGCATGCTGCGGAAGACTGGCATCCAAAGGAAAGCAGGCAAGCCAGGGGAAGCAGGTACACCAGAGAAAGCCTGCACGCCGGGGAGAGCCAGCAACAGAGTGAGTGCTGGCATGTTGAGGAGGGCCAGAAGATCAAGGATAGCTGGCTTGGAGGAAAAGGTCAGCTAGACGTAGGAAGCCAGCCCCAGAGAGGGGGCAGAAGAAAAGCATTGTAAGTCTGGATTGTCAGAGGAAAGTCCAGTAAGAGGGGCACCAGAGCAAGAGCCCAGATCAAGGAGCACAAGAGAGGGATTCCAGGATACAGAGAGACTGTTTGGCTTAAAAGAGTAACTAACCATCAATTTGTCTATGTTAAGGTTTTAGTTATAAAATTTGTTACTGGACTGATCATTTATAATTTTGTCCCTGAATCTCTAGAAAGGAACTTTTGGTTCATTTTGAAGACTTTCATCTTGTTTGCCTCAGAAACAACTGGTTGGTGAATGGACAGGGTATAAGTCATTATTGATTGTCATTATTGATTCCAAGATGAACATGGGCCGCCAATGTGAGGACGTGGTCAGTAGGGCCAACCGCACCTTGTCATGCATCCACAGATGCATCATGAGCAGGTCCAAGGAGGTGATCCTCCCCCTCTATGCGACTTTGGTCAGGCCGCAGTTGGAGTGCTGCATCCGGTTCTGGGCACTGCACTTCAAGAGGGATGTGGACGGCATTGAGACAGTCCAAAGGAGGGACACTCGCATGATCAGGGTGCAGCAGGGCAGACCTTATGATGGGACGCTT
>NW_017728992.1:88737188-88738505 GCF_001723915.1 Gavialis gangeticus | reverse complement strand
GGGGCAGCATGGTAGGCCCTACGAGGAGAGGCTACAGGACCTGAACCTGTTCAGCCTCCACAAGAGAAGGCTGAGAGGGAATCTGGTGGCCATCTATAAACTTACCAAGGGGGACCAGTGGGGAATGGGAGAGTCCCTGTTCCCCCAAGCACTACCAGGAGTAACTAGGAATAATGGCCATAACTTGACTAAGAGTAGGTTCTGGCTGGACATGAGGAAGCACTACTTCACAGTCAGGGCAGCTAGGATCTGGAATCAACTTCCAAGGGAAGTGGTGCTTGCTTCTACCCTGGGGGGTCTTCAAAAGGAGACTAGATAATCACCTTGCCAGGGTCATTTGACACCAGCATTCTTTCCTGCCCATGGCAGGGGGTCGGACTTGATGATCTGCTCAGGTCCCTTCTGACCCTACCAACTATGAAACTATGAAGTGAAGGCAGGAGCCCCAGGAAGTCAACCACTGGTCTCACCTGAGCATCTTAGATCCATGGGAAGCCTTCTGCTCAAAATAAGTTAAACCAAAGTCATGGCAGGTAAGAATAGAAGGACAACACAAAGGTGCAGACACCAAAAATTGGTTGCTAGTAAGGCCCCAAGCAGCGGGGAGGAATATTCTGACACATATTGTTATACAACGCTGATGGTGCAATGTATACACCATTAGAGAGTAAATATTCTCTCTCTCTTCCTCCAATTAGTGATTAAATGAAATTTCATATCCCAAAATGTTTATGTTAGATAACAGGTAGGCTTTAAACATGATGTCATGCTTAAAATGTAAGAATAACCTAATCATACCAGATATGTATAACATTGCCTCAGCATAATTCATTTACATAATGGGAGGAGGAGGAATTTAGTTTGTAGAAATATACTTGAGTAGCAGGAAAAAAAAGAAATAACCCAGAATCGGTGACTGTGGCCGGGCACTGGTGGTGCCTGTCACTTCAAGGAGTGGGCCAGGGAGGGGCAGGTGTCTGATTAGGGCAGCGATTTTAAGGCCCAGCTCCCAAAACTGAAGACAGATCATGATCAGCCAGCAGAGGAGAAACATCTCTCTGCTGTGCTCTGCCAGGAACACTGCAGGATACCTGTGGAGGGAGTGTCCCCAAAAAATGCCAGGCCAATCACCTTCCCAGTGAAAGGTGAGTGTGGGGTGCCTTATAACCCCAGCCCCCCACATCCTCTGCCAGCAAAATTGGGTCAGAGGGGCAAGCGGAAGTGCTCTGGGTCAAGATATAAGGGGGCCGTGGGGAGAGGCATCTGACGGTGGAGGTTTACTACAGATCCCCCAACCAAGGGGAGGAGCTGGACCGG
>NW_017728992.1:88731383-88734658 GCF_001723915.1 Gavialis gangeticus | reverse complement strand
CCTGAGGCAGGGCCCAGGTCAGCAGAGGGACCTGGAGCAGCACCCAGGCTCTTTGTGAGTCCTGTGGCTTCAGAGACCCTTGGAGGGGGCCAGTCACAGCTACAGCCACCACATAGTGTAATACTCCAGGTCAGAGAGCCAGGCAGGACTACAAGCACGTGAACCGGTTGAGGTGGCAGACCTCAGTGAGTTCCAATGAGGGGAAGGTGTGTGGAGCCCCAGTGAAGGGTGGTGTGGAGCCCAGTATGCACTTGTTTGTCTGTTTGTGTGCGTGTTTTATGAAAGACCCAGTGCAAACCACTGGTGGATGCCATCTGTGAGGCTTGGACCACAGTTTAGGGGTGGAACAGAGCTGTGGATATACCCCTAAACATCTGGGTTCAAAATGGGCAGCCTCCCACCTGGTTAACATCCTAATACTATTACATCAAGGCATGGTAGGAGATTGAGGTGGGTGGCTGGCTGACCCATAGACAGGAGGTGGGCCAGTGCTTGCACTGGGCATGAAAGCTTGCCCCATCACAGTGACACTAAGGTCTTCATGCTGTCATCTAGCCAAATTCAAAATGTCTTTATACCAGTTATTTGGACATATGAAACCATAGAAAACAAAATAAAATGTATAAGTTAGATATTTGCAAGTATAGTTTGTGCCAGTCTCTGTTCAATGACATGTTCCCGTGCTGCCTTTGCTCGGGCCACTGGGCTTACTAGCCTGGGACTCTCATGTAGATCTGGGAGGATTCCTTGATGACTTTTCATTAGGGTCAGGTCAGGTCATGTCAGACCAACCTGATTGCCTTTTATGTCCCCTCAGAGGATGCCTCCAGAGTTGTCACAGGTCTCGGCAGATGCCTACGGGGCTCCAACCTCCCCTACACCCTGGCCATGCACCACCCAATGAGACGGGCCTCAGGATCTTTTCAACTGGCCCCTTTGGATGTCTTCCTTGGTTCCCTCGTCCCACTCTACAGGCCAGCAGCCTGGACTCTAGCCAAAGCCTGGTGACACTCGGTTTTCGGCACTATCCCTCTCAACGTCCCATGCATTCCACGGCAGACGTTGTTGGCTGTCACCGCATTCTTGCGTGGCCTCCTGTCTCCGAGCAGTGTCCCTAATTCCCCAAGCCTGGTATAGGGTGCCAAGCTTTCCTGCTCTAGACCCAGACCGAAATTAAATTTGACTGTGAAAGAAAAGCATGAGCTGACGGCTCACCCTAGAGAAGCCCTGCTCTGCGGGAGCCCGGTGTAACAAAACCCAAAAGAAACTCCAAAGGGAAAAAGGGAACTCTACAAGTGAGAGGCAAAAGGAACAGCAAAGTAAAGAGGGGCACCCATGGGGGGGGAAGCCCCGTGCCCCCTTCACCCCTAGGCCGGTGCGTCCCCTGGGCTGGGGTCCATGCCTTCACTCTGGCTGGGGTCTATCTGATCCCCTCCGGGATCCACCTCTTCCCTAAACTGTGGCACCTGCTGCTCCCCTGCCGGCTTGCCTGTTCCCCACCAGACTCTCCCAGTGCAGGGACTTCCCCCAACGCCTACGGCCGCTGCTGATTCTGGCTTTGCTACCAGCTTCTTTGTTCTTCACCGGTCTTCCCCAACACAGACCTCCCTGACGACTCCTTTGATCTTTGCCGGTCTTCCCTGGCATGATGATCCTCCGCAGCTCCTTCTGCCGCCACCGCAGCTGTTGCACGCAGCGGCTGGGTGCACCCCACACAGCAGTTCCCCACCACTCCTCCTATGCTCCACGCATTCCTGCTCATGCTTATGGGGCCGGTTTTTGTCTTTGCCAGGTGACGTCTCTTCCTGACATCATCTGGCTCCAGTTGAAGATAAGCGCAGCTGATAAATCATGTGGGCGGTTTTCCCTGGTGTGCCTCCTCGCTACCCTGGACTCCTTCAGCAGGTAGGTTTCTTTCTATTTTTACTTCCCCCTGGGGTCTGCCTCTGACTGAGGCTTCCCCTTTGGTCAGCCCTGCATCCCTGGGGCACAGTTCAATTGAAAACTGGCTGACTCGAAGCAGCTGGGGGCTGTGCCACAGGTCCGCCAGGTTGCGTGCCGTGTGGATGCCCCTCCCCAGCTGTAAGCCTCCCTCACCATCTCACCATGTACCCTCATCCCCTGTCCCACCACTGCACTGCATGTCTATATCCTCTCCTTATTGCTACACCATGCAGCCAGACCTAGCCATCACCCTCAGCTCCCCTAGCCATACCATGATGCTGTGCCCTGCCCCCTGATGTAGAGGCAGTCAGCAAAAACTGAAGGAGGGAGGGGGAGCTCAGAGACTTTGTCTGCTATGGCAACCAGAGCAATGTTGGAGGCAGTGGTGAAGAAGGAGCTGGGTAGGCCACACTTAACTTTGCACTGGCCACTTCTGGCCCATGGGCCACCCTGCTGGAAAGCCCTGCACTATATCATCAGGATCATCAATAGATGCTGTAGTGGGCTGGGGATTTCTGAGCTCAGTCATTTATTTTCCTGGGCAATCTTCCCTCACAGGAAACACTACAGCCATAAATCCTCAAATCAGTAAAAAAAAATATAAACATGGTCCATACAGGATTAACTCACAGTCTTGGACCTTCTCCCAGACTCTGAAAAAGTGACTTCAGCCCTCTGTTGCTCTCTCAGAACCAGTCTTCCTTCTTTCCCTCTTCAGTCAGCTCTCTGGTATGATGCTGCTGCTGCCTCCAGCCTCACAGACCCTGGATCTCTGCCCAGATGCAGAGGAAGTGCCCCATCCTGGTGTTGCAGCCATTAGGCTGGCAACTCCCTCTATCTCTTTCTCTCTGTGTCTAGCTGCTTTCCCTGGGAGCCTTTTAACTTCCTTTGGGCCAGACAATTATTTGCATCAGCTAGCCCCATCCTCTAGGCAGACTAGCAATTAGCTTTCCTCACCTGCAGCTGGGCTGTAGCCCCTGCAAGCCTGCAGACTTCAATAGCCTGACATGTGCAGCCTGATACAAGCCTCCAGAAGCCATTGGCCTGCTACAGATGCTGTATATATAGATTGTGCATGGCACATAGAATCATGTTCAATGCACTGCTAAGAAACTAGACAAATAAGGGGTGAATTTAGTACTCAAGCATGAATTTAGTACTCAGGGTCCAGTATATTAAGAGCCTAATTAAACTGATCATAAAATAGAAATTAACTTTAAGATTTTTTACTGCTATGCAATAATCTGAATGTTAAGAAACAGACTTTTTAAGCAATTTGTCTTAAAGTAAAACAGGTAATTTTATTTTTTTGTACAAGAAAAATGAAAAAT
>NW_017728992.1:88721147-88726383 GCF_001723915.1 Gavialis gangeticus | reverse complement strand
AAGAAACAGACTTTTTAAGCAATTTGTCTTAAAGTAAAACAGGTAATTTTATTTTTTTGTACAAGAAAAATGAAAAATTTAATTCGATTTAAAAGGAGAAGTGAAACACTTCAATTTAGGGCTGATTAAACCCCCATGTCATGCACAAACCCCGCTGATTTACCTGCCTCTCTGGCAGAGAGGGAAGAATGAGCTGCTGGCAGGTGAAGTGATCCCTGAGCTATGGGGTGGGGCTGGTACTTCCCTCTGTGGCAGCAGTACTCCTTTGAGGAGTTTTAGTTTGCTGTGCCCCAAGTCATTTAAGGTGCATCACGCCACCAAATTTCCTACAGTGAATGGAATTAATTCTCAATACGCTGCCAAGGCATGCAAACACTGACACCATTAAAGCAGTGCAAAAGCATTTAACCGGCTTTAAAATGACATTCACACACACCTCTTGTTTCATCTACACACAGCCTTATGTAGGTTTTGATCTTCTTAGCCTTAGCCTACAGATGACCCTAGCTGTAGACTGGCAGCCTAGGCCCACTGGCCCCCCTGTTGCCTTCTCTGGGCTTAGGCTCTGTCCCTCTTGGCCTCAGGCCACCCCTTTTGTTCCCTCTGGGCTCAGGTTCTGGCCCTCTTAGCATCACACCTGCCTGTGCCTTGCACCCCTGCCCTTGGCAGGGCTCACAACCTAGCATACCCCTCAGGCACCCTGTGGCCTCCCTTCCACCCCGTACAGCTGCATCCAGCCTTCTGGTACTTAATAAGATAAAATGTGAGCCCACTGTCTGTATAACTAAAACTATCCCCACACTAATTCCCCCTGCAGGCTACAAGTCCCTCTTATCTCTCTACTTGCATCTCAGTGACCACCTGGGTGCTGGTCAGTCCGCTTCTGCAGCCATCAGAAGCTCATCTCCTGTTGCCTGCAGGGCCAAACTGATTAACTGTTCTCAGGCACTGGCTTAATGTACCTCCAAAGCCCCATTCCTTCCTATCAGGTGACTCTCCAGCCACCCACAGGGGTTTCCATTTTGGCCTGACAGTGGGCTTGCCCTTCTCTGTGGTGTCTTAGGTGAGCTGTTTGTAGTTCTTTGCTCCTGGGTAGCTTAGATGTCTGCCCTCTTTGCAGCTTACTGCTCACAGCTAGCTCCTAGGTTAGTCATCTCACAGGGGTAGCCCCTGTCTTGTCATTATGGGTCCATCTCCTTTCTGACAGCTAACCCTCTAGCAGCTAGCCTGCTTCCTAACTGCTGGCCCCCACACAGCCTAAGGGATGCTGCAGCAGACTAAGCTAACAGGAGCCCCTGGTTCCCTATTACAGTAGGATAGATATGCACCTTTGTAGACTAACTAAATAAGATATATATAGACCAGTGTTTCCCAACCCTTTTCACCCCATGGCGCACTTACCTAAATAAAAAAAAGCACCACAGCACACCGGACACATAGTGGGAGGGTGGGGGGGGGAAAGAGTGGCATGCAGCCAGCCAGGCACCAACAGGAAAGGGTGGCAGCCAGCCAGATGGCATTTCAGGCTGGAGCCACACTCCCAGTCTGTCTGTGTCCATAGCAGCAGCAGGCAGGAGGCATACCTCCAGCCCAAAATGCCGTGGCATACCTGGACATGCCTGATGGCACACCAGTGTGCCATGGCACATCAGTTGGGAAATGTTGATATAGAGAGAGTGAGAGCACAAGCTTTCATGAACCCAAGTTCATTAGTCACTGTGAAAGGACATACAGAAAGCAGAGTACAAGAAGGAGAGAGAGTGAAGAAAGAAGACAGAGAATAATGGAGATCCCAATGTATGACTGCCTCTGTACTACTTGGGGTATGGAACAACTTCTCAGACTTTTCTTCCTTCTTTTCATGAAGAAATTTACTAAAGTTAATAGGGTCATACTAGAGTAAAATGAATGTATGAAAGATTGGATTTATACTGAACCATAGTACAGGCAGTCCTCAGACTTAGGACACAATTGGTTCCTGAAAACCTTGTCTTAAGCCAAAATGTTGCAACTTGGAACCAATTTTTCCCATAGGAAACAATGTTATAAATAGGAGACTGGTTCCTGAACCAAGGCCTGATACCCTATTTTCACCAAAAATAAGCCAGAATTTGTACTCTAACAATTATAGATGAGTAATATAATTACATTAATATACTTATATTGTAAATAGCAATCATATTGATTTGGAAGGACTTCTTTGAGGTGACTTTGCTGGACTTCTTGAAGGGCTCTTGGTTGAACTTTTTGAAGGGTTCTTGGCTGGAGTCTTCTCAGGAGTCTTGGCTGCAGGTTTTTCTGGAGTCTTGTCTGCTTCCTTAAAGGAAGTGTCCAAGGAAGTTTGAACAGATGTTCTTCACGGAGATGGACGGCACAGTGAACTTGTTCACTGGCATGGCATTGGATAAAACATTGTAAAGTTGAAACTGACATCAGAAAGTTGAAACAGGGTGTCAGTTTATAAACTTAAGTACAAACGGTTGTAACTCGAAACCTTGTAAATTGAGGACCGCCTGTAGTGAACTACTACTATTATTTGTAATAAGGTAGCTAGGCATCTGAAACTAAATTCAACTCCACAACCCTCAAATAATATTGATCTTTTTGGACCTTATCCAAAGCCCAATGAAACCAATGAGAGTCTTTCTATTGACTTCAATGTGTTGTGCATCAGGTCAAATAATTCTTATTTCATGGGTATGTGTGTACATTTGTAATCATATTCACTCATATCATAAACATATTTAAATATAGGTCAGAACAAACAAACATCAAGATATAGACTCTGTTAAGCCCTAATTCTCTATGAAACCATGCCCGTGGTTTTGGGGCATTCAGGGTGAAATTGTGGCCCCACAGAAGTCAATGGGAAATTTGCCATTGAGAAATGGAGCTAGGATTTCACTGTGAGTTTGTAACAATTAGTGTCAGGCAATCCATTAATCAATATTTATAAACACTACACTTGGAGCTGTTTAGCAGAGTGATGTTCCTTCTTAATTACCATATTATGCAGGAAGCACTCTGTTTTAACAAGGGACCTGTATGAATGATCACACTGTAAAGAAACACAACACCCAGAAATTATATTCCTAGATTTATATATGTTTTTCAAATGTTCCAAGAGAAAATCAAATTGTACACTGTGTGTGTGAGTGCACATGCATGCACATGCATGCGCAGGAGAAATCCCATGACATATCCAGAGATTTTATACCATGTAAGAATTCAATTTAAGGTTACAGTGGGTAAATGAATACAATTGAACCTTGCTAATGTATACATATTATAAAATGTATAAGTGTTGGGTGTCTTTACCCACTTTGCAGCTAAGATTAAACAGAGGAATTCACAGTAAGTTATATTATAAAGATTTCATCCAATTTATAAAGTGCACCTTAGAAAATGTATTAATATATGAGGTATCATAAATAATTAAAACTGTACTATAATTTTCAAAATAAATGAACAAAATACATTTACTGATCTTTGTATTAACACTGTGAAACTAAACAGCAACTACACAAAATAAACGCTTACACTAAAAAAAATAAACAATGAAGACAGCTGTGCCTGGCTTCCAGTGATCAGAGATCTGATGAAGAATGTCTTGATTTTGAAAACTTGTCTAACTTTATACCAACTAAATAGTTGGTTCAGTAAAATATATTGTCCTGAGAAAGTATTCCATTTCACTTGCTTGCTAATTCAGAAAAGTAATTCTCATCATTAATCTAACTTTAGCAGGGTTTATGTACATGCATTTGATAGATTAAAATGGCCCAGTAATGATACAACTATAAAACATGGGTCATGTTCCAACACAATGTTTCTCATGTTTCAAACACAGCTAATTCTTCCCTATTATTGCCATCCTGGCTTATTAATACCAGTGGAGACAGGTTTGAATCCAGTGCTAGCATTGCACGAATTAGGACTTTGTCAAAAGAAAAGGACAGAAAGCATTTAGCTTAAGTTAAAAAGAAGGGGAGATAGAAAATGTCCCTTTTTTGCATAGATCATATGCAGGTATTATATTTCTACCAGGAGAATCACCACTCACCTGGTAGAAGCTTGGAGTACAAGCATTCATTTAATTATCTTGGAGGAAACGTGCCCCCCTCTGAGAAATAAATCTTCCAGCTTGACTCCTAAAGATCTCTTCTGTAAAATTCTCTCACAAGAATAAATGCCTGTATGCTTCTCCTCAACTCCTCCATGATCCAGAGGAGTCAAGCAGCAGTTTCCCCTGTACCTCCCCCAGACCAGGGAACTGCAGTTTGGGGAGGGGAGGGGGACATTTTCCTCAGCTTGACTCTTCCCATAGACACCCTGATCTAAGAAGTGCATGGGGAAACACTGCCCTGTCTGCTGTGGAAGAGCAGCACACAGCTCTGCAAGTGTATGTGGTGGGTGAGAGCCAATTTGTTGCCCCCTGGTGCAACAAGTTCAAAGCTGGCAACTGCAGCCTGGTGGAAATTCAGGCACTAGTTTTGAATACATCGGGGGGGGGGCTTCCCTCATATGCAGCAATGTTCCCTTTTCACTCTACTCCCATAGCCTTTTGCAGCCCTTTCCCCAATACTCCACTCTGTTCCCCAAAGCACAGGGAGTCTTTCCCCACCCTCTACTTCCCTTGGGATTGAGAGAACTGGAGCAGCCACTGTTCTTCACACAGATTGGGAACATCCTGGTCTTGGGAAGGCATGGGAAGCAACAGGGAGGGTGAATTTGCAAACTGAATGTCTATACTACTCCTGGACAGATTGCTAGCAGTGGAAATTTCTCCATAATTTCTACCTCTAGAAATAAATGCCTTTCATACCCTATCTGGGTGGATCCAGATGTGCAGGCACATGCAGTTTCTGGAGTTGTAGCACCACAAACCGCATGTATTGCATGTGAAACCATGCACAGCACTGCTAATTATAACAGTGCTGGGGCAAAATTTGCTACCAGGATTTCCCAGTAACAAATAAAACCCTTGAAAAAAATGGCACAAAGGACACCAAAGTGCCATGCACCAGGAGAAACATGAAGTAGTGGCACAAATAGTTTGTGCCACTACTATTTGCTCTGCTGAAAATGCATACCCTTGCTTGTGTGAATGAAGCCTCTGAGGGCAAATTACAATCACAGGCCTTATCACTTAGGGAGCACATTGTTAAGAGGTGCATGCAAGGCACAGGAACCATCTGCATAAGTTCCTACAAAATATAGGACACAAGGATGTACA
>NW_017728992.1:88689254-88716147 GCF_001723915.1 Gavialis gangeticus | reverse complement strand
TTTTTGTGAAAAGGTTATTTGTTTGCAGTGCCAAGGTAACTGGCAAGAAAAGTGTGCTACAAGACATGAATCACTTAAGCATTTTTCCCATCTAGCAGCATAGTGTTTATTAACAGGAGGAGGTGAAGATGGAGGATAAAGAGGTGGCAGAAAAGGCTGAGTTGATGGAGGAGGTAGAGGCAGAGGCGGAGGCAGCGGAGGCAGCAGAGGTGGAGAAGGAGGCAGAGAAGGAAGTGGAGAAGGAGGCAGAGGAGGTGGAGGCAGAGGAGGTGGCAAGGAGGGGCGGAGGCGGCAGAGTTGGAGGAGGTGGAGGAGAAGACAGAAGCGGAGCTGGAGACAGAGGAGGTGGCTGAGGAGGAGGATGTGGAGATGATGGTGGAGAAGGCAGAGGAAGCAAAGACACAGGAAGCGGAGGAGGCAGAGACAGCGATGGCAGAGGTAGCATCAGAAGTGGTAGCGGTGGCAGAGGAAGCAGTGGAGGAGGAGACCCAATTTGCAGTTCTACCCAGTGCATCAGCCATCAAGTAAATAGTTCACATCCAATGAGAAAATATAAGGATAGACTTGTTACTTCTGTAAACTGGACAGTCCCAGCAGGTAATGTCCAAGGCAGGATAATACCTCCTCCAGGGCTTTATCTGTCATGACTTCACTCTGCTCTAACAGGTGGTATTTCAGGCACAACCAAGTTAAGGAAGACTTTAGCTGTAAATTAAATTATAGCAAAACACACATACACCCCCAAATCCAAATCTGGAATAAATCAATGAAGCTTCAATGATTTCAACAATAACAAAATAGGTGTGCATCAGATGAGGCTCCAAAGTAATGAGCACTTTTACATGTGCTCCAGGAGTGGAAGGGAACAGTGCTTTAATTAGAGAGGCTCCGAGAGCTGCTCTAATTTGAGCCCTGCCGTGACTCATGTATCAATGTCCTGTGCTTAAAAATGGCAATGGGGGCATTTGAACTAAAGATCATTCAATGAGCTTCAGTTCAAGCACCCCTGCTGCCATTTTTAAGCACAAGGATGCTGATACATGAGGTGCAGGAGGCTGCTGGAGCACATCAATTGGCATGCTCCAACAGACTCAATTAATTGCTTAGCTACCTTATTACTTAGCTACTCAATTAATTGCTTAGCAGACTCAAGGATGCTTAGCTACCTTACGTGCTACCTCCAATGTGCTGGCATCAGAGCAGCCTCGCTGCCCACATAGAGGCACCCATTAATTTTAGTACCATATGTTAAGTCTGAAATATACTTCACTTATGAACTTTGGGTGTAACCATGTTCTGGTTTAGTTCTTTACAGTAAAAGGTAAATTATTGTTAGTAGCAAACACTCAGCATCACTGCTTAAAAAACGTGAATTTTGATCAGATATGATTCAATGCAATATTTCCAATAGAAAACACCATTATAAAAAGGTCAGTCTCGAAAGAAAAAATATCAATAATAAAATATAACCTATTGATTTGGGAGTTGTTCTATCATCTCCAAGTAAGAGGTAAACAAGATCTGATCAGATCTCTCTACGGTCCCTTTCATCCAGATGGTTTTCAAGTCTCACCATCTTTCCTTTGTAACAATTTCAAGATTTTGCCTATTGTCTATGTCCAGGCTGCTAAAATTCTAATTCAGTCCCCAATACAAGCCATCAGAATGACTCAGCTACTGCAGCCTCCTCTTCTCTGGCCTTCACTGCTGCAGACTTCCTTCCTCAAATCCATTAAAACTGCTCCTGTTAAAATAATACTCCTAGTTCATCACATATAAATTTTAACTGCTTCCTCCTTCTCCACTCCAGTGAAATTTTCTTTCTATACTTATAAGGTTTTTCATGATTTATCAAATCCTGCTTATCAAATATTTTTTTCCAAGTCAATCAAAAAATAACCATAAGTTTTACTAGAAACTGGAAAAAATCCCCCCTTTTCAGGTTTTTGAAGACAAAGCAAAACAACAGTTTTTGAAAGATGTTTTCAGTAAAATCAGTCAGTTTAGAAAACAGTTTTCACAGGAGGGGTTGGGGTTTTTTTATTGTTTTGTCTTGCTAAAAATATTACTGAGAATTCTAGTGAGTAACTTTGAAGAATTTTGTTCCTCTAGAATGCAGAATGAGGATAGTTAGTCTTTGTGTCCTTCACCAGAGACCCTTCCCTATCCTTTGCCTGCTACAGATATAAAATGACAGTATGTATATCTTCACATCCCAGAACCCACAAAACTCTGATTTAGGCCACAATTGCTCCAAAGGTTTTCAAAAGCAACATGTCTCAGTGACATCAATAGGATTCTGTAGATGAATGTGAGTCTTGGCTTTAATTTAGTGAACTCAAATTGGGCCAAATAGAATCGTTTGCCTTTTAGTTGAACCACTTACACAATGCTGCTCAACTCTTAACGTGAAAACTAACAAAGGACTTTGGTTTTAGTATTGCAAGAAAAAGCAGTTGATTCTGAATTTTCTTTCCAGGGAAGAAGTAATCATTCTAGTTTCATTGCAGTAAGATACAAACGTGTTATTTATCCAATTTTGTACATGGACTCAAATCAGGCTGGAAAAGTAAGGGTCACTGACACTTTCTTCAGTACAGCCATAAATATGAAAATCATCTATAGAGAAATGAAAGTTAGAACTAAAGTTTCCTATTAATCATACACAAGCTACTACAAGTTTCTTGTGAAAGTTGACCTAAGGCTGGATACACATAATTCAAGCAGAAAAATCTCTACTTAACTTGTCCCTTGATTCTTAGGTGTAATAACTCATATGATACCCATTCTTGCCCACTGCATCAAATAGTACCAGGTGAAATAATCAGAAAGAAGGGAAAATTAAAGATGCTGTTTCCATTTCAATTCTGAAGTTTCTATCCAAAATCTCTTTAAAAAGGGATCTTGGTTCTGTGGTCCTTTTAATATTAGCATGTTAATTCTCAATAGAGAACACCTTTACTATTTAAAACAAAACATATAAAGTATAGCTGTGAAATAGCATCCACAGACATCTTAAAGCTAAAAAGGAGGTGTACACCCAATGGAAGAGAGGGGCCATCACCAAGGAGGATTATACCTCCATTGCCTGAAATTGTAGGGGGGTTGTTAGGAAGGCTAAGGCAGAGATGGAACTAAGGCTAGTGACCCAGATCAAGGATAACAAGAAGTCCTTTTTTAAATACATAGGGGGTAAAAAGAAGGTATTGGGTAACGTAGGGCCTCTGCAGGATACGCTAGGAAATCTGGTGATCACACCAAATGACAAAGCTAACCTCTTTAACAATTTCTTTGCCTCCATCTTTTTGAGCAGGGACCGGGGCATCCCCCCCACTGGGATCCCCGACATACCCAAAGGAAGTGCTGCCAGGCCCAGGGTCAGTAAGGACCTAGTCAGGGAACTTCTGTTGAGTCTAGACGTGTTCAAGTCAGCAGGTCCTGATGGTCTCCACCCCAGAGTGCTGAGGGAATTAGCAAAGGTCATTGCGGGATCCCTGGCACAGCTTTACATGCACTCATGGTGTTCTAGCAAGGTGCCAGAGGACTGGAAAAGGGCCAGTGTGGTCCCCATTTTCAAAAAGGGAAGGAAGGAGGACCCAGGAAACTACAGGCCCATTAGTCTTACCTTGGTCCTGGGGAAGCTCTTTGAGAAAATTATCCAGGAGCACATCTGCGAGTGACCAGCAGGGGAGATCATGATTAGGGGCAACTAACATGGGTTCATTCGAGGCAGGTCCTGTCAAACCAACCTGGTGGCCTTCTATGACCAGGTCACAAAATCCTTTGATGTAGGTGTCACAGTGGATGTAGTCTTTCTGGACTTTAGGAAGGCCTTCGACACTGTCTCTCACCCCATTCTCATTAAGAAATTAGGCGACTGTGGCGTTGATACCTACACAGACAGATGGCCACAAATTGGCTGGAGGGCCGCACCCAGAGAATGGTGGTGGATGCATCGTTTTTGACCTAGAGGGATGTGGGCAGTGGGGTCCCCCAGGGCTCGGTCCTTGGGCCTGCACTGTTCAATATCTTCAATAGCGACTTGGATGAGGGGATGAAAAGCACCTTGTTCAAATTCACGTATGACACTAAGATGTGGAAAGAAGTGGGCATGCTGGAGGAGAGGGACAGGCTTCAACTAAATCTAGACAGGTTACAGGGGTGGGCAGATGAGAACAGGATGGATTTCAATACTGACAAGTGCAAGGTGATGGACTTGGGGAGAAAGAACCAGCAGCATGCCTACAGGCTGGGGAACTCCCTTCTAGTCAGCACAGAGGCAGAAAAGGATCTTGGAGTCATTATAGACTCCAAGATGAACATGGGCCGCCAATGTGGGGACATGGACAGTAATGCTAACCACACCTTAACATGCATCCACAGATGCATCACGAGCAGGTCCAAGGAGGTGATCCTCCCCCTCTATGTGACACTGGTCAGGCTGCAGTTGAAGTACTGCATCCAGTTCTGGGCGCCGCACTTCAGGAGGGATGTGGACAGCACTGAGAGGATCCAGAGGAGGACTACTCGAATGGTCAGGGGGCAGCAGGGCAGGCCCTACAAAGAGAGGCTACAGGACCTGAACCTGTTAAGCCTCCACAAGAGAAGGCTGAGGTGATCTGGTGGCCACTTACAAACTGGCCAAGGGGGACCAGCAGGCTATGGGAGAGTTCCTGCTCCCCCGAGCACTACCGGGAGTAACAAGGAATAACAGCCGTAAGTTGACCGAGAGTAGATTCAGGCTAGATATCAGGAGGCACTACTTCACAGTCAGGGCAGCTAGGATCTGGAACCAACTGCCAGGGGAAATGGCGCTCGCTCCTACCCTGGGGGTCTTCAAAAGGAAGCTAGATAATCACCTAGCCGGGCTTGTTTGACCCCAGCATTCTTTCCTGCCCGTGGCAGGGGGTCGGACTTTATGATCTGCTTAGGTCCCTTCCAACCCTACCTACTATGAAACTATGAATAGTTGATGTTTTGGTTTGCGGTTTAAACCATAAATAAGAAAATGAAGTCTGCATTTTATTCTAGGTTGACTCGTAACTTTTTTCATTTACCCATTAAAAAAAATGCCTATGAAACATTCATGAAAATGAAACATTATATTTGACTCAAAACAAGTAATTTTGTTTCATTTTCCAATTTAAAAATCCCCTTTAAATATTACATTTAGGTAAATTATTATTATTTTCTAATAAAAACCTAATAATTTTGAGTATATCAGAACAAGATTTTTAGCTTTTCCCCCTAAACATCTGTAGGGGTTTGGGGGGTCAAAACAACTCAACAAATTTGACACAGATTTGTCAGTAGTTTCATCTTGAAACAAATCTTCATTTTTCAATCAATAAAATACGGGACTGAATTTGTTTCATTTCTGTCAGAAGATTAGTAATACATGAATCATCTTTTTTACTCCTGCAATTTCCTTATGATTTTCTGTTTCTACTGCTATTAGACCCCTTTAAAAATGTCAGCCGCATTTGTTATAGATATCAAAGATTTAGCTTCCACAAATGCTTAACACTCATTAGTAGCAACTGGCTTTATTTGCTTTATAATCAACCAGAAGAATTAAAACCTTTAAGAAATTTCCAATATTTCTATGACATGGTATTTTGTTAAACTTGACCATTTTATAGTGCAGTTCTAATCTGAAAAATAACCATGAAAAAGTGGCACATCAGATCTGCATCATATATGTATTCAGGTCTCAGCTGAAGATTATAGTTACAAAGAGTTATGTAGAGATAACAAAAATAAAGCCAGGCCCTCGCTGAAGAGTTAACTCAGTAGCAGAGGGAAAGCAGGTGCTCAGGAAACCCATCCTCTGGTTCCCCAGGAGACTATCTGACTTCCCAGGCAGTCAGCTCAAGGAAACACCTGCTGAAGAAGTCAGACTGTAGGGGACATACTAGAAAAAAATACTTTGTTTCTCTCCAAACTCAACTGTTTTAGAATTTTTCCTCTTGAAGAAAAAAAGAGACTGAATTTTATCTTTTCCTTTCTCCTCCAGGGATGTAAGCCAACAATTCCATTTTAGAAAAAATGTCAGTTTTAAATGTGCATTCACACCACAAGAGACCTCACAGATCCAACCCAGAAGAGACAACGGTCCATGGGTTGTGACACTGAATCAACTAGAGTGTGAGCTTAAATTTAGGTCTTTCTAATCAGTAACAAATGCCCTAACCATTTTGTTATTCAGAGGCATGCACAAGGACAGATCCCAAGAGGATGTGCTGCTGTGGCCATATGCCCCTTTGGCTCAATAATTTGCTCTAGTCATAACTAAATTTGCTACCTGTAAATGCAAGTAGCAAATTTACTCAAGATTACTTACTACATAGGAATGTACATATAGACACCTGACTGAGAGAAAATGTGCTCCCAGTCAGCCAGGAAGCAAGCGGGTGGGAGATTGCTCCCTGCCCCTGGGAGCTGCCTCTGCCTGGGCTCTTCACCACCAGAGCCCAGGTGGGCACAATGCCCTCCAACACCTGCTCCACAATCGCAGGACTGGGGCTGGGAGATCCTTCTCTCCCAGCCCAAGCCCTGCAGTTGGGGGACAGGAGCTGGGAAATCTTTATCTCCCATTGCAGCTCTGTGCTCATGGGGTCAGTGCTGGAACCTCCCGGATACTGGGGCAGGGGGACATTGTTCCTGCCCAGGCTGTGGTGGTGGAGCCTGCCCTGGCAGCAAGCAGTTCTCAGGGGCAGGGAGCCACATCCCAGCCCCTGCCAGGAGACCGCTATCTCCTGGCCCCTGGGCTAGCACCCAGGGGGAGCCTAGAGCTCTTTCTGGATGCTGCAGGGGCCCAGTGCAAGGCCTCAGGGAGTGGACGCAATCTTCTGCTCAGGTCACAAGCCCTGCTGCTGTTGCTGCAGAGCCCAGGGGCTGAGTACCACCACTGCTAGTCACCTCTTTTCCCATACTACTAAATTCAGGGTGGGATGAAGCACGGAAGACAAGGGTGAAAAGCAGCAGCACTCACCCACTGGACTCCAAAGCTGTGTGCAAGTCAAGGCTCAAGACAGAACCCACACCAACAAGCAAGCAAGCTCATAGAGCTGACAGCATATGCAGAGCTCCCATCATGACCTGTACTGATATGCAGGTGAGCTCAGAGAGCTCAACGACATCCAGGATCACAGTTATGGGGTTGCAGCCACACCCCCTTCAGCAGTGTGGTACATGTGCAGTGAGCTCTCTTCAGTGCACCCCTAATTGTCATGTTCCTGGATCTGTCCATACATTTATATATTGCCCACTCAAAATACTCTCTTGGATCTCAGCAAAGCATTGCTGGAACATTCATTTCCCTTAAAGGTTATGGCTTGAACAAATCAGCATTTTTTTAGGAAAAACATTTGTGGTCAGGGGGGCACTTTAATTAGAGCAACTGTAAGAGCTTCTCTAATTAAAGTGTCCACAGTGCAATGTGTATTCAGCATAATACACTTGAAAATGGCAGCAGGGGTGCTTTCACTAAAGCTCATTTCCACTAATTAGCACACCCCAGCAGACTCACAGCAAACTCAATGAATTGAGTCTCCTCCAATGCATGCTACTTAGCATGCATCAGAGCAGAGATCCATCATGTGTATAGGTGCCCATTATGACTATAAATTGAGCCTTTTTGGGAAGGGTATAAAATAAATTTAATAAAAGAATAAATAAATATCCAAGTAACTCCAGAAATAAAATATCATTGTTCCTTCATAGGTACATTTGGAAGGTTAGCTTATAACCATTTATTAATCATAATGAAGGAAGCTATTTAATTTCAAAGTAATATTATGGTAAAGTTGGAATGATGCTGTAGCCATTACGGTCCAGGAAAAAGGTGAGACACAAGGATTTTTGTGGTTGGTATCTTTTATTACACTGACTGAGGAAGGGTATTTAGTAGGCCTGTGTGAAGCAGCAAATATTCGCTTCGGATTTGGATTCGGCCTATTCAGAGGACAGTGATTCAATTCAGAGATTCAAATCACTGTCCTGATTCAGTCTGCCTGAATCAGATCTGAAAGATTTGGTGCTGTTTCAGAGATTCAGCTATAGATGAAACAGGCAGTTGACACAGCTGACTCCAGCTGGTAAGTCTGTTGGGATTGGGGGAGTGGGGAGGACAGGGGTATGAGGGAAGGAGGGATTGGGGCTGGGACATGCCGCCCAGCTGGGGCAGGGGGGCACATTACTTGGGGGGGCAGGATGCAGGCACTGCCCTTCTGCCGCTTATCTAGCTGCGGGGGGAGGCAGGGGATGTGGGCACGGCAGCGCTGGGAGCGGGGGCTATGCCCTCCTCCTGCTTGTCCCCTTCTGTCCAGAGTGAGCAGCGCTTGCATCCTGCTGCCCCCGCCCTGGCTGGGCAAGTGGCAGCAGGGCATAGCCCCCACTCTGAGAGCTGCAAGTCTGTTGGGGTTGGGAGATGGAAGGGACATGGGGGAGGGAGGAATTAGGGCTGGGGCTGGGACAATCAATTTGGATGCTTCAAATCGATTTGGAGCTTTTAATTGGTCTCCCGATTCAATTTGGATTCAGAGATTCGGTCCCTGAATCAGGCTGAATCTACTCCAAATTGAATTGGCTACCAAAGCTTTGTACAGCCCTAGTATATAGTACCCTAACGTTTGTCCATATTCCTCTCAACTATACCACTGGTCCAGTAAAAGTTATCACACACAGAAATTCTTGCCTCAAAGAAATTCTTGCTTTTACAGAACCCCATAATTACAATACAACTATTAAGATCTCAGTTTCAAGGTAAACATGGAATATTTCCTTTTCATTTGTTTTTGTGAATCCTTTGCTTTGCAGGGTTTACCTGGCCAAATGAAAGTGACAGAGTTGTAAAGAAAGCAACAAAATATTATAAAAATATTGTGTGTTTCACCCAGGGCCATCCCTAGTTGGAGGTGAATCAGGCAACCACCCCAGGCCCTGCGCTTTGGGGGGCCCCCACATCCAGCTGCTCACTACCCTGCTACCAATGCACCCTGCTCGGGTCTGCTCCAGTTTCACCTGCAGCTCAGTTTCTTTAATAGTGATAGTCCTACCTATTCCAACATTTCCATTATTCTTTCCACTTTATTTTTCTCATTCTCACATTCTTCACTGAACCTTTTTTAGAGATTGTGCTTAAAAAAAGAGAAAGACACTTATCTCTGGAATTCACTTTGGTTTGCATTAGACGTTCGGGATTGGTTTCCTGGTGCCTTAAACTTGCCCAGAGAGGATAAATGTTTGTGTGATTTAAGCAATGACCTGTGAACGGGACCTATGTTTATTTTCTAGGTGTGTCATAGGCTTTCTGTGTGTCAGAAGATAAGTCACTTCATCTCTGTGCCTTACCTCTCAATTTGACAATTGGGATTAAAGTTAACTAAGATTAATAATTGCCTCACAAGGTTTCCTAAGACAAGATATTTTGCTTGCAAAGTGCTTAGATACTACAGGAATTGAATATATGCATGTACCTAGTTAGATCATAAAGTAAATATATTTATTGTGTATACCTAAGTGCAAGCAGCTACCCTCTCACCTAAATTTATATGCACTTATAACACAGTACTAAGCCATTATCAAACTACACAAAGCAAGTAATGTTAAAATCTATAATACAGAAAAAATGTATATATTAAGTGCATGTACTAAATACATATTAAAGGTAACATTAACCAACCAAAGAATGGTCCCATACTGATAGGGATATAATTTACCCTTCATGTCCCAAAAACACATTTTGTACATGATTTCCACTCCTTTCTTTTGACTCTAGGTATTCCCTACAGCTATTTCCTATAACATCAATGACAATGCTAGTGCCCATTAACCATCAGCAGCTCCAGGGGTGACCAATTTATAGGCAACAACAAAGCCCCAGCAAATCACCAGAGCAAGGAGAAGAGAATCAAAGAACCTGAAAGCAAGAAACCAAGACTTTGTCATTACTTCATTCCTTGCTAAAGATGGACATGCTCTGAACTGTTACCATATCATTTCAACAATCTATCTTCAGTAATCCTTTGTCTGGAGTATGTGACTGTTTACACTACTTTATCACTGTTCCTTGCCTGTTCTTCATAGCCAGTTATGGACGTTACACTTTTACTGGTATATGTGATCGGAAACCAGTGTATACCCATAACAGAACAGAAGTACAGCACATATAGGCTGGTTTAAAATCGCCAGAACCCATTCTAACATTTGCTCCTCACCCTTCCCCACCAAAAGGTGAATGTGTGTTCTGTTTGATACCAATCTAAACTACACTGTTTACAGAAAATCATATAACTTGGATCAATTTCACCTTGGGCTTTTTGAATATCTGTACTTAGCCCAAGTCAGGCTACCAAGGGGACATGACTATGCAAATTCTATTTCATATCAAAATTAAAATTAGCTCTTGTTCAGTTCCCTTTAGCTTATATATATCCAGGGTCAACCTTTCTTACCTTTCCAATGCTAACAAACATTATAAAAACAGAATTAAAGAATACCACTTAAAAACGGTATGTGACTCAATAGCTAAAACTAGATGAACTTTTATTTAGTCTTATTTCTTATTTTGGAGAGTACAGGTCTTCTTTTAACTGAAACATTTATTTAGTTCTAGGACCTTCCTTTTAGAGGAAAATTTATGTTGAACAATAGAGATTCTCATTTTACTGTGACACGAGAAAAAATTAACAATTTCACTGAACATTTTTTCAGAAAATTTTTGGAGACAGGTATAAAATAAATATTTTTAAAATAATTTAAATAATTTCAAAGGAATTACTGACATCAGTGAAAGAGTTTAGTTAAGAATTCAGAGAACAAATTGTCAGATGAATTAGAAGACACTATTAACTAGGACAATGATCAAAATAATCATTTTTCTTTTTACACTATAGTATTACAATACAAGCCTCATCTACAATACATATTTGAGCCTCCAGAAACTGATATTAAGAATATCGACTTCCTGAATTTTCAAAGGGAGTCAATGCCTTGATTGTGCAGAATTTAGGTCATGGAGAGACGTGCATTTGAAGGGCTCCACATTTTCCTCCAATTTGAAGGCAATTATTTGGCTGTAACTGTGAAGCAAGTTACCACAATACCACATTATACTGCTGTTACTTCCTAAGCCATCCCACTTTTGCTGGCAAGTGCAAAGAAATACATGCAGCGATCTATGGGAGATAAGAAATGGATTGTACCCAAATGGAATAGATCTTTCTAACCCAATCTTTATCTGGGCTCCATTATTTGAAATCAAGAGCTGACATATACATATGGATGAATAGGATGGGGATACCATGAGAAATACTAACCGACCAGGGGTGGAATTTTACGTCTGGAGTCCTGAGGGTAGTATGTCAGATGCTGCAGATAAAACATCTCCGTACCTCAGTCTACCATCCCCAAACCAATGGCCTGGTGGAACGCCTAAATGGAATGATAAAGTGGATATTACGGCGCTGCATACAAGGGGAGCCCCAGAAATGGGACCTTCTCCTACCACTGGTGTTATTCACCAACCAGGACACCCATCAAGACACAATGAAGTACTCCCCATTTGAATTGGTATTAGGACATTGCCCAAGGAGCCTTCTACAGGTCCTGAGGGAGGAATGGGAGCAGGATGCAGGACACGCCCAAGAACCGACCACATACCAACAGGAGTTCCAACAGAGAGTAAGGATGGCCCAAGATCTAGCATGCAAAAGTATGTGCGAAGCGCAGGCCCACCAGAAGGAAAAATATGATAGCCATGCCAAAGAGCATTTGAGCCAGGACAGGAGGTGTTGGTACTCCTTCCCACTTCTACGAGTAAGCTTCTGACTCAGTGGCAGGGGCCATTCGAAATAATCTGGCAAGTCAGGCCGGTAGACTATGAGGTGCATCGGCCCGGTCACCTATGAGAAAGACAAATTTACCACGTGAACCTTCTCCAGTAATGGCGAGAGCCTGAGGGGTGGGTCACCTTTACAGATACTGATAACAAAGACCTTGGACCCCAGGGGATAAGTAGAGGAGCCAACCCCTCCAAGGCCGAGACCCCAATTAGAATAGGGGAAGAACTGTCCCCTTATCAGAGGCAGGAAGCCCAAGCCCTGGTAAAAGAGTTTCGGGATGTGTTCCGTGAAGAACCCGGATGGGTCCGGGACACTTTCCATGCCATAAAGTCCCCACCTGGAGTGATAGTGAGAGAAAAGTGGCAACTCATTCCCCACCACCTCCTAGAAGCAGTTCATAAGGAGATTGACTCAATGTTGGAGCAAGGGGTCATACAACCTTCAAGGAACCCCTGGAGGAGACCCCTGGTTCCGGTGCACAAGCCGGACAGGTCATTGAGGCTATGCGTCAATTACAGGCAGCTGAACACCATGATGGTCTTTGACCCTTCTCCCCATGCCCCACGTGGCAGAGCTAGTAGAGCGCATCAGGAATGCCCAATACATCATGACCCTAGACCTTGCAAAGGGGTACTGGCAGATCCCCGTAGCCAAAGAAGATCGGCCAAAAACTGCATTCAGGACCCCATGGGGACTCTACAAATTCGTGAGGATGCCCTTCGGGCT
Organism: Gavialis gangeticus; assembly: GCF_001723915.1. Taxonomy (NCBI): domain Eukaryota; kingdom Metazoa; phylum Chordata; order Crocodylia; family Gavialidae; genus Gavialis; species Gavialis gangeticus. The sequence continues at coordinate 88,703,575 of NW_017728992.1, read as the reverse complement.
ACATGGTGCAGCTGCGATGTTTCAGTGCTTAATGGACCGAGTCTTAGCACCCCACGCCAAATACGCTGAGGCATATATAGACTGCATCACTGTATTCTCACAGATTTGGACCCAACATAGGAGGGCCCTCAGAGTCATCCTGTCTGAATTGAGGTGAGCCAGACTGGCAGCAAACCCATGGAAGCGTGCTCTCGCTCAGAAGGAGACCAAATATTTGGGGCATTTGGTTGGGAGGGGCACTATTACACCCTTGGCAGACAAGGTAGAAACAATACACAATTTTACCACCCCCCAAAACTGCCACCAGCTCAGGTCATTCCTAGGGTTAACCAATTATTATCGACAGTTTGTACCCCATTTTTGAGAGCTGGCTGCACCCCTATTGGAGGCTCTTAGAGGACAAAAGACAAGGGCTATAAGGTGGATGGAAGAAATGTCCCAAAATTTTGAGCAGCTAAAATGGGCTCCGTGTGAGGATGTCGTAATACATGCACCTGACTTCCAGAAACATTTTATCTTACAGACTAATGCCTCGGAGATGGCAGTGGGAGTTGTTCTCACCCAGGAGGAAGAGGGGACCAAGAGACCAGTTGCCTATGCCAGCCACAAGCTACTACTGGTGGAAACGAGGTACACAATGATAGAACAAGAGTGTCTGGCAATCTGGTGGGCAGTGGGCAATTTCAGGTATTACCTGATGGGTACAAGTTTAAACTGGTGACAGACTATGCGCCCCTAAGTTGGCTGAGCATGGCTAAGACAGACAATGACCGGATTACATGGTGGGCTGTAGCTCTTCAACCGTATAAATTCCACATAGTACACCAGCCAGTAAAAGCTAATGTGGTGGTGGATTTTCTATCCAGGTGGGCAGGCAAGTTTCGGACCAGCGACCCAAAAAGCCAAACCAAGGAGATCACTGCCAGGTATGGCCCGAAGATGGGACAACGAAGTGCCCCAAGGCATCTTGAGGGGGTATTGTGTCCCAGGGGCACAGGACCAGAAAACCTCAGACCAAGTTAAAAGGAAAAAACCAACAACATACCTGTTGCAGGGGCCAGGAGGAGTGAGGAAACGTGCGGTTTGTCAGCTGCGCCCATATCCAGCTCTGGCTGGGTGACATCATGAAGAGACAACACCCGGCGACGATAAAAAGCAGCTGCAAAAGTGTGGGAGAGGGAACGCCAAGGACCAGAGGAGCAGCAGGAGACCGTGAGGTGAAGGGTGTCTGGCCACTGAGATCTGTAGCAGCGGCAGCGGCAGCAGCAGCCAGAGTTGCGGAGGATCCCCGAGCCGGGGAAGACCAGCAGGGGTCAGAAGCAATGGCAGGGAGACCAGCAGATGCAGCAGGAGCTGTGAGGGATCCACGTGATGGAGGAAACCAACAGAGAATCAGCAGAACCACCAGAGTAGTCAGCAGCGGTTACAGTGAGAGCCGGAGTGGGAGCACCCTTCAGAGGCAATGGGTGCCGCAGCTCCAGAGTGGAGGCGGGTCCTGGAGGAAAGGAGAGAGAGACCCCAGCTGGGGTGAACGCACAGAACCCGACCCAGAGGGTGCGCTGGCATTAGAGGCGTTAGGGGTTAAGAGAGTACAGGACTCTCCCTGTGGGCACTCCTCTTCCTTTTGTTCTTCTTATTGTCACGCTCCCTTGGTAGTCGCATGGTTAGTTTCATTAATTTGTTTCACATCGGGTCACTACAGGGAAAGGGGCTATGGTGAAGGTATTGTTTGCATTCCCCTTTTAGGGTTTGTCAATTTAGGTCCCTGGTGGGAGCAGAGTGGTGGTGCTCTTAGCGCTAGGCTAGGGTAGCCAGGACATTGCCCAAGGGTGAGGAAGAGCCATGTGAGAACGCAGTGAGGGCCGACAACATCAGACATAGAAAGCCCAGGGCACCGAAGAAGACAAGCCCAAAGGCCAAGAGTCACCAAACCCTCCGGGTCCAGCCAGGGTCCAGGGCGCTCATCTACAAGAGGAGACACAGGGACCAGGGAGAATATCAGCAGGGGATTGCCGTGAAAGATTTGGAGGCCCATCTCAAAGGTTGGCACGTGGCTGGGGTGTAGGGGAGGTTGGAGCCCCATGAACGTCCGCCATGACGCGTGACGGCTCTGGAGGCATGAAAGGGAACCCCCTCCACTGAAGGGTCATTCAAAGTCATGGCAGACGAGTTTGGGGGTCACCCTGAAGGTAGCTGAGGAACCCTCTGGGGACTGCATGAAGCTCCCTGGTGAGCAAAGTCAGAAGCTCGGGCAAAGGCGGCGCAAAAGCGAACCATCGAGAGGAGGCAGGCACACTAAAAAATGTTAAAGTTGGTATACATGAAAGCTAGTTAAAGCCCAGTTATGTCTCATTAGGATTCAGGCATGAATGTCTTAATTCTGAAATAATTACTCCTAAAAGGTTAACATCAGGATAGATATTCCAAAAATGTTGTTACGTGGACATGTTCTACTCCAATTAATTTACTTTTATGAGATACTGTAGATTAAAATACTTTGTATTCAGCTCCTTATTTTAGAGATGTACAAATCAAGGCACAGAAATAAATGAACCGTCCAATGTCATATATAAAATCTGGGATAGATTTTGTTTACTTGGTTGTCTTACTTAACTATGCATAATAATAATGCATATTTTAAAGCTGGTCACCAGTAAATTGTTGAAATGATTTATATCATCGCTTCTTGCATATGAATGGGGAAATTGATGGAATTATCCTAAAATTGTGATAGTTTGCAAGAAAAATAAGAAATACTAATTTCAAGATAACTAGAGTGCCTATCTGCTGAATCCATGGGGAATTCTGTTAGATTTTAAAACCAGGGGAAGGTATCAGTTGAAAAAGGGCCCAATGATAACACAGTTACCTCTAGCAGGAAGATGTGCAACAGCTCATTTTTTATTCTCTGACATGAGCAGAACGGAGGGAAAAAAAATCTGGGAAATCCTTTCAGTGGGAAAAAGATAGCTTTACATCATGATTAAGTCTATTTTATTCTTTATAATTACCATTTTGTGAATTTAAACACAATAAATACAGAGATAATTATAATGTCACACAAATGAACCCCAAATGGGTAACAAATAGATGGTAAAATTTGTTAATATAGGTTTGGAATATTATGAAATAAATAGCCCCAATCCTGAATTTTATTCTTCCTTCTTTTCCTGCTTACTAATATCTTGCATAAGTTTATTCTGGATTTTTTCTGGAGAGAGAGAGTCTGAGTATAACTGGTATGTATTCTTTAGTAATGTTAAATAGGCAAATACCGTGCTTCTTATGATTTTATTCACACATTATTTGGTGAGAATATGGATAGACGCTTTATCCATATCACAGGTTTCTAGTACATTCTCCCTTTCAAAAACGAATATCCCTACTGATTTCAAACAGCTGTGAGGCAGAATACAATGCAAAATGCACTGCACAAGCTCTCAGCAGCATGTTCTATGAAAGCCCTACAGAGTTCTGCATGGTCTGTAGGACACCAATGCCTTATCTGAAGTAGTTTGATTTAAAAAATAATTAATTTATCTTAAGAATATTCTTCAAAATGAAAAAGTTGAATAAGGAACAGTATAGCTATGCATCACACTCAAGTCTTGCCATTCAAGATTTAACTATAAAGTGCACAGATTTGCTGCAGTTGGTAAGGGATGATTACTTTTCCATGAATTTACTGACCACAAGAGCCATGTACTTTTAGTCCAGACCAGTGATGGAACTGTACTAGTAAAAGCAGAGCAGTACAGGCAGTCCTCAGACTTACAACAATTGGTTCCTGAAAACCACATCTTAAGTCAAGACGTTGCAACTCAGAACTGATTTTCTCCCAAGAAAATGTTATAAATGGGGGATTGGTTCCTGAACCAAGACCCGATACCCTATTTTCACTAAAAATAACCCAGAATTTTGTACTCGATCAACTGTAGATGATAATATAGCTACATTAATGTATTTATATTGTAAATACCAATCATATTGATTTGGAAGGACTTATTTGAGGTGACTTTGCTGGACTTTTCAAAAGGCTCTTGGTTGGACTTTTTGCAGGGTTCTTGACTGGAATCTTCTTAGGAGTCTTGGCTGTAGGTTTTTCTGAAGTCTCGCCTGCTTTCTTAAAGAAAGTGTCCAAGGAAGTTTGGACAGATGGCATTGCATTGGATCAAGTGTTGTAAAGTTGAAACTGACGTCATAAAGTTGAAACAGGGTGTCAATTTATAAATGTTGTAAGTGTAAAATGTTGTAACTCATAAATCAAGGACTGCCTGTATTTAAATAGAGTAGTGATTTGAACAAGGTCTCCAATTATTCCAGGCAGAAATGCTTTCCTATGTTATACATCCTATAAAGCTATAGAATGTAGCTTATTCAACTGGTTCAAGAGGGAAAGATAGAGATCCTTGTTCAAGGAAACCCTGCTAATCCACAAACTGTAAGAGAAATCTAAGTGTGGAATATAGCACTAGATGGGGGATGTAACAGGGCCATGACCAGAGCCCTGTTACTTGAAGAAATCCCCCTGCAGCTGACAGTAATAATGCCCCAGCGGGGGCAGGGTGGGGAGATGCCTCACACCCATGGCAAACCAGTGGGGCTCGATGGTGGGGAGATAAGGAGAGGGAAAGCCTGGGAAGGATGCCTTTGGGCACCAAGGAGATGTGAGGAGCCACTCGAGACTCAGGAGAAGGAGGATCCAGTGAAGGGATCCAGACACCAGGAGAGAGTTGGACCAAGGGACCCAGGAACCCGGGTCTGACAAAACTCCCCCGCCTCCCGCACTACTTACCAGGAACCAGCTGGAGTGGCAGTGAGTCCAGGGGAAAGTGGAGCCACCGTGCAGGGCCGAGCTGTGGTCCCACTTCAGGGCATGGCTAGGGAACACCAAAGCAAAAGAAAGGGGCCGCTAGGCTAGACCCCAGAGAGGCCTCTACCCATCACCCCACAACTTGAAGGGAGAGGGAAGTCAGGCCCGAACACTGTGAGCCCAATGGCAGGAAAGCTCCCGGAACCATGACCGCATAGACCCGTAATGACCCGCTAATGAGTTAATTGGCAGCAGGCAGCAGAGACGCGGGTGAAGAGAGAAATCTTTCCTTATTTTTTTTCTTCTTTATTATTTGGAATGGGAAAGGACTGGTACTGCAGGGGGTTACTGGGAGTGACCCATACAGAGAAGGGCAGACAGGAATTCCGCCCCCCCATAAGGGCATCTGACATGGAGTGGAAGCCAGTCCAGCGCATTGATTACAGGCATAGTCATTAGCCTGCAAGCCTCCAGCCTGCACTTACCTGAGAGACTGTGATGCCAGAGATTCTCTTCTGAGCACAGGGGTGATTCCCGGACGAGCCGCCGCCTCCCAACTGGTCCTCTACAAAAGAAAGAAATGAAAGAATAAAAGCACTCTAAATCCTATAATAGTTTACATGTTATCATTCTGTGGGTATTGATAATTGTGACATCTTTTCCCTCCCTTTGTTTAACAAGACCAAAGTCATGGCAGGTGAGAATAAGTAGTAATTAACTACTTATACACCCATGAACACAGTGGAAGTCAGCAGCGCAGTCCTTTTAAATGAATTTTAAATTCATTGTTGTCAAGCACCAAGCAATTACTTTTTGTCTAAGAAAAGTAGTTAATGATATTAGGCTGATCCTCATCCCTGCAGTTGACTGGATTTTTGCTAGTGATTTAAATGGGAAATCAGTCTGTAATAGGGGATCTTCCATCCCAAAGCATATAAGAAAATTTGTATATGGATTTATTTTATACAAGAATGGTGTTACCAACTACAAGATGTAGCTATCTCTGGGGTGAAACTTAGCAACTCTGTATTAGCTCATATTTTAGAATAGGAAACTTGCCCTGTTGGAACTAGAGGAGGAATTTTAGGCAGGTAAAATCTAATTATCTAAACTGGAACTTGGCCAGCAAGCCATAGCAACATGCTTACGCTTCTGAAAAGTACCATGGGATTTTCTTATAACAACCAAAATTGTTCTGGACCTTAATTTTATGTCTCATCTGAAATACAAAGAATGTACTCGTGTGTGTGAATTCAGTTGTAATGGATATAATGAAAATTTACACAGGTCTTATGTAGTTGGATTTAACTGCAAGCATCTTGAAGTTTAGGTTTGGACAGCATTATACCACAAAGACACCTTTGTATGGTGTTGAAAAATGTTGGCAGAGATTGGAGACAAATGGCAATAAAAATTAAAGTGTTGAGACTGTCTTTTAAAATACTTCACTCACTTCATAAATAAAGCTCTGTATTTTTAGAATATTAATAAAACTGTTCTGCTTCTGCCCCTCTAGTCTCAGCCATCTATCGCTTTAAAGCTCTGACCTTGGAAAGGGGAAAAAGAGAGAAAATACAGAAACTAACTGGACTTATAAATATCCTGTAGAACAAGAAAACAGTTTCAATTCAAAGCAGGATTGTCCAGTTTTAAAATATGACTAATTCATGGTTTATATTTTAAAAACAGCAATATGTCATTCACAATTACATAGAATTTCTGCACTGCACCATAAAATATCAAAGCACATGCACCCCAAGGTATTCTATACAGTGAACCAAGTTCTAGAAACATTTTGAGACCCATAGTGCTGACTGTGAAAGTAATTAGTACCAAACCACTGCATCCACAACTCAGGTTTTCTGGTTATTAGTTCAATCAAATCCCTGCTTAAGAAAATGTCCTACTGTGAGATAATTGACTTCACTGAGTCTCCAGACACAGGCAACAAAGTGAACTATTGTGTACAATTTGCAAGTGGGAAAGTACAGAAGTCATAAACAGTTGCATACTGAATTTGAATAAACTTTCCTTTACACATATTTCTTTAGTTTGGTGATTTAAAGCCAGGTAGGGAGAGGACAAAGAGGGCTTATGTTGGGGTATTTTATGTCCAACATATTAACAATGAAATCAATCGTGAATAATAATTCACAGTGCTCAAAGTATGCCACGCAGGATGCCATCATCTACACAACACAGATATGGTTCCCTTTCCTTAACTGCTTGCTATTTGTTATCAGGCATGAATTGGCATTATCCAGACTTCTCCCCACTCCTCATCCCTTCATTCTATTCAAATGTTTTGTTTTTTCCCCCTGAACCACTAACAAAACCAAAGTCTGTAAAACCAAAACCTGACAGAAAAAAAGTTTTCAGAATAAAAATTTCTCTGATTTTATTGATGATGGTGATTAGACCAAAATAAAACTTTTTATGCAATTTCTGGTAATTTTGGTGGTGTACATTAAAAAAAACAAACTAAACCAAAATAATTCCTGGTTCAGTTTTGCAGATCTAAACTAAAATAATTCTTGGTTTAGTTTTGCAAAACCAAAAGCACATTTAGCAACGACACAATAGTAATCCCCACATAACTTTCCAAAACTCAGGAACAGAGCTTCGTTACTGCTACATAATGCATGGAATCAGCATGTGTACAGTAGTTACTGTATGACTGTTGCTACATCTTGCATTGTCAGCACACACACAGTTGTTGGTTTTACCACAGTTTATGTCATTTTTTTGTCTTTGAGCCTTTGCTTTAACCACATGACTTAGAGCAGCATTCTTCTAAAGGACCTGGAATGACTGGAAAGCTAGTTTTAATATTAAACACTAACATTCAGTCTCCTGCTATCCTGCACAATATTGGGCAAGCCATTTACCGTACAGTGGAGTTGCATCTTATGCAGGAGTTAGGTTCTAGAGTCAGCACGTAAGGCGAAAATCGCGTATAGTCAAAATTACCCTTGAAAATCAGCTGGCCTGCACCAAACTCCCGCCTGGCCAGCGTGCACAGCTTGCCAGCAGGGCTGCTCCCAATGTAGCTGCTTGGCCCTGTGCACAGTGCTGCGGGGGGGCAGCTGCAGGCTGACTCCAAACAACTGACACTCTGGGGCATATTCGTATGATGAATTTGCATAAGTTAATTGCGCGTATGATGCGCCTCCACTGTATTTACACAAATTCAAGACAGCTTTGAGTTTAAGACAACCCCCTAATAAATTAGATTCTATACATGGAAAATTATACTTTGTTATCTTAAACACCATCTTAAATTCATTCCTCCAAATCAGTGGCAGGGGGTAAGGATCAGACCCTCTCTCCTTGCCTTCCCTGCCCCTGTACCTGTGCTAGACCCCACAGTCCAGCCCCTCCAGTCCATACCCCACTGCCATTTTACCTTTTCCCCTGTGCCTGTGCCTGCCGTCCAGCTGCTTACCTTCTGGATGGCAGCTCTGGCAGCAGCAGTGGTGACAGCCTCAGCCCTGGCCCAGCTTGGCCAGGGAGAAACAATGGCAACAGCGTTTGGCCTGGCCAGGTCAGGGCCAGAGGGGCTGGAGCCAATGCTGAAAGTAAGAAGTGGGGGGAGTTTAGGGAAGGAGTGGCTGGGGAGAGGGGGTAGGCTGCACAGGTTTCCTTGCCCTTCCTGCAAGCCACACAGTGTGAGTCTCTCCTATGTCTCCCCACCATACTGTGCTGTCTCTTATTCATTCCCCCTGCCACGTGCCCCCTCCCACACAACACAAATCACCCTGGCCCTGGGCAGACAGCAGCTCAGTTCTGGCACTTTTGCCCACAGGGCTTAAGCTATAAAAAGACAGGAAGATCTAATGTGATGTATAAATACTCTAAGCTGCTAAGGTTTTAGGATATCAATTTTTTTGCTTTGATAAAAACTCTGAAACAGAACAAGGAGTTATACTAAAGGGCAAAACTCAAGTTTCAAGACTAATGAGAAACCATTTTTTAGCTTAATACACTATATATTTATTAAACCAAGTAATTTATCTCAGTAAAATAAACAAGAATTCTGGGGTGGATGAATTAAGGGGTTTATCATAACAGGTGCAGTTAATGGACTAGACGACAACTCTCCTAGTAAGTTGAAAGCAGGCTAAAGAATCAATTGAATAAGCATGCACCAAAAATTTCTTCATAAAATGTGAAGAAACTCTAATTCAGTTTATTTAGAGACTTGCATAGGCAGGATAAATGTATTTCTACTAGAAGTAGAAGTATATTTATAACATGCATAGTTCTTATAGAATTCCTAAATCTTTAAAAACAAAAAAGATATGTTGGAGAAGTGTGATATGTACCTTTTTTACTCTAAAATAAGATGATCCTGATTAGAAAAGCCAAGCCCCCCTCCCCAATAATTAGATTCTATCTATGGAAAATTTATAAGTGTGCTATAATTTTCCTGATATAAGAAACTAATTACTGGAGTTATGTCTTGAATTTGTCCCCCTCCCACTGCTACAGCAGGGAAAATAAATGTGGGGGCAGAAATCAGGTAAGCCCCTTTGCACCCCCACCTTATTCTGTTCAAAGGGTAAGCCGCTTTGCACCCCCAACTTATTCTGCCTGCAGCCCCTTCCTCCTCCTCCCCCTTACTGTCAGGCCCTTCTCTCCCTGAGCACATGGAATTGAGAAGCAAATCTTAAACAACTGTTCTTGAAATAAACATACCTGTAGTAACTTGCATATAGTATCCATAGACTTAATTCATCCACAGTTGATGCATTTTACCTTTTTTGGAAAGTGCTTCAAGTTTTAGCACAGATACTCCATAAACATACTTTTAAGTAGCACTTTAGCACCTACTTATATATAGTACAAGAAATATATCCTTTTAAGGAAATTTTTTCATTTCCCAAGTCAAATCAGCCAAATCAATTCCAAATCGATGAGAGTCATTCAAGAATCATATGTGGCTCTGCTACCAGCAAGCATCCTCCACCCCTGCCTGGGGCTTCAAAAACTTCCAAATCCTTTGATGGGCATCCTAAGTGCAGGCCCAAGTCTGGAGGCCTGGGGTTCAGATGCTCCTGAGTTTCGCTGGCCTTCAGCCATATAGCCAAAGGAGCAAGCTATGAAGGAGTCTCCCATTTCTACAAAGTCAGCAAATAGCCAAGATCTTCCAACTGGAAATGAAATTGGGAGGCTAACTATGCATTGCCTTGGTCAGGGTACTTCCCCTGCCACATTCATGGTTTATCCCTGCCAGTAGGGAAACCACGTTGGTGGTCATGGTATTTACCCTGCCAAGTAATATATTTAATATTAGTTCAAAGCTAAAATGTTCATGATTTACCATACAGTCCATTGGCCAGGGCCTCAGCACAGTCAATGACATTTCAAGCCATGGTTATCCCACAGCTCAGCACTGCTCTGGATGTCTGTATACTCCAGATACCTCTCCCCACAAAGGAGCCATGTGGTAATTAGCTCCCACTCATGACTGGAACAGAGTGTTTTTGTCATGAGTCCTAGGGCCCTCCAAAATTGATATACAGATGTGGTGCGGGGCAACCTGGCCCAGCCTCACTTCATGGAGGTGGGGCCACACAAATCATATGCACCAGGCTGAGAGAGGAACCAACAGAGGGATTCTGAGTGAACTGTTTGGGGCCCTACTTGGTGATGTTTGCCAGGCATTTAAGGCTGGTGAAGAAAGAGGAATCATTGTAAATGGGAAAGAAAAGTGCATCTCAGCTGTGGGAGTGAAGAGGAAGTAAAAATGTATGCAATGAAGTGGCTCACCATGACTTGAAAAAGAGTCAGTACTGAATAGGACTGTGCTCAATGAGAATTATCATATATTTTATCAAAATGAGTTGCATTAACCTGTCCTTGTGGTAGGTTACCATTGTATGTTTATCCTAACTAATATGCCCCATATGTTTTATAGCATGCCCAGTGTTGGCTGCATTTAATTAGCTTCATAGGTGGTTTCCATTACTGAGCACATACTGCTTTTTATTTTGGGGTTTTTTTTACAGCAATTCAAAGATGGACAATGTATTTTATATGGTTTCCTTGTACATGAATGTAAGACAAGATGCTTTTTCCCCCCATGGCATGCCAATTGGTGGGGGAGACCTTGTCTTGTAGGTGGTCTGGTCAATATAATGCAATTATTAGACACTGAAAATGATCAAAAGTCACAGATTTGAGCCAGAAGTTTCTAGAGTTCAGGAGTGTTCAGATACAGGGCATCACTCTTTTCTCTTCTGTGGAACTTGTTCCTACAAGGGGCCATAAAAACATTACAGGGAATGTAAGTCTGTGCTCATCAGGCAGAAAGAATCATGGGACTGACATCATGACTGAAACATATTACAAAAGTATCAGCAAAACAAATGAGAAGTTAATTCAATCTCTAAGGTCGGAAATCCTTGACCTTTGTGCTGGAGCTACTAGCACCAATGCCAATGTGTGTTAATCATTTTAGCTGTTTTAGTGCAATACGAACTGGCCTGAGATGGCCAATTCATCACCAAATACTCAATCATCACTTATTTTTAGTTACTACCAAGTTAGTAATTCGAGCAGTAAGATATTCTCTAACATGATCTATCCAGTCTCCCATCTTTGTATTTGTCTTGAATATTATTAGCCATAACAGGAAATTGCTTCTGCTCTGCAGCCAGTCACTGACTAGACAGTAGGGAAATATTTTTATAGTGAATAAATTATACACAGTACACAGGCATACATGGATTTGGTACAGGTGATTGAGCAATTTGCTGATAATTTGAAATACCTGAAAGAAAAGTTCCAAGTTCTCATCAAGAGGATATTTTTCCCCTTCCATTCCTGGATTAGGCAGACCACATATACATTATATTTCATCTAGGGCCTCATTATCATCTTTCTTTATCAGATAGGCAAAACATCTGAAAATATTAATCCCATTCTTCCCTCACCCAATACACACAAATACACACAGAACACTATATATAAAAAAGCAGGCAGGTTACTAGCTTGCTTATAAATTTGTCTTGTACCATTTAAAAGATCTACTAGCAAAGAAAAAGATACAAAGAGAAATTGCTAAAGTGAAAAAAAAACCTGCCCAAACTTTTATTTCCAATTGCAGATTTGTCAAACAGGCTATAGCAAGGTCTCAAACACACCCAGCAGGGAAAAAATAAAAATGTAGTTCTTGAATTCGTTACACCTTTTATAACTCTCATGCTGCTCCACAGAATTAAAAGCTACTGTCCACACATATAAATAACTTTTCACTGACTACACAAATGTAACTCTGTGCAAGTGGTGGAACCTGGCAGGCATTATAATAGCATCGGCAACACTGACATGGGAAGTAAATACTTTATGCTGTAAAAATGAAAGAGGAATTAAGACAAATGGAATGTAATATTTGGCCAAGATACCAAGGCAAACTCTTGTGAAAATATCATATGATTTTTAAATACACGAATTTGTTTAGAAATATAATGGACCATCAGCATAAGGCCTTAGAGAACCAGGCTCAGCCAACTTAATTTAATAGTCAATCTGAGAGTAAACTATGAGTTCCTAACCCATTGTCACTATATGTCTCCTTAAACTCGTTTATTCCTAGAGCATTCTACAGTTGGACAATAGGGAATATCAGACGTATTGCCCTCTAAAGCAGTCTTCGACTGTTGGAAGCAAGATTTGTTTGGTAATATCTCTTCTTGGCCCAGTTGGATAGTAAGACCTAAGGAAGGGCCTTTGGTGCCTGAAAACATGTTCTAACATGTCTCCCTACAATACAGTTGAGCAATAAAAGAGGGGCATCAAACTCACCTTGTGCCCTGAGCCAGATCCAGACTGCAGTACTCCCTGTGGGTCTGCAGTAGTGGTGGTGGCTTCTTCTGCCTGAGTCAGAGCTGCTGCCACAGCAAAGCTCAAGCTACCACCACCACTGTATACTTTGTGCCACGGTGGCAGCTCGAGCTCTGGTACAGGGCATATGGCAGCAGCAGGGCCAGCAGCTGAGAATTTGGGGCCATGGCAATGGCTATGGGAGAAACAGCTGGAGAGCAACAGGAGTGGTATCAGCCCTTGCTTAGCTTCCTACTGCCAATTACTGTGTCTACCAGCCTCTGAGGGCCCAAGATTCTATGGCCCCCTGGCCATGACCCCTATTTCTAGTGGCTTCACAAGCCAGACAGAAGCTCTGCAAACCAGATGCGGTCCACAGATGTTATGTTTGACACTAGTGCAATACAAAATATCACCAAATCTTTCTCTTCACATATTCTGTAGACCATCATGACTGCAACTCATATGTTTATTGTTGGTCAGTCATAACTGATGCTGCAGTGACATTTCTTTGAGGCATCATTGTCTGGATGCAGCAGTCCCAGAAACTCTCCTAAGCCCTAGTGAACATTAACCAGTCTGGAATAATCATTGATAAATCAGTAGGATTTGGAAACTGTTACTTTTTCCATGACTTGTCAATGTACCATTGCCCAAAACAAAATCAATTTTAAGAAAAAGTAATTATGAAAAGAGGAATGGTAATAGTGCTTCCTTTCCATGCTGTTCTCACGTACACAGTCTGTCTTCTGCGGAGCTCTGTCTCACCTAATGCTACAGAATTCAAAGCCTTTTACTAGCAATCATGGAAGAAAGACAAGAAATTGGGACCCAGACCAAGAGTAAGGATAAGGATATGAAAATGCCATCTTGCAGTGCTGTGCGTGTGCATGTATGTGTAATAGACTAAATCAAATATACAGTAAAAGTTCTGTTATCTGGTACTTCACCAACCAGAATACCTTACTAACCAGAATTTTGGTGTTGTGCTGCACCAAAAGTGATGCTTGCACGCAGCAGTTGCCACCACCACCACTACCCACCACACCCTGCACTGCCACTGCTCTATGCATGGCTGCTTCCACCCCCTTCCTCCTCACCCCACAGCTCCACGTCCAGCCAGAAACTCTGTGCCTTGGGTAACTGGCACTTTTAGCTTATCGGCACCTCCCATTCCCCACTCTTGCCGGATAACAGGCATTTTACTGTATTTTCTAGATAAATTGTAAAATTAATTATTTTCTGTCTTATTTTCTCATAGATTTCATAGACATTAGGGCTGGAAGGGACCTCGGAAGATCATTGAGTCCAGCCCCCCGCCCAAAGGGCAGGAAGTCAGCTGGGGTCATAGGAACCCAGCAAAATAAGCATCCAATTTGCTCTTGAAGGTGTTCAATGTAGGTGCTTGAACCACTTCTGATGGCAGACTGTTCCAGCCCTTGGGGGCTCGGAAAGTAAAGAAATTCTTCCTTATGTCCAGCCTGAAACAGTCTTGCAGTAGTTTATGACCATTAGACCTTGTCATCCCTTGGGGCACTCTGGTGAACAAACATTCCCCCAGATCCTGATGGTCCCCCCCCGATAAACTTATAGGTGGCCATCAGATCACCACCGAGCCTACGCTTTTCCAGGCTAACGAGTCCCATGGCTCTCAGCCTGTCGTCATAAGGTCTGTTTTCTT
>NW_017728992.1:88688208-88689243 GCF_001723915.1 Gavialis gangeticus | reverse complement strand
TTTGGGTGGGAGGTCTGTAGTAGACTCCCACCGTTGTGAGTAGTATTGCTGTGGCAACCAAAGTGCTTCTGGAGTTATGGAGAATTAGAATTCTAATATTATAAAAACCACAGTCTGTCTGTTTGTCCATAACACTTTGTTTGCACTCTGATAAGCTGACAGAGAAAACCAAATCAGAGTAAGAATACAGCATTCAGCCAGAAGGTGGCAGCATGGTGGAGCTCCGCCATGATGGTGGGCTCATATGGGATGGAATGGGAAGGCAAGGCCTCACTTCCCCTGTGCCCTGCTCTCTGGAGACAGTGGCAACACAGCAGACAGAACTGTTCTGCTGACCTCGCCCCCCCCTTGCTTCTTGGAGGTAATAGCAGCAGCAGAGAGGGCAGCGGGGCACACTGGGCCCAGCCTGACCCCAAAACAGCAGCAGGGAGGGTGGGGGAGCCAGGCCCAGCCCTATGGCAGAATGGGGGAAAGAGGGAGAGCCCTCCACTTTGTGGAAGAGGTGGCAACAGTGCAGGGGGAACAGGGTTAGGGCCACAGCCCCAAACCTGACCTGCTGAGGGGGGAACATGTTGGGCCTGAAGCTATGGGGGGGGAACAGGATCAGTCCCGAATTGGTAGGCGCGGCCCCAGCCCTGAAGTGGCGGAGGTGAGGGTGAGTGGAGTCTAGACTCTGTACCCATCCCCCCCAAGTAGGCAATGGAGCAGATGGGCCAGTGGCGCTGGCCCTGCCCCCTCCTGCAGCAAGGCCAGTACCACTGGCCCCAACCCCCCCTCAACCCTTTAGGCAGCAGCGATGGAGTGGATGGAGGGGGGGCAGGGCCAGCAGTGCTGGCCCCATCCCCCCTACTCTCTGCAGGCCATGAAAACAGAGAGGATGGGGTGAGGCAAGGCCAAGAGATGGCCTGGCCCTCCTGGCCCTGTAGGTGATGGCGGTGGAGTGGATGGGGATGCGGGGCCAGCAGGGGGGAACACCCCCACTGCAGCCCCAAAGCGGCGGGGAGGGGAGGGGGAGCGGGCCCAGGCCTGAAGGTG
>NW_017728992.1:88669469-88687761 GCF_001723915.1 Gavialis gangeticus | reverse complement strand
CGGGCCCAGGCCTGAAGGTGGGGGGTGGGGAAGCGGGGCCGGACGCAGGCTGCTATCCCCAACCACCCCGCTCCTCATCATTTTTGATGGACAATTGGCTAGTTGGAAATAAAGGTTTATTAAATCTGAGATTAATCTGAAACATATGCACTATGACAATGCATAAATCAGCAAACCTCTTCCCATTTCTCTCCAGCATGTACTAACTTCCTCATGTTTTACTTTTGGAAAATCTATCCCTAGGTAAGTCTGGAGCCCATTTCAGTTATCCATTGATCTGAAGTAGTACTTCCAAAACCATTGCTTCCTTATAGTGATGGACAAGAAAACTGATTTCTGAAGATGTTAGTTCACTGTGGCTGTTGATGACCTATCTGCTATTTTTTGCCTAGTAGATTACCAACAAAGAAAACCAGCCACCAAAAGGTACCTAAAATATCTTTTTCACAGATTCACAGAAGTTTAGGGCTGGAAGGGACCTTGTGAGATAATTGGGTCCAATCCCCCTGCTCTGGGCAGGAAAAACTGCTGTGGTCAAATAGCCCCAGCAAGGTGTGCAACTAATTTCCTTTTGAAGGTCTCCAGAGTAGGTGGCTGCACCACCCCTACTGGGAATCTAGTGTGGTCACACAAACCATGAAGCCATTTTTCTTTATATCCAGTCTGAAACCTTCTTCTAGGCATTTATAACTGTTGCTCCTGGTTTTTCCCTGGGGCTCTTCAGTTTTTTGCCTGGCCCTTGATGCTCACCCCTGATATATTTGCAAGCTGCCATCAAATCCCCCAGAAGTCTTCTCTTTTCTAGGCAGAACAGTCCCATAGACTTTCCTTGTATAGCTTCCTCTTCAGGCCTCTAATCATATGAGTGGCTCTTCTCTGGACTCTCTCAAGCTTCTCTACATCCTTCTTGAAGTGTGGCACACAGAACTGGATTCAGTACTCCAGCTGTGGCCTCACCAATGCCGAGCAGAGCAGGAGAACAGGCTCCTTAGTGTTGCTTGAGATGGGTCGGTTGATGCATGTTACTGTATTGTTTGTTCTGCTAACTGTAGCATCACACTGGTGGATCATATTAACTTTATGGTCAATTATGACCCCAGGTCCCATTTTATGGTCAATTATGACCCCCAAGTCCCTTTCAGACATGGTGCTAGCTAGCATAGCACCACCAAGCCTGTAAGTTTGTTGTAGACTAATCTGTCTAGGTCCACCTGGATCATCAGCCTACCCTGATGTGTGGCCACACTTCCCCACAGCTTTGTGTCATCAGCGAACTTTGTCAGTGTGCTTTTCACTCCCACATCCAAATCAAAAGCTGAAAACTCTGGTCCAACTACCAAACCGTGGGGCGTTCCACTGGCTACCTTCTGCCAGGTCGACACATATCCGTCTATTAGTACTCCCTGGGTCTGACCCTGCAGCCAATTCCCCACCATCTGACCATTGAATTGTTGATCCCATAGTTTTACCTTGAGAGCCTCATTGGACACCAAGTCAAAGGCCTTCCTAAAGTCCAAGTAAATGACATCGACCTCATCTCCTTTAGTCAGGTGCCGATTAACCTGTTCATAGGAAGAGATGAAGTTAGTCAGACATGATGTACCCACAACAAAACTGTGATGGCTGTCAGTCAATATTTTGCCTTCTACTAGCATATCGCATATGGACTCCTTGAGAATTTTTTTGAGGTCAGGTTAATTGGCTTGTAGTTCCCTGGGTCCTCTCTCCTCCCATTCTTGAAGATGGGCACAACTTTGATATTGTGAATTCAATCGTTTCAACACTTATATTGTGTAATCAATATTCAACATTAATATTGCGATTTTGCCTACAAATAATATCAAAGATGACTAAGCCTTAGATGAAAAACAATAATTCTAGAAATAATAATCAATACTAATTATTAAGAAGATATAAACAAAAAATCAAAGCATGCACCTAAGTGTATGTTATTGAAGAAGAAACTGTTTTTCTTTACCAAAAGACATGATGTTAGGCAACTAATGTTAGTGTGACATCACCAAGGATTATTTCTGAGGATACTGCCAGAGGTAAAACTTGAAACAAATGAGTCCTGAACCAGGTGATAAGACAGAATAACAGTATGGCTGAAGTGAGAAAGCTGCATAAAGGCCAAAATGGTGGTAACTGGAAACTTCAATTACCTGAACGTAGACCACATTGCATTAGACAAAGGAAATAAAGCTGACAATACACATTTATGTCTGATATGCGATTGCTTTATAACTCAATATGCAAACCATGAAGAAGGAACAAAGGCATGATAGATTTAATAATATTCATAAAGTTAAAATGGAATATATTATGAGGAGAATGCAAATAAACAAAAATAGCAGCCTAAGAGGTTTATCAAATCAAATAAAAAATACAAGCAATTATGGACAGGACAAATCTGTAGTACTTTAGAAAAGAAAGCTTTTGTGGGTAGCAGTCAGGAAGTAGGGAATTTCAGTGCACATAATGGTGAGGGACAGAATGATCTTGTAACAAGAATGGAAATATCACCATTGTTGTGTTAATTTCTTGAACAGATCTATCTATACACTTTGGTCTGAAATTTCTCTAGAGAAGACACTGATGCTGAAAATCTAGAAAGTGTATACTGACTCAGATTCAACCTTATAAGCCAACACACACCTTATGCCCCTTTCAGTTCCAAAAGAACCACATCCTCTGCCACTCAGTTTAGATACAAACTTGATTCAAAGTTTTCTGTGAAGTCAATCTTTCATATTTTTGGTGGCTGACAGAGTTTCAGGTTCTTGATCTACATGGTAGAAGCAAGATTCTCAAACCACCTAGACCAAGGATCAGCAACTTTTTGCCTTCACCTCTGACCCAGCTCTCTGCCATGGATTGCAAACGTTTCCACTCTGCCTCCCCTTGGACTACCCAAGCTGCGTGCATTTATCTCTACAGATAAAGAGCATAATCTGTAAATTACATATTGGACCTTATCTCACTTCCACTGAAAATAAGAGGAACTTTGCCATTTCATTTTTTTTTTAAAAGGAGCAAGTTTGGCACTATTAGCATACCAGTCAAGACGGTCTTTTGCAATTTCAGTACTTTCATGAACCTACAGTATTTTGAGGTGTTCACAGAATGTCATACATGTTTTCTCGAATTTATTTTACTGATATGGCATATTGACTACATATAGGCTAAATGCAGCTTGACCTTGCCTATCATTATGTCTGTATGAATTGTGGTTTTTGATATAAAAGTAATTTTCATTTATTTTAATATTCTGGCCAAGACTGTTTAGTAGGACAATTATTCACTTAAGCATTCCTCACCTACTCACACCTGAGAGAAGTAATCACTGAGAACTAGCATCCAACATAGGTATTTATAATGGACAGCTAAGCAGACCCTTACAGATATGGTTTGCAGCTCATAAGCCAGGCCCTTCCAAACAATGATGAATCTACATTTTAAAAGGAAAGGTCTGTGGTGAGAATACCACCTGGCTATTCAGGGTTTCAGGGAATGACATTACTCACAGCGGAGAAATTAAGTGAGAGACGGTATCTTTAGGATATAGGAACTATAATAGTTGTGTATAAAAGAACGTACATATTCTCCTGGTCATAATTAGATCAGAAAAGGCTTCTGGTCTGGTAAACAAATACACTTTTGGGGGCAGGAAGTTTCATGCATAGTATGAGCTTTCCAAAAATTCAATGGATAATGTATGAAAATGACCAGATAAGAAAGAGCAAGTGTGTAGCTTTAGTTTGTCACCAGCCATAGAGGATGATTTTAGGCCCTCAGCCAATGGGCTGAGTGAAACTGGCTTACAGGAGAACTTGCAAGGGGCCCAAATATGGAGGTCAGTGACAGGAGCTGCTTTATAACCTATTGGGCGAAGTGGGAGCTTCATTCTTAAGCTTAAGAGCAGATTAATTGCTCTAATATCTCCTTTTGTTTGTTTATTCTTATATCTGTCTGTATCTCAACATATGATTACTGATTTCTTATATTTTTTCTTGTTCTTATAATAAATCTTTTTGTTAGCTTTTATAGCTTACTATTTGGTCAGTGGAAAAGGTGATTTTAGAACACTTGACCACAAGGGCCGGCCTCTTTTATCCAAGGAAGGGTGGGGATGTACCATTTCTGAGCACATGACTAGACAAGGGTATGATTTTTTTAGCTGGAAAGTTCCTCTTTGCTGAGAGCTGCCAACATCTAGGTGAGATGAGCAAACCCAAAGCATCATTGGTCACAGAGGCGACCTTGGGAGCATCTCAATCTGTTCCCAGTGGTCAAGCAGCAGGTGGCAGTGAGGGGTTTGGGGCTGAAGGACACCCCTAAAGGTATATGAAACCCTGGGAGTGTCTCTCAAAGATTTCTCTGACTGTATCTGGGGGCAGGGTGCATCTGAAATACCAAATTACTGTATAGGCCAAACTCAGAGGCAAATCCAAATAGATGTAATGTATCCCTTCCAGTAGCTTCTCATGTTACAGACACTAATTTAGACTCCCAGGGATTCCCACCCATATATCTTGTATTCTCCTAGACATCACCTCCTGTCTTGGCCAACTGAGTACAAGTGAATGCAAGAGAATCTAGTTGTTGGAACTTCCTTTCTGAGAAGTTCAAGAAGGGAAAGTGGCACAAAAAGTTTGGATACACTTTTGGTAAAAATTGGCCTGTTAGGATAGAGCAGCACAATTACTTATGCATGAGATTTGAATATGGAGGTACGTAGATCTATGTGGATGGTAGAAGACTGGTATATTACTTCTACTTTCAACCCATTAACGATTACTTTTGATGCCAACATTTAAATATTTATCAATAAGATAATTAGCAAGTTTCTATTTCATACGTGACCAATAGTATTCTTTATCCAAACACAAACAAGTAGAATACTTTATTCAGTTCTAATTCTTCAATTATTTATACTTTATTCAGTTCTAAATCATCAAGGAAATGATGTTGCATAGATATAAAGATATGCAGCAAAAAAGGTAGCTTTGTTGAGTGAGTACTTAGGGTTATAAGAATAATAAGAAACCTGGACTATACCACTTAGGGAAAAAGGAAGGCATAGCGATTATAGGGTCATATCAGATCTGAAACTGTAAGAATACATACTAACACACTGTTCAAGATAGTAAGTACAATCATTTAGTCACAGTGGGTCAGACTGACGGAAGAGTTAGTCATATCACTAACTCAAGCAAAATCTATTTTCGTTTAATGGAATAAACTTCTGACCATAGCCATATAGAAGCACACTGTATAAATCGATTCAGTAGGGAGGTAGAAGCATTTTTCTCAAAGGATATCAGGTGATTTTCTGGCTAACTACTCATTTTTGGATTAAGATCAGGAAATACAGGTTGACTTGTATTTTTTAGCATTAATAACAGTAAAGCTTACTGATTCATACAGCCTGTCCATAGTTCTTAAATGTTTCTGAATACAACATGAAACACTTTTGAACTGTTGACTTTAAGATCTGGGTTCTAAATGAGGAAGTATCTGCATCATTTATCACTTTCACAAATATTTAGCTGCAGGCTCTGTTGAAGGTTTAAGCACAATACATAACCAAGCCTTCGTGGGATGTGAGAGCATCTTTCTATTTTTCAGTAATTCATATTTAAAACAGAACAAAATACATCTTGAGAGAATTAAAAATATTAAACTAATATCTAAAATGCAATGACAACAGAAAGCAGTATTCTGGCTGATGTAGTTAAGATACAAAAGTCTGATCATTAGGCTACAGCATAAAGCAAAAACCCTGACGTATGTGAGGATGCTTATATGGGAAATAAAATGCGAAGGTGTAACTGGGAGACAATGTCTAGGTTGAACAAATATCTCCAGTTTGCAAAAGGAGTACAGTTAAAACATGAACTACAAACTGTTTCTCCAATGCAGCAAATCTCAGACAAATACACAATAACTGGATTCTTTATTATTCAGGCAAGTCTCAAAAGCTTCAGGAACCTTGTCAGTGTATAACTTAGCCATTAGGGGCCCACAAAACTGCACTATCAGATTTTAATTAACCTAGTAACAGAAATTCAACCTGGAAATTCATCCCCTACCTCCTGAACCCCCCATTTTAACCCATAAATAAATTCTACAAATATTCTGTGGTCCAACCTGCTCCTGGTTTATATCATAGTATAAATACTGTAATATAATAAATATTATGTAAGTATATTACATATACTATAATATTATAACATACATATGTTGTTATAATTATTATATTATATATTCATTGATTTTATATGCATGACTTTAATATATCTATAAACAAATGAAGGAATATGATATACAGTATAAAATTAATACATTACACTGTATTTTATATCGTTCAGTATATTGAAACATATTTATATAATACACATTTGTATCATTATGTCCAGATTTTAGTTATGCTGAAAAAGCCCCAGTATTTAATTTAAAATTTTTTTCATGCACATACATAATCAACCCTTGTGTACCATGCTTTTACCGTGACACATAGGGTTAGCCCAAGGTTTTTGGAAGGACTAGTAAAATAGTTATTTAGGGGGTCACATCACACTTAATTGACTTGTTTTATATACCATAACAGGGTTTGAGTACGGTTGCAGCCATGATAGTCCCAAAAACGTGAGATATCTTTTATTGAACCAACTGTATAACTGGGAAACATGTTAAACAAGCTTTCAGATGTAATTCATCAGATCTGAGAAAAAAAAATAAGTACAGCCTAGATTTACCTCAACACATAAAATAAAAGAGACACTTAAGGTAGCAGAAGAGGGCTATAAACAAGAAACAATACAGTTATCAGAAGTCGATTCAAAGCAAGCAAGTTTAGTTGAATATATAACCTAATTATGTAAATTATGTAAATAAATGACTCATTTGAGCCTGACTGTCCAAGGGTTTGACAGATCAGTACAGATGTTATTACATTTTATCCTGCACACTTCAAAAAGACTTGAAGCAGGACAGTGGAACTCTATGTCTGTAGGATCCCAGGACAACGGGGGGGTTTTGGTGGGACAAATTCAACATCAACTTACAGCTGAAAAGAACAAGACCATTCAGAAGGAAAGAGGAAAAAGGATCATTGTTACTTGTAGAGTACTGAAAAATTGGAACAGGCATCAGTTAGATTATAATGTGTCTTAAAACCATCATCTGTGTTTAGTTCATTATGTTTAGTTTCCAGTAAAATTATGAATTTTTGTCCCCAGACCTGTTTTTGGAAGGTAACCCTTGAATGTAAGGGCTGTGAAGCCAGAAATTGAGTGAGTGTTTTGTGAAAAGTTGTTTCCCACAGGTGAATGGGTATCTCTGTCCTTTATTTTTTGTTTTATATATTAAAACGAAGGAGGGAGTACCAGAGTAGAATTTCAGGTCATCCCATGTTTCCCACTGCTAATGATCATAACCTCAAATCTCTGAAACAATCTGTGCCCAGTTGGCAACATTTACAGAAGCTTTGCAAGGAACAACAACCTCCATAAAAGCATTCGGGATTGTGTGTAGATGAAATGCAGGCCCTAAATTGGAAGTGGTGCGTTTTTAAAAACACCACTTCAATTTAGGGCCAATTAAACCCCTGTGTCATGCACACAGGCTGCTGATTTACCTGCTTCTCCGGCAGCACCCACTCCACCCCATGCAGCACCCACTCACAGGCACCTGGCTCGGGTGGTCCCGGGGGGCACCGCAGCTGCAGAGGGAAGCACCAGGCCCCTGCAGAGCTCAGACAGGCAGGCAGGCAGGCTTGTGGGGGGAAAAGAGATCAGGCTCATTGCTTTTCTTTGTTGGAGCTTGGGTTCCTGGGCTGCTACCAGGCTGCCTGCAGGGCTTTCTGCAGAGCCACAGAGCTACACAAAGCCCAGTGCTTTGCTCTGCGGCTGTAGAGGCAGCACACTACAACTCCTCATTGGAGTTTTAATTCACTGTGCCCCAAGTCATTTAAGGTGCATTACGCCACTGAATTTCCTGCAGCAGCTGGAATTAATGCGCGTTATGCCACCGAGGCATGCAAACACTGACACCAATAAAGTGGTGCAAAAGCATTTAGCCCACTTTAAAGTGTTGTGCACACATGCCTCTCGTTAAGTCTACACATGGCCCTGACTGTTAATCCCAGCCATCCAGGCGTTTAATGTTCATTCTAATGAACATATATTTCATAGACATTAGGGCTGAAAGGGACCTTGAAGATCATCAAGTCCAGCCCCCTGCCCAGGGGCAGGATAATCATGTGGTGTCAAAGGGGCCCCCAACGCTAAGCATCCATTCTGTTCTTGTTGGAGTCGATTGTAGGTGCCTGCACCACTTCTGGAGAGAGTCTATTCCAGGTCTTGAGGGCTTAGACAGTAAAGACATTTTTCCTTATGTTCAGCCTTAAGTGGTCTTGGAGGAGTTTATAACAGTTAATCCTTTTTATCCCTTGGGGTGCTCTGGTGAACAGATGTTCTCCCAGATCCTGATGCGCACCCTTTATGTACTTATAGGCAGCCACCAGGTCCCCCCTGAGCCTGTGCTCTTCCAGGCTGAAGAGTACCATGACTCTTAGCCTCTCTTTATAAGGCCTGTTCTCTTGCCCTCTGATCATGTGCATGGCTCTCCTCTGGACTCTCTCAAGCTTCTCAACATCTGCCTTGAATTGTGGAGTACCGAATTGGATGAAGTACTCCAACTGCGGCCTCACCAAGGCTGAGTACAGCTGGAGTATGACATCCTGAGATTTACTTGAGAAGCATCTATGGATGCAAGCCAGAGTTTTGTTTACTTTACCAGCTGCAACACTGCATTGGTGGCTCATGTTCATCTTGTGGTCAATCATGACCTCCAAGTCTCTTTCAGCTGTGGTGCTAGCAAGTGTAGCACTGC
Organism: Gavialis gangeticus; assembly: GCF_001723915.1. NCBI lineage: Eukaryota > Metazoa > Chordata > Crocodylia > Gavialidae > Gavialis > Gavialis gangeticus. The sequence continues at coordinate 88,678,863 of NW_017728992.1, read as the reverse complement.
TGAGTCTATAAGCTCACACTGGGTAGCGCTGCCCCCCGCCCCCTCGAGGTACAGTACCTTGCATTTGTCAGTATTAAATATCATCAGATTTGCATTCACCCACTTACTAAGCTTATCCAAGTTGGCCTGGATCACTAGCCTGTCCTCGGGTGTGGCCGTTATGCCCCAAAGTTTAGTGTCATCAGCAAAATTGGCCAGTGTGCTTCTGACACGAATGTCCACATAGTTGATAAAGATGTTAAAGAGAAATGGTCCAAGGACAGAGCCTTGAGGGACACCACTGGTCACAGAGCACCATAATGATTCACTACCATCGATTACTACTCTCTGGGTCTGACCTTGGAGCCAGTTTCCCAGCCTTTGGACTGTGGTGTAGGTGAGGCCACAGTTGGCCAATTTTTTCCATGAGGAGATCATGGGACACCAGATCGAAGGCTTTTTTAAAGTCCTGATATACAATGTCAATCTCTTCTCCCTTGTCCAGGTGATATGTCGTCTGGTCATAGAAGGAGTTGAGATTGGTCAGGCAAGACCTACCCATGACAAACCCTTGCTGGCTATCCCTCGGGAGGTTGCCCTCAGCCAGTTTATCAAGAAGGGTCTCTCTGATAATTTTCTCTAAAATCTTACCAGGGATTGAGGTCAAGCTGATTGGCCTATAATTCCTGAGATCTACTTACCACCCTTTCTTAAAGATGGGTACCACATTGGCTTTTTTCCAGTCTTCAGGTACTTCACCTAAGTACCACAAGTTTTCGAATATTTTTTGCCAGTGGTTGGGCTATGATACCTGCCAGCTCCTTGAGTACTCTAGGGTATAATCTGTCAGGGCCAGTTGACTTGAAAGTGTCCAGCTTCTCAAGGTGTTCCTTTACAAGGTCTACACCAATGCTGGGTATAAATACGCCCTCACCCTGGGCATTCCATATCATGCTAAGCAGGGTGGTCCCTTTGGGCAGATGAAAGACCGATGTGGAGTACCCATTAAGCAGGTTGGCTTTTTCCTGGGTGTCGGTTATCAGCTATCCCATTTGGTTCAGCAGGGGTCCAATGTTACTCTTGCTTTTTTTCTGACTCCCTACATATCTGAAAAAGGACTTATTATCCTTGATGTGTGAAGCCAGATGGAGTTGGGTTGCAGCCTTGGCTTTCCTGGTCCGCTCCTTGCAGGCATGGACCAGTGGGGAGTACTCCTCCTTGGTGGTTATTAAAGCCTTCTATCCTTTATAAGTCTCTCTTTTTAAGTGTGGGAGGTCCTCAAGTTCCCTGCTAACCCAAGGGGGTTGCTGTGCCCTTTTGCTACCCTTCCTCCAAGATGGGAAGGACAACCCTTGTGCTGTCAGGATTGCTGTCTTGAGGAGCAACCACTCCTCTTAGACTCCTCTTCTTGTTGAATCATGGTCCCTTAGGGCCTTGAAAATGAGCCTCCTGAGCTTGTCAAAATCAGCTTTTCTAAAGTTGAGGACTTCTGCATTGCCGACTGACTTGCCAGCTTTGTGATGGATAGTGAAGGTGGTCAGCTCATGCTCACTATCACCAAGCTGCCCATCGATTCTTAGGTCACCGACTAGATCATCCCCTTTGGCCAGTACCACATCCAGCAATGCTTTACCTCATTGGCCCATAGACTTTGAGTCAGGTAGAGCTTGTCCACGCACATGAGGAAGCTTTGCAACCAATCAGATTTGGCTGAGTGCTCTTCCCATGACATGTCCGGGTAGTTAAAGCCTCCCATGAAAACCACACACTGAGAGTGTGCAGCCTCAGCCAGTTCCGTGGTGAATTCCTGGTCCAACTCCTGTTTCTGGTTTCTAGGGCATGATTTTGTGTGATTACTTGACACACAGAAAGACAGAAAGATTAAGTATCTTATTAACTCACAGGATATTTCATTCTTAAATGATGAATGTTGCATTTTTAAAAGCCCCTACAACTTTGCCAAAAAAAAGTTCAGCATTATCTACTAACTTTCATAGGCAAGGAGCCTGCTACACAATCCAAACTATACAAATGCTTCAGTAACTCTCAAGACCCTGTCCAAGTTGCTTGGAGCCAGAATGCCAAGGTACCTTCTAGTGATAGCTATGGATTTCTGCATTTGGCAAACATAGTTCTTTTACATTTATATTATGTTTATATACATTATCAATGGTAACTCAGGTTCATGACATAGCCACATATGCTTTTTCTCCTAAAACAAAGCATTCTCCTGTATCTTGAAAAACTGATAGAGAACAACAAGACAAACTTAGTCTTCTCCCTTGAACCATTGTTATTTCCCTACAAAAACCCCTACCCAAGTTAAAGTTTCTGTTCTTGTGCTTGGACCCAAACACTGCACCAGTTCCATTGGGACTTCACCTTCTCTTTCCCTGCCTTGAATACCTTCATTGATTGTGCTGGGGGCTCTGCCTGTCTCAAACCCCCCTGGACCCAAAGCTGAACAGCTTGTCTGCAATCTCCCCAAACACCTGGGAATCTTGACCAGTTCCAGCTTGTCGCTCTCTCTCTCTGAAGAGTAAATGAGGTTCAGAGAGAATATGGCAATCAGCTTGACAATAAAAGTTATTTATTGCCGGGTATATAAAACTTATAAATGACACTAGTAGTATTAGCTATACAAGGAGAGACAAACAAACAAAGCAGTTACAATATTACACAGTTTCAGTTGGGTATTTGGGGAAGTCTAGCTCAAGTTTGATCAGCAAAAGTCAGGTTTAGAGAGTTGTTCCTGGAGTGAGAGGGAGAGGGAGAGGATCCCACCCCTTGCCACCCTCCCCCGTCTTGTATTTCCCTAAAATAATTATGGTCACCCTAATTATAGCACAGTGTTTTTATGTAGCTAAAAATTCCTTAGATGCAAGTTTTTTTAACTTAACTTGGATGTACACTCTTCCCTCCTATTAATTTCTTTCATATCCAGGAGTCAAAGAGATACAGCAATATTAATTCTAAATTTTACTTGTCCATTCAGGCTGGTAGGGTAACAAGAAAAAACAACAGGTACAGTCTTTAGCGATCATATAACATACTATTTTTTCCATGGAACTCCAGCCTCATTAGTGTACAGGATGGACATGTTATTGCAGGGTTGGGGGGGGTAGGCCTCAAGGTTGTACAGTTAAGGAGACTTTTGACTCCTTCACTGTACAACCTTGTATGTACAGTGGATACCAGCCCTTTTTGTGGAAGATAGATGCATGAGGCAAGGGAATTCAGGAAGACAAAGACTGGTCTTATGGTTAAGATAGCTGAATGACTTGCCAGTATAGATTCTATTCCCACCTCTGCTGCAGAGGTCTTATGTGATACTCATCCAGTCACTTTAACCAAACTTTTCAGAGATGGTGTGGCTGGGGTGATGCCATGAGTAAAAACTTACCTGAGGGACAGGAGCTGAGAGAAGTGTGGAGTGGGTGGGACAATGCCAGGGACCAGAAGCATAGCAAGATAGGGGCTGCCACAAGAGAACACAACATGCCAGAACCCAAAGGAGAAAAGCCACAATGGGCCATGGGAGAACCAGTGCAGGCACTCGCACCAGCATGGTCCCGCTTTATGGCAGCATGCCGACGTTGGTTCACTGGCTGACCCCCTGTAGGGGAAATAAAAACCCCACTGGACAATGATCAGAAAGGACCAGAAGTGGGTCCTCCAGAAGACCCAGTGTGGCGGCAAGGTGCCACCACAGGCTCCAGAAGGGGACAGGGGAATCCCCGTGGGTCCCAAACCCCAGAAACAGAGCCCTGGCAGGGGTGACTTACCCTCTGCTGGACAGCCAGAGCAGGAGCCGGGACCATGGCCACAGCTGCAGCCACATGAGCCGGCATTACGCTGGCTGTTTAATCAGCTGTTTCCCACACGGGGAACAGCTGGACCAATTATGGCGGCCATACCGGCCACCACGGGAAAGTTGAAAAGCCCCACCGGAACCAGGGCGGAGGGAGAGCCAGAGAGAGAAAGCACTGGTGGGCAGCACGCTACAGCTGCTGAGGCTCCAGCACAGAAGAGAAGTGGCACAGCCCATGCGGCTCCCACATGGCACTCAGGGGAAACCTCTGAGCCCCCTGCAGGAGGCAGAGCAGGGGAAGCCTTCCAGCTCCCCACAGAAGGCAAGCTAAGGGAAGCCCTTGAGCTCCCTGGAGGGAGCAGGGCAGAGGAGGCATTTAAGCCCCCTGGAGGAGGCTTGGGTCAAGGGGGCAGCCCCACAGCTCTCTCCTCCCCAGGGGAATATTTCTTTTGGGGAAAAAAAAAAAGGAAAAGGGAAAATCAAAGAGCCCAGAGAAGGCGGGCTGTGCTTCAGAGCCGAAGGGAGGAGAGCCATCGGCATCCACACCAATGGGGGACCCCACCCAAAGCAAGCTGTGGGCAACCCCACAGGGGCCAAAATCCCCACTCTACAAACATGGCATCCGGTTGGCGAGTGGACAGAGTGTAGGGGAGGCAGAGCCTCGTGGAACATCACGCCAAACAATCATGACTACTGCCATTTGTTGGGAGGCCCTCCTAGGAAGATCTACACTGAACCCCCTCTCTTGATAATTTAACATCAAAGTTGTGGCAGGAGAGTTGAGGGGCCAGGCTACTCACCCAGCAGGCCATACAACATGTGAGGCACCAGACTTCACACCCAGAGTGGCCAGGATCAATCTGTAAACTCAACAAGGGTGTATGGAGGCAGCCCCAGGAGGGGGCATGCCTAGGCAACACTGTCTCAGCATCAGGCTACACACTGAATACTGAAGATAAAACAAAATATTTGAAAAGCTGCTTTTTCATGAAGACCATCCATCCTATACACTGAATATGGCAGAAATCTTACAGAGAAGATTGGGCATGATAATATAATTAAGGACATCCACAAGGATACTGAGTTAGTGTCGGCTTGACAACACTAATTCTGTCACCTCCTAACTTCAGAGTATTTGACTTCGAATCAATAATATTCTTTTAGCATAATTCTTGTGTGATATATGTAGGCTTATGCAATTACAAGTAAAAAGTCATGTCATGTGGATTAATAGGTTAGAACAGGGGTGCTCAAACTGCAGATGATGGAGATATCACATCTGTCCCACAGGGCTCCCCACAGGTCAGGAAATTTGGCAGCAGGGGAATGGTGGCTGTTAATATGGCAATCTGCCCTGCACGCCCAGTCAGAGCCAGGCTGGGCCCACTTCCCCCTGCAGCGCCTAGCCACACCCCCTTTTCTCTCATGGGCCAGGTGGAGACCAGGCCCTGTCCCCTTCAGTCCCCCTCTCCTTTGGGGCTAGGTGAAACCCCCTTCCCCACTCTAGTTCTAGGCTCAGGCCACACTGCTCCCTCTCTGTGACTAGAGGGGGCCCACTGCACTGGATTGGAACTACCATCCAGACCATGGTGGGACCAGGCACTGCCCATCCAACCTGCCAGGGGAAAAGGTTGAACAACACTGGGTAATAATAATAATAATAATAATAATAATAATAATAAATGTTAACTAATAAAGAATTCATTTTGTTCATTGGGAGTTTTATAAGAACATTTAGCTCTCCACTCTTTTTCATCTATTACCAGCTTAGAAATTCATTTCAATGACTGGCAGGAAAAGATGCAAAGAGAGAATGGTTGCAACCCCCTTTGGCTGTGTGACATATGTGCAGTGAATTCTTTGAACTCACAAGCTTGTCAGGAGAGCTCCTGCTAAATTTGGCAGTGGGCAAGCGGGTGGTGGACTAGCAACAGAAATGTCCCCCTGCTAGGTTTCCAAAGCTGCATCAAAATGGTGGTTCTAGTAGGAGCCAAGATGACAAGCCCTAGCCTTTTGCATCTGCCCATGATGACTGGCTTAAAAAATATTATTCTACATATTAAAGAGAGTACTTAAGAATCTATGAGTAGTTGTTCACATTTAATAGTGCTAGAGTTTTGTAAACAATTCTCGAAGAGAGATGAATTCATGTGATGTATCCAAAAGGTGGGCCTCTTCTAAATTGGCATGAACCCAGAAACAGTTACAAAACAGAACATATAGCAAAACAGTCCAGAGAAGTGTAAGGTTTAGTACATCCCTTATTTTTCCCATGTTGTTTCTATAAATTATCGGGGGGGGGGGAAGAGGAGAGGGGTAAGAGAAAGGCATTATTATTTAATTATTTGATTTATCTTACTAGACCTCCTCTAGACATTAAATTATAGGTAATGATAAGACCAAGATAGCTCAAGCAAACCTATTCTATTTTTTTTCAGTGAGTTTGTGTCCCAAACACTCCTTGTTATGCTTTGCCAAGGGTCTGGAAATATGTTGGAAAGCCACTATTGGAAACTGCTGTATACCTAATGCCATCTCTTATATGCAATCCTTCGAGAATTTGCTTTCACTACTGAAATGGATCTTTTCTTGTCAACTTCAGCTGAGTGGTCTGAAATTTTGGAGATCTTGAGCCAGTCACGTAACAGATCTCTTATTCTTCTGTGTTTATTCATTATTAAAAACGTAATTATACTTGAATTTCACTAATAACATTAATATTAAAGGTTTGAGTTTGCCAACATCCTTAGATCCAAGAGCTGATTGGGAATTTTTTGAAGAAATGTTTTTTCCTCAGAAAATGCCAACTTGTTGAAAACCAAAAATCTTTGCAGAAAAGTTACTGGGTTCAATTAAACTTTTGTTGGAAATGTCCCAGGTCCAGGATGGACTCTTTGGCCTAGGACAATGAGACTTGCTCCAAACTATCCAATGGATAGGCATGTGTTTTCAATATCAAGCACCCAGCTTAAGCCCTATTTAAAGTCTAAGTTCTCCAACCCACTCTAAAAAGCCAGAATCTCTCAGTCTATTTTTTTGGAGATGTTCCACTTTGTATAAGTAATTATATAGTCATGAGGTCAGAAAGAGATTGACCATAAAGCATCATGGCATATGCATGAGGGAACCTGTGATGGTGCTCTTTCCACCTCTCTGTGAAATGACGAGTGCTCTGTTTCATTCCAAAATAAAATAAAAAACAAATTTGAAAACTTCAGTCCTTTTATGAAACAGAATTCTCGTATTCCAGCTATCCCAAGTCTGTACAGCATTTACACAGTGTTTCTACAGCAATTACTAAGAACTTAGATCTTAAAATAGAGAAAGTTACTGGTATATTCTTAGAAGACAACAATGAGACTTCTGAAGAATTGCTTCACAGGCTGAGCTAGGTTTTAAGAGGTAATGGATTAGTTTTCATCTGTGATATGGTTCTGGCACCACTAGAATAGTGAGCCATAGGGGGAAAAAGCTTTCTGGGAGAAGTGGTATAAACACAAACTACTTTTCTCAATAGGAAAATTTGGAGGGGCAGCAAAAACAGCTTCTGCTACCTTCTCATAGAGCCTTCTCCACTAGCTAAGATCTAGGTAAAGACCCAAGGTAGCAGTCCCAGAGAAGATGAAGCTGAGAAAGGTGACCAGAAGGTGATGTGCTTAGAATGTTTACAGAAGTGCTATCTTGAACACTAGAGAGACATGTACAGGAAGTAGTCCTGAGGAAAGACTGCACAGCAGCAATAGTCTTCACTGCTTAGGAGTACACTGTAAAGGCTTCCCTATCAGACTGAAGCTGTGCCTATTCTTGCACCACGAAGGTGTGATCCCTTTTTGAAGGGGAAGTGGTACAAACAGGACTAGGAGGACTTTGGCGCAGCGAATGAGGAGTTTGCATAAAATTGTTGTTGGAGTGGTCTTTGCTTTTGAGAATGTTATACTCTCCAAGGGAAGGGCTTTATAGGTAGCTAAAGGACTAAATTACTTTTTTAAAATGGGAGAAACTAGTATGGAACCTGTGGGGAAACTGGGATATGGAAAAACAAAAATGAGGCAATTGAAGTGGAAAGCATCTGTGACAGGTAACTACAATATCCTTTTCAATAGGCTTTCTGCTATGCCAGTGATCTAACTGTATCTTATTTCTTTATTAGCTACTTTGGCCAGGCATCATTTATCTTTGCCAGCTTCTTGCCTTTTAAGTAATTGGTTTTGTAACAGCTTTTTGCAGGTCATTTTAAAATGATGGCTATGATGAGTTGCTGTCAGACATGTTGGCAGTGCCTTTCAAGAGGCAACAGTTTAGTAACAGCAACCAGCTCTGTCACCATGTGATCCAACTAGTTTCTTGCCAGGCTTTATTATGCTGCAATACTGCCATTGGGCTCTATCTATATGAATAGTAGATTCTCTCTCTTTTTTTCCCCTCTTCGCTTCTTATATATTTTAAATAAATGAATGAATTTGGGTAGGCTGAAATGTTGTTTGAAGGTCAGGCAAATTATACTAATTCCAGGTCCCACGTGAACTCTGTTTTATTATGTTTTTTAAAGGATACATATTACAACTTTCTTAACTGTTACAGAATATTTCTTTTGGTGATTTCACTTTGTCTAGCTAAAACTGTTAGCACTACCCAACATGCCTTTTTGTTCCCTTTTCATGAGTGCTCTCTTTTTTGTGTAGATGGGGAGTATTATTATTTCACTGCAGAAAAGGTCTTTTAAAAAGAGGGTTCTCATGCATTTTGCTCTTAGAGGTGTCACATAATACCTACTGCTCTATGAAGAGGATTCATGGAAAACTATTTCCTCAAAGTATTTCAGTTGACAAATCATTCTGTACAACACTGAATAGATCGCTCTTATTTAACACCTTTTACATTGTGTACCCTCAGGTACTTTTACAAGGGTTGCCATGTTGTGAGAGACTTCTTGCATTTTCAAGCAAAAGTCTCAGTAACACAGCTATAACTAGGTACCTCTTTTAAGATGATCAGATTTTCTGGTTACAAACCACAGTCTAGCAATTAGTCAGACAGACCCAGGCAGCACACAGGCCACAGTGGTTGACTTCCTTCTTTTCTAAGGAAGCCAGGAGCAGTGGGGAAAGGAGGGCTCCAGGAACACATGTGTCCCGCACGCATGTGTGCCCCCTTACCAGACCCGAGGCGGAGGAGGATGCAGCAGCAGCGGGGGCAGCAGCAGCTGGTCCCCCTAAGGTAAGTGGACAGAGGGACTGGATGCAGCTGAGCCAGATCTGGAGGAGAAGCCCCCCGGATCCCTATTAGCTGAGCCAATAGGGAGCCGCGCCACGCAAACAGAGCGCGCCGGCCTTTGCATCAGCGTTCGCACCGGCGGGCGAGCAGGAAGGGCCAGGAGGCAGACTCCTGCTAGTGCGGGACGAAGGCACTGCACTAAGCTAAAAACAAGCAGAAACTCCTATGACGGTGTTGATGTGGAGTGCTGCCAGGGCCCCTGCCCGAGGGGAGCAGCCTACCCGGAGCTTGTCTGAGGCCTCCACCAAGACAAAGCCCATGGGGGAGCTGGCGTCCCCCCACCCCCTGGTCTGTGGGGGTTGCCCAGCAAGGCCTGGGGGGGCAGGGATT
>NW_017728992.1:88661144-88664469 GCF_001723915.1 Gavialis gangeticus | reverse complement strand
CCATGGAGGGGCTGGCGTCCCCCCACCCCCTGGCCTGTGGGGGTTGCCCAGCAAGGCCTGGGGGGGCAGGGATTGGGGACCCCCACACCTGTCCTGCAGGTGCCTGCCTTAGGGCCCTGGAGGCGCAGGTGAGGGAGCTCCAGGAGGAGGTTAGCAGGCTGAGGGGAATCAGGGAGGAGGAGGAAGAAATTGACAGCTATTTCCTATCCCTGCAGGGCCACACACCCAATGGAGAAGCACCTTGGGAAGTGCCCTCCACTGCAGAGTGGCAGACAGTCACCTCCAGAACCAGGGCTGCTCGTAACACAGCAGTACCAGTTCCTCCAGTCCGGCTGGAGAACAGGTACGAGGCCCTGGCAACACTGGAGGGGAAGGAGGGAGAGGAGGCAACTGGAGAGGAGGCAACTCCACACTCTCCATGCTCTGAACAGGCTGAAGCTAGACTATATTGTTCACCAAACAGTTTAGTACAAGAATGAAAAGAAGTCAGGAAACAGCACTAATAAAGGGGAAGTACATCAGTCAATAAAAACATTATTTGCTAAGTCTTAGGAACCTTTGATTTGTTGCACCTGTGGATAATCTGATTCCTATCTACAGGTGATTAATGGGCCTGTCCTTAAAAACAGTCTTTGGTTTATCTCTTGAAACCATGTTTTCTACTGCTTTCTTTTCCACATCACATCTATTTTCATGTGATGGCTTCGTAGCTGCTCCTTACTTCTCTATTTGATTCAGAACATTGCTTTAAGATACCGGCATCTTTGGGCAAGTTCTACAGAAGCCAACCACTGGCACATCCAATGCCTACATGAGACAGATCCTCCTAGGGTTCTGGCAAGCCTGAGTGTGTCATAGCTTCCAGGAGCTATGAAAAGCAAATAAGCAACATACAACTTTTATATATAGAAGGCAGGCAATAAACCCAGCTGTCACCTGCAGGCATGAATACTGTACAGGTTTCCCTCGTTTTATGTGGGTCCTGCATGCACAGATTTGCTTTTATGAGATGGCCCTTTTTATACCAAAAAATCATTGTTTATGAGGTAAATTTACTCTTACGTGATTAGTGTGGTGGAAGCCTGCAGCCAGCTGCTCTGTGTGGTGCATTGTAGGAGTGACATGCACCAAAATATAATCTGTGTGGATCTGTGCTCCTTACTCGTTGTCTGCGACACGCGTTTCTGTAGTTGCCATGCCCATTATGATAGTGCTCTGTGCTTGCATTACTGTCTACTGTTGGTGAATACCAAAATGTTCTTGTACAAGTGGTAGAAATAGGGCTGGGGGTCAGTACTGTCGAGGTCTTGGAATGTATCCCTATTTGTTGCATTGTAAAGTGGGTTCCCTTTATGCGAATTTGAGTTATGCGCCATTTTCCAGGAATGCATGTACAGCATAAAGTGATGGAAACCTATATTATGTTTGTGCATCTCATTTTTATATAAGTGAACATTATTCTTAACCTTGACTCCATTTAGTAGGCTGGAGGCTGGACCAGTCTTGTGAGCAATCTGAAGACTGACCCGCAATTGTACTATGGAGAGAGGGTAGGAGGGGAAGCAGCTTATCAAAGTGCACTCTGTTTCTTCTTTGTGTCCCGTCACTGAGGAATTGCTGTCTGAATGCCTTGGAAACTGGAAGGATTCCAGAGCAGTCAGACAGCACATTCCCCGAGACACAACTATGGAATTTGCTGAGTTTTGTTAGTATAAAAAAGAATAGAATCGTAGAATCAAAGGGCCGGAAGGGACCTGTAAGATCATCAAGTCCGGTCCCCTGCCAGGGGCAGGAGGTTATTGGGCTCAAATGAACTCAATGAGGTGCTTGTCCTTTTGAAAACCTCCAAGGATGGTGACTGCACCACCTCTGCTGGGAGTGTGATCCCAGATACTGGATAACCTTACAGAAAATAAGTTTTTCCTAAAGTCCAACCTAAAAATTTTCTCAATTAGCTTGTGCATTATTCTCAGTGACCTTGTCCTCCCTGGGGGTGCCTTTCTGAAGAGTTGGTCCCCTAGATCTTGGTGTTCACCCTTGGCATACTTGTAGGTGGCTATCAAGTCACCTCTCAGTCTTCTCTTGCTCAGACTGAACAAATCCAGTTGTTCAGTCTGAGCCCCTAATCATTTGGGTGGCCTTTCTGTGTACCATTTCAAGCTTATCCACATCCTTCCTGAAGTGCAGTGCCTAGAACTGGACACAGTACTCCAGTTGTGGCCTCACCAACACGGAATAGAGGGGAAGGAGCACCTCTCTGGATCCGTTCGCAACACATCGGCTGATATATGCCAGAGTTATTTGCCCTGCCAGTGACTTCATTGCACTGTTGGCTCCTATTCATCTTCTGGTTTGACTCCGAGGCTCTAGGCTTTTCCAGTGTCTGGAGCTCCAATCTGAAGCCAGGCCCCAAGGCAAGGCCACCAGCCTCACAGCCGGGGGGGCCACAAGTTCAAGGCCAGGGGACAGCCCTGAACATGCCCCCTCCCAGACCAAAAAAACAAAAAAGTCGCACCCCAAGTGCACCAGGCCTCCCCAACCTTTCAAGATTGTGCCTTCAGGCGCTGGTGTCACCCCAAAGTCCTGTTTTGCTCTTTGCTTCACTGGCACCTGGGCTCAAACACTGATCCCTGGGGGACACCACTGGAGACAGCCCTCCAGGATGAGGCCATCCCATCAATTACAACTCCCTGGGATTGGCCTCTGAGCCAATTGCCGACCCACCTCATAGACTATAGACATAGATTGTCCTCTGAGCCAATTGCCAACCCACCTGTAGACTGGTCTAGGCCGGTACCCTCTAGTTTAATTGAAAGGATCTCATGGGAGACAGTATCAAAGGCATAGGTAAATGATGTCTACCTCATGTCCCTTGTCCAGCTGGTTAGTTACTTGGTCATAAAAGGACACCATGTTTGTTAGGCATGACCTACCCTTGACAAAGCCATATGCCTTGCTTCCTAATAACCCACAGTTACAAGCTTGTGGTTGATGGACTTCTTGACAATTTTTTCAAATATTTTTCCCAGGACCAAAGCTAGGCTGACTGGTCTGTAGTTTGCAGGGTCATCCCTCTTCCCTTTCTTCAAAATGGGTACCATGTTAGTCCTCTTCCGGTCATTCAGAGCCACTCCAGTCATTCAAGACCATGGCTCTTCAAGCAGCTTTGCCAGAGGCCCTGCTATGAGCTCAGCCAGTTCTTTCAGGACTCTTGGATACAGGTCATCTGGGTCAGCGGACTAGAAAACATCCAAAAGTTCTAATAGTACCCTCACCTATTCAGAACTGATTTCATAGTTTCATAGTTAGTAGGGTCGGAAGGGAC
>NW_017728992.1:88659674-88661133 GCF_001723915.1 Gavialis gangeticus | reverse complement strand
GGTCCCTCCCGACTCATTGATTCTATGATTCTATGATTCTTAAGCAGGAGGCTGCCCATTTACTGCCTCAATGCAGGGGGGTGCTATCTGTGGCTCCTTTCCTCCTCTACACCACAGCCCAAGCCTCGCAGATGGTATTCGCATCGTTTGGGTCTGGGCCTTATTCTACTCTGGCTCCCTTGTCCTCCCCAGGCTCTCTGCGGCCCCGTCCTGCTCCGCACCTCCACTGGCGCTCGGGCTCTCCATAGCCCTGTCTCATTCCATGCCCCACTGGGCGTTCGTCAATGCTGCCCCCTCTGTGGGGCCTCTCACTGCCCCCTCTGTGGGGCTGGGGTCTCCACATTGCCATGGGTCCCCTATGAGGCCTCCTCCAACCCCTGATAGCCTCACCCAAAACCTTCAGTTCTAAACAGCAAACACACAACACAAGCCCCTGGGCTATAACATAAAATCTAAGCTGCCTGGCTAAAACATCATTCAATCCCTACCAGGGAGTTCTCCACCCCATAACAGCAATCCAGAGCTGCACGTTCAGTCAGGCTTCTCCCCTTGCTTGCTCTGGCAGAGCTCCTTTTCCTTTGGCTGCTAGCAGGGAACTGCCAGCCTGGCCTCTGGGCTTTAAATGTTAGCCAGGCCCTGCCCCTTCTGGTCAGCTAACCGCTGGCAGGTGTGGGTCACCAGCTAACTCTGGTTGCCCTGGCAACCAGCAGATGGGGCTCCTCACTCACTGCTAGGGCTCTTCCCTAGCAGTTTCCCCTCTTTTCAAGGAGCAGGGCACCTAAGTGCTCTGCAGCACACCTCCCCCCTTAAGATTCTGACTCACCAGGACGAGTCTCCACATTTTCAGGTACCGCCGCTGTTCTGGACTTCTCTTGGCCCTTCTTCGGTCACCTGACAACTCAGGAATGGGAGGCGGAGGTTTTCAGGTGCCTCCTACTCACCTTTTCCCCAAGGTCACACCATGTGGGATTTGTTGGGAGTTACCCCACCACAGGTAGTCCCCCCTACATTAGCCAGCTTGGTAGGGTCTCACTTAGGCCTGTAGGGCCCCAGGCTTGGTGTATCCTTCCAGCCAAGATGGCAAATGCTGTATCGTAGCCATGGGGGTCCACCTGTCCGATGCTCCTCTATCTTTTTCTCCTCTCCCTTTATAAGGCCTTGACCTTCCTTCTCCTGTCACCTGATGGGCTGGCCATGACTGGAAGGGTCTGTACTTAGGGGGGGTCGTCCTGTCTCCTAGTAACAGGGTTAGGATTCCCTGTTACAGAGGCCTATAGTATACTCCTACCATCAGGTCCCCCTCACCTGAGCCTCCTTGTATCTTGACCCTCAGGGTCTCAAGGGACCTCTCCCTGCAACCAAATATGACCTGTAGGGAGGGGTACTGATTTTTCACATAGAAGTCCACACCTCCTCCCTTCTTCCCCACCTGATCTTTCCTATAGAGGGCTATAGCCCT
>NW_017728992.1:88648626-88654674 GCF_001723915.1 Gavialis gangeticus | reverse complement strand
CTTCTCCTGTCACCTGATGGGCTGGCCATGACTGGAAGGGTCTGTACTTAGGGGGGGTCGTCCTGTCTCCTAGTAACAGGGTTAGGATTCCCTGTTACAGAGGCCTATAGTATACTCCTACCATCAGGTCCCCCTCACCTGAGCCTCCTTGTATCTTGACCCTCAGGGTCTCAAGGGACCTCTCCCTGCAACCAAATATGACCTGTAGGGAGGGGTACTGATTTTTCACATAGAAGTCCACACCTCCTCCCTTCTTCCCCACCTGATCTTTCCTATAGAGGGCTATAGCCCTCAATGTCCACTGCCCAGGCATATGTATCATCCCACCATGTCTCCATCAACCCAATGTGGTCAAATTCCTCATCTGCCAGAATAAATGCCAGTTTGTCCTGTTTGTTGCCCATGCTTCTAGTGTTCCCATAAAGACACCTGAGTTCACTCCTAGTTGCCTCAGGTTTACTGTCCCACTTCAAGTGCCTCAGGGCATTTGTACTCATCTGGATATCCCCTACTTTAAAGTCCTTCCTTGGGTCACTTTGGCTGGAGGATTTGTGTACAGCAGTGGAAGCTACCCTCTCTCCCCTGGACATACCTAGCTTAAAGCCCCCCTCAGCAAGTCGATAATTCTCATAGAGAAGGGCTTCTTACCCTCTGCCCATGAGGTAAATACTGTCTTTAGAACATAGACCACTGCTGTTTATCTAGACCAGTGCCATTGTTGAGCTCAATAAAATGATCTCAATTAAATGAGAAAGAAAGCTTAGGTCTATGACATACATATTTTTGAAAAGTAGAAAAACAGGCATGGATGTTAGCTAGCTTGTAAGGTCTGTTAATTGTGTCTCTGTCCCGGTGATAATCACCACTCTGCAGGTACCCATTACTCTCTGTCACTACCATACTATATATGTGCAGAGCTGAGTCTGAATTTTTCAGAGCAAGTGTAAGTGTATCATGTTTGATCTTTTCCAAAAACAACATAAAATGATTGTGTGCAAACAATGTAACGACAAGTTCAGCACTCATGAACAATGGAAAGCACATTTATGTCTATTCGGCATTTCATAGTTTAATGCTAGATGCAAGACAGGAACAAAACATAAATAAGACTAGAACTGAGGAATTCCAGAAGCATCATTTTGGAGGCAGCATTTAAGAGCATGTATTCAAGAGCATGATTACTACTAGTTGACAGATACATTGTACAATGAAAATAAAATAACTGGAGCCTACATGCTTATGGATTTTAAAGTCCATTACCAGCTGACGCACAAGGATTGAATAATAAAATCATAGAAAACTAGGGTTGGAATGGACCTCAGGAGGCCATCTAGTCTAATCCCCTGCTCAAAGCAGGACCATCCCCAAATAGATCATCACAGCCAAGGCTTTGTCTAGCCAGGTTCTTAACCTCCAAGGATGGAGGCTCCACAATCTCTCTGGGTAGCCTGTTCCAGTGCTTTATGATCCTCCTCATGAGAAAGTTTTTCCTAATATCTAACCTAAACTTCTTGCTACAACTCTAAGATCATTGCTCCTTGTTTTGTCATGTGCCATCACTGAGAACAGTCTAGCTCCATCCTCTTTTGAACCCCCCCCCCCTTCAGGTAGCTGAAGGCTGCTATCAAATCCACTCTCAGTCTTCTCTTCTCTAGACTAAATTAGCCCAGTTTCCTCAGCCTCTCCCAAACCATTTTTGTTGCCCTCTGCTGGAATCTCTCCAATTTGTCTAGATCCTTTCTGTAGTGGGAGGCCCAAAACTGGAAACAATACTCCAAATGTGGCCACACCAGTGCCAAATAAAGGGAAATAATTACTTCACTCAATCTGCTGGCAATGGTTCTACCAATGCAGCCCACCATACCATTAGCTCTCTTCACAACAAGAGCAAACTGTTGGCTCATATTCAGCTTATTGTCCACTCTAACTTTGCACTTCTTATTGAACCTCATGAGATTTCTTTTGGTCTGCTTTCTCAAATTTGTCAAAGTCTTTCTGAAACCTATCCCTACCCTTCAGTTTATCTACTGCTTCCCTGCAGCTTGGTATCATCTGCAAACATGCTAAGAGGGCACTCCATCCCATCTACCAGGTCATTGATGAAAATATTGGACAAACTGGACCCAGGACCGACCCTTGAGGCACTCCACTTGATGCTGGCTGCCGACTGGACATCAAGCCATTGATTATTACCCTCTGAGCCTGTCAATCCAGCCAGGTTTCAATCCACATTATAGTCTATTCATCCAACTTGTATTTCTTTAGCTTGCTTATGAAAATGTTGTGGGAGACCACATCAAAAGCCTTGCTAAAGTCAAGTTATATCACATCTGCTGCTCCCCCTGCATCCACAGAGCCAGGCATCTCATTATAGAAGGCAATCAGGGTGGTCAGACATGACTTGCCTTCCATGAATCCATGCTGACTGTTCCTAATCACCTTTGTCTCCTCCAAATAGTTAGAAATGGATTCCTTGAGGACCTGATTCATGATTTTTTACAGGAACTGAGGTGAAACTGACCAGCCTGTAGTTCCCTGGATCTTCGTTTTTCCCTTTCTTAAATATGGGCACTATGTTTACCCTTTTCCAATCATCTGAGACCTCTCCTGATCACAATGAGCTTTCAAAGATGATGGCCAGTGGCTCTTGAATCACATCAGCCAACCTCTTGAGCACACTTGGGTGTATCCCATCCAGCCCCATGGACTTGTATGTCCAGCTTTTCTAAATAGTCCTTTACCTGTTCTTTCACCACTGTTGGCTGCTCACCTCCTCCCCTAACTGTTCTGCCAGGTACAGTAGTTTGGGAACTTACCTTGTCTGTGAAGACTGAGGTGAAAAAGGCATTGAGTACTTCAGACTTTTCTGCATCCTTTGTTACTAGATTGCCTCCCCTATTCAGGAAGGGACCCACACTTTCCCAGATCTTCCTCTTGTTACTGTCATACTTGTAAAAACTCTTCTTGTTACCCTTCACATTCCTTGCTAGCTGCAACTCCAACTGCACTTTGGCCTTCCTGACTTAAACCCTGCATGCCTGAGCCATACTCTTATACTCCTCTCCAGTTTTTGTCCAAGTTTCCACTTCTTATAAGCTTCCTTTTTGTAATTTAGTTTACTGTAGTGTTCCCTGATAAGCCAAGATGGTCTTCTCTCATACTTGCTAGTCTTCCTACACATGGGGATGGTTTGTTCCTGCACTCTCAGTAAGGCTTCTTTAAAATACAGCCAGCTCTCCTGGACTCCTCTCCCTCTCAGACTGGCTTCCTAAGGGATCCTGCCCATGAGTTCCCTAAGTGAGTCAAAGTCTGCTTCTCTGAAGTCCAGGGTCCTTACTCTGTTGCTGTCTTACTCTGCTGCTCTTCATCTTTCCTTTTCTTTCCTCAGGATAGTGAACTCAATCATCACATGGTTGCTGCCACCCAATTTGCCATCTACTAGTACATTCCCCACCAATTCTTCCTTGTTTGTGAGCAGCAGGTCACAAACTCCACCACGAACAATTTAGGCAGAACATAAGAAAGAACTTCTTTACTGTCTGAGCCACCAAGGTTTGGAATAGACTGCCACCAGAGGCTGTTCAAGCACCCACTTTGAACACCTTCAAGACACATTTGGATGCTTATCTTGCTGGGATCCTATGATCCCTGCTGACTTCCTGCCCCTGGGGCAGGGGACCAGACCCCTGGGGCAGGGGACCAGACTCTTCCGAGGTCCCTTCCAGCCCAAATGTCTAAGAAATCTAACCCCCAGAAAGTTTAAATGCAAGCATAAAGGTTACTGCTCTTATTCAAGTTAAAATTTCACCTATGGTAAGCTGTTCTTAGCTAATAGAGCTCTGGAGGGATAAAGTGAGCATAAGTTTCGGGTGTAGGGGAGGTGGAGCCCCACAGGCGACCGCCAGAGAGATCCCATGCTGCAGAAGTACCCCAAGTAGTCACTCCACCACTGGGGTAACATTCAAAGTCATGGCAGGAAAGATTGGGGGAGGACACTCTGGGAGCAAACACCTACCCGACGGCATACCAGAAATTGTGGGGTGAACACCAGCGGCCACTCAGGCCAAGGCCACACATGACTGGATGTTCGAGGCCCGGTGGTCACAAACTCAAAAAAGGAATTCTATAGGAAGTGGAAACTTGGTCATAATATTAGGAAAGAGTATTAAGAGTATCACATGGGCATGCAGGGAGAAAATTAGGAAGGCCAAGGCACAATTTGAGATGCAGCTGACAAGGGACATAAAAAGGCAATAAAAAGTGATCTACAGGTAGGTCAAAAGTAAGAGGAAGACCAAATAAACCATAGGTCCTTTACAGAATGCAGAAGGCAATAAAGTTGCAGATGATGCAGAGAAGGCTGAAGTTTTTAATGCCTTTTTTGCTTCAGTTTTTTTACAAATAAGGGCAGCTACCAGATGATGTATACAGTTGGCAGCAGAGCTAGGAAAAGAGAGAATGGCAGAAGAAAGTAAGGGCAGAACAGATTAGGGATTACGTAGCAATATTAGATGGTTTCAAGCACCTGAGGGTACTGAAGAAATTGGCTGAAGTCATTTCAGAGCCACTGGCTATCTCCTTTGAGAACTCGTGGAGGTTGGGTGAGGTCCCAGATGACTGGAAAAGAGAAAATAGAGTGCTCATCTTTAAGACAGGGAAGAAGTAGGATCTAGGGAATTACAGGCCAGTTAACCTGACCTTAATGCTTGGAAAGATCATGGAGCAAGTACTCAAGGAATCCATTGTAAAGCACCAAGATGATCAAGAATAGCCAGCATGGATTCACCAAATGCAAGTTACGCCTGACCAACCTGATTTCCTTCTATAACTAGGTGACAGGATCTGTGGATGATGAGAGAGCAGTGGATATGATATACCTTGACTTTAGAAGGCTTTTGACACCATCTCCCACAACATTGTCATTAACAAGCTATAGAAATATAGAGTAGATGAAAGTACTGTAAGGTGGATACATAACCAGTTAGATCACCATACTCACCAAGTAGTCCTCACTGGCTCAGTGTCTACTTGGAGGAGGTATCAAGGCAGGTTCCCCAGGGTCTGTCCTGTGTCCATTATTAACATCTTCATTAATGATTTGGATTATTTGAGCACATGCTTAGCAAATTTGTGGCTGACACCAAGTTGGGTGGAATGACAGATGATTCAGAGGATAGGACTAGGATCCAGAATGACATAGATAGACTAGAGAACTATGATCTGCAATCAGTCAGATGAAATTCAAGAAGGACAAGTGCAAAGTCATGCACTTGGAACTAAATAACTGCATGCACAAATACAAACAGGGGAATGACTGGCTAGGGTGCAGAGAAGGACCTGAGGGTGATGGTAGACCATAAGTTGAATATGAGCCAACAGTGTGCTCTTGCTGCCAAAAAAAAGCCAATATCGTATTGGATTGTATTAATAGAAGTGTCACTTTCAAAATCAAGGAAAGTTTCCCAGGCTTTCCTCTCTAGTTTTCCTCTCTATTCAGCACTGATGAGGCCCCACCTGGATTACATTGTTCAGTTTTGGGCCCCTCACTTAAAAAAGGATATGGACAGCTGGGAAAGAGTCCAGTACAGAGCAAGAAAGATGATTATAGCCCTGGAAGATGAGACTTACGAAGAAAGGCTGAAAGAGCTAGGGTTATTTAGTTTGGAGAAGAGAAGACCAAGGGGATGTAATGCAGGTAGAGTCAGCACTGCTTGCCTGCTACCTTCTCCCTGCACCTCCCACTCCTCGCCTGCCATGACTTTGATGTTATTAGGTGTTGGGGAGTCCTCAGACCAGAAGCAGCCTTCATGGGTAGTCTGGCCTGTTCAATCAGACCAGTCGCCCTACCTGATTCCTTGTTGTACACCATACTCACACAGAGTTCCCCTTTGACAAAGTTGCCCTCGTGGATCTCTGAGGGCTTTTTGGGGCTCCAGCTATCAAACCTAAACTCCCTTTTTCTCTCTAGCCATGCCCACCTTGGACCACTGGAAAAGACCTCAGCCTCTTTGTTATAGGCCTGTCCTCAACAGTAGTTCCCCCCCCCCC
>NW_017728992.1:88640271-88648560 GCF_001723915.1 Gavialis gangeticus | reverse complement strand
CCCCCCCCCCCCACACACACACACACATTTGGGCTCTGTCTTGGAGTGCAAGAGTCTGCCTCTTGGCTTAGGGTTGTCTTCTAGCTCCCATAGCAAAGAAAGGGATCCCACCCCTGTAGTTGCAACCCAGTCCTCCAGTTTGTTGGAGTAGATGCTGTATGGCCTAGGCCCTTGCTGGCCTGTCTTATCAGAGGATGATATCAGAATGAGGGATCAACACTATCACAGTCACTCTCCAGTGCTGTCTCTCTCACCTGCCATGTCTTTGATCTTCTTACAAGTTGGGAGCTGGTTATGCTGGGTGATAGGTCTGGGCCTGTTGGAGGATTTTTTTTCATGGGGCTCTGCCTCCCCTATACCCCACCCTTAGCACTTCCTAGGTGTCATCTGAATTATTCTTTTGGGAAATGACCCCCTTGTGACAAGTATAGCAGCCTTTCTTAGGCTGCTGGGATCCTGGCCAGGCCCTTCTAATTGATTTCCTAGAATCAATCCTATTTTTGGTCCGCCCTCCATTCAGGGCTCATCCCCCTTGTGTTAATTGACTAATAGCCTTCCAAAGTAAAGCAACTTAAATCAATTCACTTGCTTCACTAAGCCTCTTTGAAGGTGCATCAGGTGATGCCATGCAGGATTGACACCCTCTACCAATTCCCTAGCAGTCCCAAAGGGACAGTTCACTTAAACCTGCACATTGGTCGAGACTTGATCCCCCTGATCTGTCAGCCCATTTAGCAGTCCAAAAATGAAAATCAACTTAAGTCCTCCTATTCATTTTGGGGTTGATTCCCCCACCTCTCCCTAGTATCAATCATTTTGGAATCCTCAACAAAAAAAAAAAATGAAGAAAAATCAACTTAAGTTCTCATCTTCATTCACAATTGATTCCCCTCTATTAATTTACCTTAGCAGTCCTGGAACAGAAATTAATTTAAAAATGGAACTCATGTCAGCTGGCTTGATTTCCCTGCTCATGGTGGGTTCGTGATCCCAAGCCATACACCCTCCATCTCCTGGGGTATGTACTTCCACTCAGGGCTTGACTCCTGCTCCCAGCAAGTCACCCCAGCAGTCTGCTGGTGTTCTCCATGCTTGTGGATGGTCCCCCAACCACATGTGCCTATAGCTACATGCCCCTTTCCTGCAGATGGCTACAGGCTGGCACCTACAGGAGAGTCCTCCAGTGTCTTTTATTCTTGGACTCTGTGGTCTCTTGCTGGCTGCCCCTCTCTGGGGCAAGAAGTACTGCTCTGATCAGGCTTCCAAGCTGCCAATCCAGACAAAGCACTCACTGCAGAAACACAGTGAGTTGCTCTGGGCTCCAGCTGTGATCTTTCTCCCACCTAAGGTAACTGTAGAGTGACTGTAATCCCCAGAACCTCCTCTACACATGGAGCTTCTCAATTCACAAGTTTGGACTTATGAGCTCTCACACAGTTCACCAGCCCAAACCAAACCAAAAAATACAAGCCATCTGCTTCACAAAAATCAAGCAGTCTCCATCCTTAGGTAAATGCACCCCATGGGCTTACCTGCTTAAGAGTCTTTCTCCCCTCCCAGTTTCCCTGGGAAGCATGTGTCTGCCCACCTTTGGCAGCACACACACTCTCCAGAACTCCCCTCCCCCCTGCTGCCCTTGTATAGCCCAATGCTGGTTTTAAATCCCCTAACCCAGCCTTCTTCTGGGTCTGCTGCACCCAGCAACCAGATGCAGGCCATCATTTGTTAGCTACCTGTCTTTATCAGTCCTGGGCTCAGTCCACTTGCACTGCTACCCTTAACTGCCTGTCCTCTCAAACCTCACCAGTAACAGGGGTTCCCTGTTACAGGTGGGATTTTATAACAGTCTTCAAATACCTGAATAGCAATTATAGAGAGAATGGAGATGGGCTTTTCTCTGTGGCCATAGGGGACAGGATTAGGAACAATGGCCTCAAGATGAAGCAGAGGAAATTTAGGCTGGAGATTAAGAACTTTCTGATTTATGAGGGATGAGCAGGCTGGAACAGGCTACCTAGAGGAGTTGTAGAATCTCCATCTTTGGAAACTTTCAAAAGCAAGTTACACAAGCTGAGATGGTTTAATCAGGGACGATCCTGCCTTGAGCAGAGGGCTGGACTAGATGACCTTGTGAGATCCCTTTCAACATTACTTTCCTATGATTCTAAGAATAAGGCCAGGCCCTTACACTGGAATATGCTTAAAAGTTTCTATGATGTGAGAAATGTTTCCCCACTCACTAAATTTTCACGAGATTATACTGAGCATAGCAATCCAATTCGTCTCAGAAATTGAAAAAAAAATCTATTTACATATACTTTTTGTATAGGTTCATGATACTTGACTTTGATCTTCCTTAGTCTCATTAAGATCCCTGCTAAAAGAAAGAATATGAAAAAGGGTATATAAAATATATATGCGCTCTGAGTCTTTCAGTCCCCCCCCAATCTAAACTGCCCCATCTATAGCATATTCACATTCTTTTAATTCTACCCTATTTAGACCTAATGGGGACACTGAAGCAAGGAAGGAAATCTGTTACTTTTCCTAATGCTGTTTACAATCTTGTTGTATTTTTCAGATAAGAATGCCATTGTTTATACTCTATTTAACATATAGATACTAAGAAAACTTTCCAAAATCAAACTTTTTTCAGCACCTAATGGAAAAATGTGTGTGAATCCAAGTGTGAGGTAAGTAAAAACAATGATCTGTGTTGAGCGTAAGAGTAGGTTTGCTGTACATTTTTTCCATCAATGAGAAAAACAAACAAACTGCAGGCAAGTCCACTTCCATAAAAGTATATTGTTTCACCTCACTGCACCATACCATCTGGGGAGGGAAGAAAGGGAACAGGAGCATTCTGGGAAGAATTGAGAATCAGCTTTCAAATTCTGATATGCTAGCTTGCACGTAGACAGCCAGCAATGCTATATCTCTGCCAGATTCTTACTGGCTCATCTTGTACTGTAGATAACGATCAGACCATTGATTTGCTTGAATTGTTTTACACCTCCCCTGTTCCTGGGGCATATTGCATAGCTTGGTTTCAAAAGCAGTCAGCTAAGGTTCATAATGGGCTAGTCACAGAACTAAGACAGGGGGGTGCCTTACTAGTCATCAACCCATTTTTGCCTTGATCTTTGAACTGATGTAGTATATCTAAATCCACTGGCAGTAAACACCTATAAAGGATCAAGATACTATGTTGTGTAAACCCCTTATGTCTTTGCTTGCTTAGCGCCTTTGGAGCTATTGACAGCACTTGGACTAACAGAAAACAGATTTCTCCATCTTGTGCCTCCATCCAGAACATTCCTCTCACTCAACTAGATTTCATCTGATTACTTTTTCTTTAAATGAACCAGTCCTCCAGGGTTTTTTCTCCTTGCAGATGTGTCCTTGAAATCTCTAAGAAAAGGTTATATATATGTACTTATTGCACTTTGAACCAGATTCTGACATTAGTTGTACAGATAACTGAGTAACTAGCCTGGCCACATTTTACTCCAGGATTACATCAGAGTCACTCAGAATCTGGCCCTTCTAATTGTATCCAGTTTTACATGTATTAGTATGAATACTTTCATACATAAATGCCACAGTTATAATGCAACCAGTATCTGCTTTCAAGTCGTACACGCTGTACCATTTTGTTGTACGTGAATAGTAGATAACATTTTGCTCTGTCAGAGTGATTTTTATCCATTGATCACTTCTCAAACAAGCTTTACAAGTGGTTACCATGGCTGTGTGCACAAGGTAGTAAAATATCTTATCCAAGGGCACACAACAATTTAGTTTACTTTTTCTTTTTTGGAGAGAATGTTTTTGGACATCAGATTAAAGCACTACATACTTTAGTTTCTCTGAGTTGTAACTCTAACTGGACCTGGAAGGTCTCCCAAAATCACTTTACAGAACTCCATTGAGGACAGCTGTGCACCACTCCTCTGTGGTTAAACAGAAAACAATTCCTTCTTGAAGAATACACCAGGATAAGGATACTAGAGAAAGGTACAGAACTGACAAGTCACCTGCACTATGAGGGCTGAGCTAGTTATTAGATCACAGCAAATCCAGCAAAACCACACATGGAAAGAATACATTTTTTACTAATGCATAAAAATGCCTCAAAACAAATTGAGGGGCTATGAACTAATGTGCACATTAAATAATCTTCTCACTCAATGAACAGTTTGAGAGAGATGAACTGGGCAACCTAATCAATCTTTTGTCTTAATCTGTTACAGTTGTACATTACTCACTATT
The DNA here is from genome assembly GCF_001723915.1 of Gavialis gangeticus. Classification (NCBI taxonomy): domain Eukaryota; kingdom Metazoa; phylum Chordata; order Crocodylia; family Gavialidae; genus Gavialis; species Gavialis gangeticus. The sequence continues at coordinate 88,644,288 of NW_017728992.1, read as the reverse complement.
TTTAAAGGGCGATGTAGACTGCAAATTTACCATGCCAAGCAGTGGCATCCCCAAACATGCCAGTTTTGCACAGGCTAAATCCTGAACTGGAAGCTGTGTAGACACCTCCTGAACCATGCAAAAGTTGTACCACTGCTACTGATTCTGGAACAAACTTGGGTCGCTACTGCCTGTCACTAAGTTTGCAGCATAGACATGTTCAGTGAGTGCCAGTCCCACTTGTAATCAGTGGTATTCAGATGCCTAACTTCCTTTGGCACTAAAAAACATAAACACTTACATAAACACATTTTTTCAAATCAAGCTGCATATATACATTAACTTTTGAGGTGTTAATATGAAAATTCCTTCTGATTCCTTGACAGTGTACATAATTTATTATTTTCAACATAGTGCTTGATTTAGTCTCTAAGGGCATATGTACATGTGCTCTGCGGTGGACAGGGTGGGGGGGTGGCATGTTAATTAGAGCATCTCTCAGGAGCCACTCTAATTAAAATGCCTTCAGTGTCTCATGTATTTAGCATCCCACACATCAAAATAGCAGCGGGGGCACTTTAACTGAAGTCCGTTTGATGACCTTTAGTTAAAGCGCTCCCAGCACCATTTCAAATGCAGGGGCACTGAATACACATGACACCGAGGCTGCTGGAGCATTCTAATTAGAATACGTTGGAGCAGGCTGTGGGCATGTGTATAGGTGCCCTACAAGCTTATTTTTTTCTGTTGACTTATTGACTTGCAGACTGGCACTTATAAAATATCTGCCAGGCCACTTGGTTAGCACCCAGGAACTGAAGCATTAAGAACACCTGAAAGAGGGAGTATATTTTTCCTTTCACTGCTTCCAAGAAAAATCATGGTTCCATTAAAAAAAAAAAACCCAAAAAAACCCACACCAAACCCATTGAATATTCATTAATCCAAAATACAAAGTGAATTTCTGGCTCTTCCTATGCAGGTGCAGGCATCGGGCATACTCAGGACACCTGCAAATTAACATAATACTAACACAGGCATACCCCAGTGCTGTATTTTGCGGGGCTAGCTAGTGGGCCCAGCAGGGTTTCATGTGCTCAAAGAGGCCTAGCCAGCTACTTTGTGTACACAGTCAGGTCTATATCATTCTTGCCGGCATTTGGCAGTAAGCTCCATTCTGGGACTTTAATGTAGAAAACTATGAAACCTGCTTCTGCGTTATTCCCAGAGGCAACCTGCATATCTGCTTACATCTGAATGGCTCAGTAGTCTACTACACTTTTCAATTAGCTCTTGTTACAAATCTGTAGCACTTTGCTGGAGAACAAGGCTATGGTCTGTCCCTTTATTTGTAATGAAAATAAAATGTGAAATGAAAATCCTGCAAAGAAATAGATATGCATGCTAACTGTACAATGTCTTGCCTGGGAAGGAGTAGCTATAAAAAGTAGGAAGCATTCAAGCCTAGAGAGCAAAGTCCTCTAAAAAGAGTGTTCAAAAACACAAGTCACCCAGTAGCCAGTAATAAGTGTATGTTAGATTCACAAGGAGGTTAAATTACTAGAGCAATATAACATCCAAGAAGCCAAAGACTCATTTTATACTGTGCCAGAAGTACTAAACATTTCAGAGTGTTGGACCACTATGCAGATGTGTAAGTGGGGCTGGTTGAAAGATATGACAAATAACATCAGAAGTTATTTGTTATAACACTAGTTTTATTCAAACCTTGCAATACAGAATTCAGAATTTTCTTAGTTACACACTATTCCAATTAGAGAAGCCTGAGAACCAAAACCTGGAATTTTTTCTTTTGTTTTTTGAAGTTCAAAAAGGAAGAATAATATTGTCAAGTAAATATTCACTTTGAGGCTCAGGACTAAACTGTTTATCTTCCTTCCCATCCACCCACACAAATGATCAGAAAACTTCCTCTGTAGATGGACAAAATTATTCACCATTGCCAATATAGTATTATGAGGTAATTTCACAAATTTAGCTACCATTCTGTGGTAAGAATAATTTGAAATTCAAATAAATTGCAATAGACATATGGGCTAGGGACAGACATTCAAAAAGCCTGAGCCTGAATTGATTCAGTCTTTGCAGGTTAGTCTAACCTGTGTAGATTGAACTGATTTGCAAGTGAATAGACATTCACTTTGATTCTGGAAATGCAGGCAGTGGCTCAGCTTAGAAGTGACGGGGCGGGGGGACATGCTAGAGGGAGTCCTCTCTTCCCTTCCACAGCAGCCACAAGGCTGGAGGGAAGCTGACCTGGGGGGCATAGCCAGCCTCCCTGGCCCCACCAGGATGCTAAATATAATTGGGGAGGAGTTTAAACCCCTACCCTGACATGCAGGGACTGCCACCAGGGTGTGCCTGAAGAGGGAGGGGGGAGCAGCCCTTACTAGGCTTGTCCCTAAAACGGGAGAGAGAGGGGAATTAAACTCCCCTGTCTCCCCTGTTGGGCACAGGCATGGGGACCCCAGGTAGAATCTTCCCGGCTTTCCCCCACCACTGGCCACTCACATGGCAGGGAGCCTAGCCAGAGCCAGCTGGCATGGTCCCGCTATCAGTCCAGAGCTGGGGCTACAGAGCTGAGCAAAACCAGCCTACAGACACTGCTGAGTGCAGCCACAGAGGGGCCCTACCCAGAAGGCTGCAGCTAATGCTGGGGCCATAAGAGCTGTGCAGCCGCATTGCTCCTGGCTCCCTGTGCCCAGGCCAGGCAGGGATGTCAGGGAGCTGCAGCTGGCTGGGAAGAGCCCAGAGGAGCTAACCCAGGCCAGGCCATGGGGGCAGGACCATTTCCAGCTGGCTGCAGCTCTATGACAGCCCTGCCTGGTGGCACAATTGGCAACTGCCTGAGATGCCTTGGAGGTGTCCTGGGCGCAGAGCCCAGATCCTGGCAGTCACAAACCATAGGGGCTTGTGTGCCCATAGCCACTACTGCTGTGCCCCCTGTCCCCATGTGGCTTAGTTTGCAATGAAGCTACTTGTAGTGTTGCAGCCTTTAATCTCGACTTCTCACCCCCCAGCCATGGGAGAGGCAGGCTGAAGGCAGAAGTGGAAAGGGGTCCGATCCTTTTTTTTCTTTTTCACAGAGCCTGCCCACATCTCCCACAGCCAGGGGGCAAGCTGCCAGTGGGCTGAGTGGCCCCTGACCTGTGGGGAGCCCTGGTCCTTCCCTCCGCAACAGCAGCACCCCCTGGGACCACCTAAGGGGTTGCTAGTGGGTCAGGGGCTGCCCCAGCTTGGGCTTGGAGAACAGTTGGGTCAGGCTGCCTCTGAGCTGGGGCAGCCCCCAGGCCACTAGCAAGCCAGTTTCAGAGGGGAGCTAAAATTGGCCCGGTATCAGGTTGGGGGTAGGGAAAGTACAGCTCTAGGGCTGGGGCCAGCAGCTGGGTTTTCCCATCCCTGAGGCTGTGCTAGGAGCTGTATAGAAGTTCGTGAAAGTTAGATCAGTCTAAAAATGGCCAACTTGATCTAAGTTAAGTGCACCTTGGAGGTAGGGTTAACTTAGATTGGGTCCGTTTTTAGATGGACCCAAGGGAACACTTGTGTGCCTATATACAAATGCCAGGAGCTTGGGGAATAAACAGGAGGAACTTGTCCTCCTGCTAAACACAAATAACTATGATGTCATAGGGATAACAGAGACCTGGTGGGACTCCACCCATGACTGGGCCACAGGTATAGACAGCTATACCCTGTACAGGAGGGATCGAGTGGACAAAAGGGGCAGGGGTGTAGCTCTCTGTCAAGAAAAGCTATGCATCCCTGCAAGCCGACATTGGCACCCATGGTGGATGACTTGAGACCCTCTGGGTTAAAATCTGTGGGGAACACAGCATAGGGGATATTATGGTGGGTGTCTACTACAGACCCCCTACCCAGGGTCAAGACCTTGACCAGGAGTTCACCAGGGAATTGGCTGAGGCCATGCGCTCCCAGTGTATGGTTGTCATGGGAGACTTTAACTACCCAGACATCTCATGGGAGGAGCGCTCAGCCAAATGGAGGGCCGTACCCAGA
>NW_017728992.1:88639402-88639952 GCF_001723915.1 Gavialis gangeticus | reverse complement strand
TACTTTGCTCTGGTTCGGACCTGCAGAGAGCAAACCAGGGAAGCCAAGGCTGTGATGGAAATCCAGATAGCTACAAATATCAAGGATAATAAAAAGTCCTTTTTTCAATATGTGGGGACCCAGAGGAAAAGCAAGGGCAACATTGGACCCCTGCTAAACCAGATGGGATAACTAACAACTGATGCCCATGAAAAAGCAAACTTGCTAAATGGGTACTTTGCATCAATCTTCCATCAGTCCCATGGGACAGCCCTGCACACTGTGGGTCAGGGAGGCCCGGGTGAGGGAGATTCCTTACCCTCCATCAAAGCTGACCTCATGAAGGAACACCTTGACAGGCTGGATACCTTCAAGTCATCCAGCTCTGACAGTTTACACCCAAGGGTACTCAAGGAGCTGGCAAGCATCATAGCTCAGACCTGGCAAAGATCTTTGAGAACTCCTGGTGCTCTAGTGAAGTGCCTGAAGATTGGAAGAAAGCGAACGCCATGCCAATTTTCAAGAAAAGGAGGAAAGTAGATCTGGCAAACTACAGGCCCATCAGCCTGAC
>NW_017728992.1:88636975-88638725 GCF_001723915.1 Gavialis gangeticus | reverse complement strand
GAATCCAGTTTTGAGCTCCACAATTCAAAAAGGATGTGAAGAAGCTTGAGGGAGTCCAGAGAAGAGCCATGTGCATGATCAGAGGTCAGGAAGTCAGACCTTATGATGAGAGGCTGAGAGCCATGGGACTCTTCAGCCTAGAAAAGCGCAGGCTCAGGGGTGATCTGGTGACCATCTATAAGTTTATCAGGGGTGCTTATCAGGATCTGGGGGAACATCTGTTCACCAGAGCACCCCAAGGGATGACAAGGTTGAATAGTCACAAACTCTGCTGTGACTGTTTCAGATTGGACATTAGGAAGAATTTCTTTACTGTCTGAGCCTCCAAGGTTTGGAATAGACTGCCACCAGAGATGGTTCAAGCACCCACTTTGAATGCCTTCAAGACACATTTGGATGCTTATCTTGCTGGGATCCTATGATCCCTGCTGACTTCCTGCCCCTGGGGTTGGGGGCTGGACTCAATGATCCTCCGGGGTCCCTTCCAGTCCAAGTGTCTATTAAATCTATGAAATCATCCTTAACTTCTGTATAAGGATATCCACCTAACTAATGTAAGGTCCACATCTGGTCAAACCAAGTTAGATTGGGTGGCCATTTCTAACATGATCTAAACTCCCCCTGCCTTCCCAAATGTCTGTACCCAGCTTAAAGGACAGTAAGAGTCAGCTATTATAACTAAAATAAATTGTTACTATGTAGGTGAACCTCCTCAACTGGGTCTTTGTTCTATAATACTTTATACCACAAGACACAGTAGTCACAAAAATTAACATGCCTGTGAAAGCTTGAGATTCAGAGATAGAATTAAACTTGGCTGAGCACATTTTCTTTTGAACTGCTCCCAAAAAATGACATACATTATCCCAGTAACTACAGCCAGGCTAGGATAAGAGAAATTATTGGGTATTCATGTCCTTCTTACCTTTACATTTGCTCCAGCTCCCCGTGGCAGCAGCAACGGGCCGGTGCAGAGCCCCAGGAAGTGGGGAATCTGCTCCTGCTTTCCTGCACCTGTAGATGGCTGCCCACGATGGATTTATTCTAGAGTAATTTACTGTAGAGTAAACCCACCCTAGAGCAAATGCACATGTGGACATGTAGAACTAAGTGTAAAGGTAAGAAGGACATGAATACCCAATAATTTCTCTTATTCTAGCCTGGCTGTAGTTACTGGAATAACGTATGTCATTTTTTTGGAGCAGTTCAAAAGAAAATGTGCTCAGCCAAGTTTAATTCTATCTCTGAATCTCAAGCTTTCACAGGCATGTTAATTTTTGTGATTACTGTGTCTTGTGGTCACAAGGTCACAAAGGCAATGGATGCAGGTGTCGCCGTGGATGTAGTCTTTCTAGACTGCAGCAAGGCCTTTGACACTGTCTCTCACCCCATCCTCATTAAAAAACTAGGCAACTGTGGCATTGATGCCTACACAGTCAGATGAATTGCAGATTGGCTCAAGGGTCGTACTCAGAGGGTGGTGGTGGACGGGTCATATTCGACCTGGGGGGAAATGGGCAGCAGAGTCCCCCAGGGCTCGGTCCTTGGGCCTGAGCTGTTCAATTTCTTCATCAGCGATTTGGATGATGGGGTGAAAAGCAACCTGTTTAAATTTGCTGATGATACCAAAATTTGGGGGGAGGTGAGCACGCTAGTAGGAAGGGAAAGACTGCAACAAGACCTGGATAGGTTACAGGAGTGGGCTGACATAAACAGGATGCATTTCAATACTGACAAGTGCAGGGTGCTG
>NW_017728992.1:88633969-88636745 GCF_001723915.1 Gavialis gangeticus | reverse complement strand
TGGGGAAGTGGTGCTGGCTCCTACCCTGGGGGTCTTTAAGAAGAGGCTTGATGCCTACCTGGCTGGACTCATTTGAGTCCAGTCTTTTCTCCCACCCAGGCGGGGGGTTGGACTTGAAGCTCTACAAGGTCCCTTCCGACCCTACTTCTATGATTCTATGATTCTCCAGCCCCAGGACCCAGTGGTCACATCTACTGCCTCAGGATCCTGCTGGCCACTGTGATGGCCCTGCTGGCCTGCTGTGGCAACCACCACCTTGCCCAGGGCAGTCTCAGTCTGGAGGTGCCCCTGAACCCTGCAGCCATCTGGCCTGGCTCTCTGCAGCATCCCAAGCCTGCTACCACTGTGCCACTGCCACCCAGACCCTGACAGGGATGCCAGTGATGTGCTTCTGGATGCCACCCCTGGGTCTCTCCATGCACTCCTGGGGCTCTAGCCCCACCATCTGTGGGCGCACCTGGCCAGCCAAGACTAGTGGCTACACATCATCCAGAGCACCTGGGAAGATGAGCAGCCATTGGAGTCCTTTCAGATGACCCAGGCCACCTTCCAGGAGCTCCTGGAGCAGCTTGACCTGCACCTGGAGCAGCAAGACACCACCATACAGAGGACCCTCCCTGTAGACACCAGGCTAGCCATTGCCCTGCTCAAGCTGGCCACACCCACCAGCCTCTATTGTATTGGCCACCTCTTCAGCCTGGGCAAGGTGACTGCCTGGGAAGCTGTCCTGGAAGCATGTGACACCCTCCAGGATGTGTTGGGGGCACACCATGCCCCAACTACAGCCAGTAGGGCTTCCACTCCATTGTGCTCTAGACCATCATCAACCCCTGTGGCACCTTCACCAATGTGAGGGCTGACTAGGTGGGCAGTGCCCAAGCTACCATATCTTCTGCAACTCCACCCTGCCAGCCCTGGTGGAGAGTGGGTGCTTCACACTGGAGGTGCCAGACTTCCAGCTGAGTGCAGTGGTGGCCCCTCCTCATCAGGTACTCTGGCTACCTGCTCCTCCCTTGGTTCATGCAGCCCTGCACCAGCCAGCTGAACCACCACTAGGCACACTTCAACCAGTGCTTGGGCCAGAACTGTGCCCTGGTGGAGTGCACCTTCTGCCACCTCAGGGGACACCAGTACACCCGCACCAGCTTTCTTGAAATTTGCCAAGGCCAACCTCCCCCAGGTCATCACTGCAGCCTCCCTGCTGCATAACTTCTGTGAGGCCCTGAGAGAGCCATTTCATGAAGCCTGGGTGGAGAAGGCACAGTGGGTGGAAGACTGGCAGCAACAGCAGCGGGCCCACCCTACGAAGGCCCCAGCAAGCCACACACCCACCAGTGGGGGCCAGGGTACTGGGTGCAAGAGGCACTGGCCAACCACCTCCTCCTGTACTCCCCCTACAGCCCACCTGGACAGTCACCCATGGACCTTCAGGCCACCATGCACCCCCAGCACCATGCTCACTGCAGACACTTCTACAAAAAGTAGTTTATTCCCCTCCACAGAAACAAACTCCACCCTCCCCTCTCCCACAGACCCCTTCCCCTCCTCTCCAGCTCCCCACAGAACCCCTCCACCACTGTACCCATCCACCATCAATAAAACAACCTCTTTCCCATGCAGAGTACATACAGAAATGTGTGCGTTCCCACTCAGGGTGGGGGGCTGTGGCATGGGGTGCCTAGGGGGAGGAGCCCAGAGACAGGTGGCCAGCACCCCATCCTCTGGCCAGTCCCCCATGGATGCACATGCTGCAGCGAGGCAGTCAGGTAGTGGCTCTGCCGGTATGCTCATCTCCCCCTCCTGCAGCCAGCGGCTTGGGCCAGCAAGGTCCATGTGTGGTCCTGGCTCTGCTGCAGGCAGCTTCTGCTCTGTGGCTAGGTGGAGCCAGGGCAAGAGGTGGGGCTGGGTCCAGGGAGGTGAGCAGAGTGGTGAGGGACCTGGGGAAGGAGCTAGGGCAGAAGCTCTGGGCTAGTAGAACCGCCACTGCCCCTCAGCCCAGGGTGGGGGCGGGGGGAGGCTGCTGCTGGGTGGTGGATGGCTGCCAGCAGGCAGGTAGGGCTAGGGCTGGGGGTAGGGCAGCAGGCAGCATGAAGGCAGCCACCAAGGTTAGGACAGTCTCGAATACCTGGCGTTCCTCCTCCATGGCCTCCACTGCCCTGGCCACCAGGAAATCCTGCCACTCTAGGGCCTCCACGTCTCTCCTCCAGGGCCACAAACCTAGCCCAGAATTCCTGGTCTGCCTAGTCCCTTGCCTCCTCACAGGCAAGTCTGCCAGGCACTCCTCGGCCACCATGATGAGCTGTTTCAGCAGCTGGGTCCAATCCTGCATCCTGCACTGGTGGAGCCAGCACATCCACAGGATCCAAGCCAAGGCATGTTGGTGACCCTGATGGCACATTCCAGCTGCCAACTTGTGCCTATCCCCTACATGCAGTTGCAGGGCCTAGAGAGCCAGGAGAAAAAGGTTGCTTGTGAGAGTTTGCAACATTTCTGAGATAAGGTGCTCTGTACCAGGGGGCTATACGCTGCCCAGCCTCAGATCAAGGGTCATGTGTGCATGGGTACCCATGGACCATAGTTTCATAGATTTAGGGTCGGAAGGGACCTAGTAGATCTTCTAGCCCGACCCCCCACCAGGGCGGGAGAACAACAAAACCCCAAAACAAGAAACGGGACTCAAATGAGTCCAGCCAGGTAGGCATCCAGCCTCTTCTTAAAGACCCCCAGGGTAGGGGCCAGCACCACTTCCCTTGGAAGTTGGTTCCAGCTCCTAGCC
>NW_017728992.1:88625451-88633289 GCF_001723915.1 Gavialis gangeticus | reverse complement strand
CCCCCTTTCCTACCTTCTCTATCGCGCCTGTACAGCCTATAGCCCCTAATGTTAACTGCCCAGTCATGGGACGAGTCCCACAATGTCTCTGTTAGCCCTATGACATCTGGGTTTGAACTAGCTATTCTGAGGGCGAGTGTCTCCATTTTGTTCCCCATGCTACGAGCATTGGTGTACAGGCATTTAAGACCATGGTAAGTCAGCTGGGCAGGCTCTGGCCTAGGTGGCCACCAGCCAAGCCCCCCATCTCTGCATGCTCCCTAGGGCCATGTGGGCTTCTGAGTGCTGGCCACAGGCAGGCCTGGCTCCTGGCAGCACCTTCTGCCACAGTTCCAGAGCCACTCCCCCCACTTCTCCTCCTGCAGGCCAGCCTGTCTTCTGTGCTGCCACAAAGCCCACAGTACATGGGGGCAAGGGACTCCTGGCCAACTGAGATGAGGAGCTTCTGATGCCTCCACCCTCTCCTCAGGGAATCTTTCCAGAGAAGTTCCCTGGGGAGTCCTCTCCCATGCCAGTATGTATGTTATTTCTCTGGTATGTCAAGAGTACCCCTGCTATGAGTGTCCTGGGTGTGCCACATGGAGCTGTTTGCATGGACCGAGGAGTACCCGACCTACTAGGCCCTGCTGATGATGATTACCATAGCACCCCAGCTGCACCTGTGAACCTGGTGCAGGACCCTGAGCTTTGATGGTGTGGAGGGCAAGCCTGCCCTACCCCACAACCCCTTCTGCCACCTGAAGGGCTACCTATGACTCTCTACACATCCCTTTCTCCTGCAGCTGAGGACATCACTACTGGCATTGACATGTTCCGCAGCGTGTGTAAGGCCAGTGCCCACCTAGATCCAGGAGCACAGGCTGCTGCCTGCTGTAGGGAGGGTTCCAGGAGCCTGGGGGAGCACAGGCAGGCCAGGTGGGTAGGAGAGGCAGGGACAGGGGTGGGAAAGAGAGGGTCCTCCCCCCAGTATGGCCCTTACCAGATGGCCATGGCAGCCATGTCCCATGTCCCAAGTCCCAAGCTGGTGACTGCTGGCAGTGAGGACATGTGGCTCCTGGGGTGCAGCAGCACAGCACCTGGCTGCCAGGCAGGGACCACCTCTGGAGAATAGCTGAAGGTGCTGGCAGCCGACAGTGCCATAGCCAGCCTGGCCTCATGGGCAGGGATGCGCATACAGAGCTGCCAGGGCAGGCACCTCAGCAATACAGGTTCCTGGTGGCCCAAGGGGCCCTCCCCCAATGATGTATTAGCGTGAGTGCCACGCCACAGCAGAGACTTGGTCAGGCTGCCCATGCTGGTGTACAAAGAATGGCTCAGACCAGGGTCCCAGGACATGAGGATATCATCCATCTGCTGCATAAAATGCATGCACTTGTGGGCAGCCCCTGACCAATGGTTGTGGTTGGTGACCATGACACACTGTGCCACGAGTTGTGCCTGTGCTCCTGTATGCAATTTGACAGTCCATCATAGATGTGCATGTTGGAACGCCTGCTCTATACAAACTGCATGACTTTAGCCTCGTCCCACAGCACAATCAGGTCCACAGTATCCATCTGGGACCAGTTGGGGCCCCAGGAGGCAGCTTATGGTGTTGGAGAGGATACCAGCAGGCTCCTGCAATGGCTCGCTGGTCCTCCACATGGCAGTCACATTGTTGGCAGGCCTGGGCAGATGCTTGCAGCACCCAGCACAGGGGCATGGCCCTGTGGCTAGCTTGAGATCAGCTGGAGCAGGACCCGGTGGCCAGAGATTGCCTGTAGAGGTCCCAGAGTGCTGCCAGGCCTAGCAGGTGCCTGCAGCACCCAGTGCAATATAATAGTGTGGGCCTGGCAGTTGTGTGGCACCATGGTGCCAGGGATCAGCACTGGACCCTGAGCAGGCTGCTGCAGCTGGTCTAGGGCCTCTGCCAGGAAACGCAGTGGCCCATGACTAGCTGCACACGGGCCACAAGCTTTTAAGAGCCTGGGGCTGGGGCAGGCAAAGAGCCTGGTGAATCTCCCAGCACCAGAGCCCAGGAGCTGAGCTGGCCCCATAATGGTGGGGCTGAACAGTAACAAATTTGCTCCTGGTCAGCACTGTACATTCATTACTGCGCAGTTAAGAAATCACAAGTAAATTTGTTACTTGTATTTTCAGGTAGCAAATTTACCCATGAGTAGAGCAGTTTCCTGCACAGTAAAGCATCTCATATAAACACAGCCATAAGGTATTTAACTTGCTAATCTCCTTAGGAAAGGATGATCAGTGAGCTAGACTTGCCAAAAGATTCAGGGGATTATTTATTCTTCACTACAATTTGATGACAGAGAGGAGCATGGGGCCCAAGAGTCTAGATAAAGAGGTCTTTGTTCCATTTTTTTATTTTAAATTTTACCACTTTTTTATTTTGTCAAGGCCTAGTAAATGCTTCACCCAGAAAAGAAGGAAGTGTGTTGGCAAACCTGACATAGGGTTCACTGCTGACTTATGTACTTTGGTGTGGTATATTGGCCAGCAAAAGGAAAAAAAAAGTTTAAAAAAAAACTTCCCTCTCAGCTGTTTTGGCAAGCATCCTTCTTGTGATGTCTCTCTGATCTCCCTTCCCCACTCCTCTCTTCCTCAAACATTTCATTCCTTATATTGACACATCAGGTGAATAGTGACTGATTAGCATCATAGTATTTTTAGTGAGTAAAATGTTACATTTTTAAAACAGGTTATATTCTGTTTTTAATCCCTCTGGATGAAATAGTGGCCCCATTGAAGTCACTGGGAATTTCACCACCCTCTGTGTTTAAAAGAGATGATGTTTTGACAAACTAACAAATGCCAGAAAAATCAAAGAGGGAGAATATTGCAGCTACATGCTCACACACAAAGATACTAGGTCAAGCACTGAATTGACATGTAAACTGAATTCCCTTCTCGCTCACAGAAGTTTGCCTTTATTCAGATTAAGATACTAGAGCAAGGTTAGGAAGCCTGCACTTTTGTTAGCCTTTCTATAGCTTTTCTGCCACTCTAACATCTTTCACAAGGAACAGAGACTCTGGCCACAAAAACTGTTACATTTCTACCAGAAGAACCACTGCTTTTCCTCACTCTTCCTTATTGAAGAGTAGTCATCAATAGCTCAGAAGTGTACAAGCATTCGTTCAATTTCTCCTGGAAAGAATATACCTGCTCTGAGAGAAAGACCTTCAAGGTTGATACCTGAAAGACCTCCCCTGCAGGAGAGTTTCTCTTAGAGGAACAAATGCCTGTACAGTGCTCCATTCCCTGCCTGGTCTGGTCTGGTCTAGAAGGGGAGTGGACCAGTGCAGCAATGCTCGCCTCCTGTTCCCCAGATCTGTTTTGCTCCCAGAGACTAGCAACAGGATTGGAGAGTGCCTTGTCTGGGAAAGGCGAGGGGAGTTTTTCCCTGTTACTTCACTCTGCCTTCTCTCCCCCACCCCCCCAACCCCAGCACCAAGAAGAGTTGAACAGCTGCTACTCCCCATGGCTACCCCAGACTGGGATCCCTCCAGTCTGGGGAAAGCTGGGAGAGCAGGGAGAAGGGATGCCTACAGGCTGAATACCTATGCTGCTCCCTCTCCTGGAAAGATTTCTAGCAATGATGGAAAGACTTCTAATCAATGAAATATCTATAACTTTGTTGTTTTTTGTCTGATTTGGATGAAACTTATAGGAGTGGTAGCCTCTGTTAAGAGCATAAAGCCTGCCAAGGTTCAAGGAGATAGGTGCAGGGGGGTCAGGGAAACTGCACCCCAAATTCTTGAAAGCAAAATTCATGTTACATGTATGTGTTATGCCACAGTGGGGTGAAAACTGCAGGGATGGTCACCCATGCTGAAGCCACGAAGTCTGCTAAGTTACAAGGTGATAGGTAAAGAGGGGTTCTGGCTTCTGGGGCCCTGCACCTCTGGCTGCAGACAGGCAAAACTCGTGACATAGATGACCCTGTATGTGTTAAGGCACAGCAAGGTGAAAACTGCAGGCCTGCTAGTCCCTTCTGAGGCCACAAAGCCTGCCAGCTGTTAAGGACATAGGTGCAGGGCGGTTCTGGGGCCCTGCATCCCTAGCTGCTGACAGATAAAACTTGTGACATGAGTGCTTGTGCAACTGACTGTGTCTGTCTTGGGGCAGTTGATTGTCTGTATTTATTCTTTCCTCTCCTTAGTCTGTGGTTTTGTAGGTGTTAATCCTTGCTCATTAACTCATTACATTAGCTAGATACTGTGTATTGAGCTGGTCCCTGAGTGAATCATGATTGGTTGGTAACTGATAACACAGTAGCTTAGCAGCCAGGCCTGCAGTAGTTCTCCCCCCCACACCATACCCCAAGACAGACACAGTTGCACAAGCACCCATTTCATGAGTTTTGGCTGTCAGCAGCCAGAGGTGCAGGGCCCCAGAACCCAGAATCCCCTGCATCTATCTCATTGAAAGCTGGCAGGCTTTGTGGCCCCAGGAGGGGCTACCATCCCTGCAGCTTTCACCCTGCTGCACCTTAACACACACAGTGTCACCTATGTCACGAGTTTAGCTTGTCCTCAGCTTGAGGTGCAGTTTCCCCCAAACCCCTGCACCTATCTCCTTGTCACTTGGCAGGCTTTGTGGCCCCACCTGGGGCTACCAACCCTGCAGTTTTCACCCCACTGTGGCTTAATATACACGTGACATGCATTTTGCTTTCAGGATTTTGAGGTGCACTTTCCCAGAAACCCATGCATCTATCACCTTGAGTCTTGGTACGGGTCATGCCCTCAGCAGGGGCTACCATTTGACAAGTTTCATCCAAATTGGCCAAAAGACAACAAAGTTATAGATATTTAATTGATTCCCCATTATACCATATGGCCGAATCAGCTCCCAATCTTTTCCAAAGCGATTCTAAAGCTCCGAAATTATTTGGAAAGCCTAAAGCTTCCAGCAGTTCAATTCTAATTCATAAATCCAGCCTCTGAATTATCCAAATCATCTCCAAATCTGAATCATGATCCGAAGCTCTGCACAGCCCTACAAGGCACTCCACCTCAGGGGAAAAAAAAACCCGCAGCACACTTATAGGCTCAGCAGTGCTACACTCACTAGCACCACAGTTGAAAGAGACTTGGGGGATGACTGAAACAGCCAATCAGAGTTGGGACAGGAGGTGGCAGTGCAGAGAAGCGCACCATGATGGTGGGGACACAAGGGGTGGAGCAGGTGGGGGCAGGCTAGCACAGCTGCCCCCCCCCCCGCTCCCTGGAGTTACATGTGTGCAGCATAAAGGTGTCCAAAAGAAAAACTTATTTCTCCTCACCTTACTCAATTTTAAAACAAACAAGGGTTGGGTTTTTTTACATCTGATTAAAATAAAATGGCCTCTAGGGCTGGGACCTCATTCCTCACATTAGAGCTGAATTACAAAATTCTGGCAGACATCTCATTAAATATTATTTCCTTGACTAGGGACAGACATTCAAAAAGCCTGAGCCTGAATTGATTCAATCTTTTCAGGTTAATCTAACGTGGCTAGGCTAAACCAGTTTTGTAACCAGACTGATATCCCAGAAGTGCAGGCACATTTTATACAGGTCTTACCAAACTCATCTTCTTTTACAATCAGGTAACTCGCCACCTGGATAAGAGAGAATAGGTTGATGTTGTATACCTTGACTTCCAAAAACCTTTTGATCTGGTATCCCATGATGCTCTCATGAGGAGGAGGATTGTGGGTTTAACTGGGAGACAGTTAGGCGGGTAGAAAGCTGGCTGTGGAGTAAGACTCAGAGAGTCCTAATAAACAGATCGGTGTCATCTTGGCAAGAAGTGGGCAGCGGTGTTGGTCCAGTACTTTTAAACATCTTTATCAATGATTTGGATGTGGGGGTGAAGAGCTCACTGGCTAAGTTTGCGAAGGACACTAAGTTATGGGCAAGCATGGTCACGCTAGAAGATAGGTTACAGATGATGGTGGATCTAGACACGTTGACAAGTTGGGCGAGTCAAAAGTAGGTGAAGTTCAACATTGAGAAGTGTAAAGTGCTCCACCTGGGGACAAACAACCCACTACACACCTACAGGCTTGGTGGCACCAAACTAGCCAGCACCATGAACAAAAGGGACTTGGGGGTAATAATAGACCACTGTATGAATATGAGCTGGCAATGCAATGCTGTTGCCATCAGGGAAAATACTACTGCGGAATGCATCAATCAGTGCATCTCCAGCAAAACCAAGGAAGTGATTCTTCCGCTCTACTTGGCATTGGTGAGACCTCAACTGGAGTACTGCATCCAGTTCTAGGCACCACACTTTAACAAGGATTTGGTAAAGCTTGAGAGTCCAGAGAATGACCACCCGTATGATCAGAGACTTGCACGGCAAGCCATACAAGGAAAGGCTGAAGGACCTGGGACTCTTCAGCCTGAAAAAGAAAAGGCTGAAAGGGGACTTGGTAACAGCTCACTGGTACATCAGGGGAGTACATCAAGGGCTCGGTGAACAACTGTTCACCAGGGCACCCTTGGGGAAAATTGGGAGTAATGGCCACAAACTCCTGGAAGACCGTTTCAGGGTCAACATTAGGAAAAATTACTTCACAACTAGGGTGTCCAGACTATGGAATAAGCTGCCCCCAGAGGTGGTGCAGTTGCCTACCCTGGAGGAGTAGGCAGTCACCTTGCTGGGGTCATCTGACCCCAGCTGTCTTTCCTGCCTGGTGCATGGGGCTGGACCCAATGATCTTCTGAGGTCCCTTCCAGCCTTACAACTATGAATCTATGCAATGGCTCAGGCCATAAACTAGGGGACGCTAGAGCAGCCCTCCCTTCCCTTGAACAAAGCTGAGCTGAGGGGGCCATGGCTAGGCCCCAGCAGTACATTATGGTTAGGGAGGAGTGTCCCCACTCCCCCATACTTGATAACAGAGCATTTATCAGCTGTGTTATCAGCATTTAAACACCCCATCAGAAAACAAAGCCTCACTCATTACAAGCTCTTCTTAAACAGCTTTTTCCAAAGGAAAATGTATACCAGCCTCTGGCTTCTTTACTATTCATTCCATCCAGGAAGAGCACACACCAGCTGCAGATGCTTCCTCAACTTGATGAAGGGTTTTTAAACCCAAAAGAATGCAGGAACATTACCATCTGAGCTGTTGATTACCTCCAAAAAGCCCTAAGTGAACACTGTCCTATTTGCATTACACAGCATCAGCTAGTAGGGATGTGCAGAGCAGGCTCTATTCAATTCAGATTCGGCCTGATTTGAATCACTGTCCCTGATTCGATTTGGCCAAGTCCAAATCTGAAGAGTAAATGCCGATTCAGAGAATCAGCAGCAATTCAGACATAGACACAGCTTTAAATCTTTTTTCTACATACCTCGAGGTACCAGTGATTGCTGTGATACTGGTGTGCCTGGATCATCCCATAGGAGTGCGGGGGGGGGGGCCTCCATGTGCTCGGCAGTGAACCCAGAAGTGGACCAGAACTGGCCCACTTCTGGGTCTGTCAAGGAGCAGGCTGGGGGCCCCCCCACACTCCCCTGGCTTGGCGATCAGCCATGAGAGGACCCCAGGTGCCCCTCCCAGACCCAGGAGGCACCAGTTGCTGAGCTGGGGAGGGCACGGGCGGGGGTGGGGGCCTGTGCACTCTCCAGCATACCCGAAAGTGGACTAGAAGTACTTCTGGCCCACTTCCAGGTCTGCTGCTGAGCATGCTGGGTACCCCACCATGCTTCTGTGGGACACTTCATGTGCCCCAGCATTGCAGTATTCATGAGGTGCCTGCTACCTAGAGGTATGTAGAAAAAACATGTAAAGCTGTATCTATGTCCAAATCGCTGAATCTTTCCAAATCTCTCCAAAT